>NW_028225184.1:5000-538808 GCF_052327205.1 Somniosus microcephalus
TCATAATAACCCTACCCCTAACCCTAGACCCTTGACCCCTAACCCCTACCCTAACCCTGAACCTAAAACCCTAACCCTAAAACCCTAACCCTAAATTCAAAAAACTTAAAATTGAACCGTGGAAACCGCATAAAACGCCCTCCTAACCCTAAAAATATGCTAACAAACCGAAAAAACACAAGAGAAAAAATAAGTTGAAAAAAAACCCTCACCCTAACCTGAACCCTAAATGAGAAAGCAAACCATGGAACCCTTATAATCCACACCCCTAAAAATGTCTTAAAAACACTAAAAAACGCAAAAAAATGCAAAAACATTCAAAAATAAAAATTTTGAAAAATGACAAAAAATGAGAAAGTAAACTGTGGAATCCTTATAATCCACACCCCTAACCGTGAAAAAACCCTAAAAATCGAAAATAACACAAATACATTTGGAAAAAAGACAAAAAATGAAAAAGTAAACTGTGGAATCCCAATAATCCACACTCCTAAACCTTCAAAAGAAAAACAATGAAAAAGTGATCCATGGAATCCTAATGATACACACTCAAAACCCTGTAAAAGGCCTTAAAAAACAAAAAAAAGTACCCAAAAATGTTTTCATCGCTCGCGAACGCGAACTAACGTTCGCGCGATATTGCGTCCACTTCGCCGATGCTGTGCTAGCGCGCAGCCAAGAAACCTTGATTTGCTTTTAAAGCGCGCGAAAAAAAACGCACTTTTTTCCTGATATCCCTCGTTTTTCGTACTAACCCTAAATGCACTAACCCTAACTACCCCAACCCTAAATACCCTAACCCCAACCCCTAACCCTAAATCCATGGAATCCTAATGATCCACACTCCTAACCGTGAAAAAATTTTCGGCGCTCGCTACGCTCGTGAGCGCGAACTTACATTCCCGCGGTATTGCGTCCGCGGCGCTCGCGCACAGGCGTGAAACCGAGATCCTTTCCACGCGCAAAAAAAACACATTTTTCCTGATATCCCTCGTTTTTCATAATAACCATAACCCCAAAATTTTTCGTCGCTCGCGATCGCCAACTAACGTTCACGCGCGGGAACTGACCCTAACCGAGAAGATCTTTTCGCGTGCGAAAAAGAACGCACTTTTTTCCTGATATCCCTCGTTTTTCGTAATAACCCTAACCCCAACCCTAACCGAAAGATAGAAACTTATGAAAGAGTTTGGAGTAGTGATAGCCCCATATGGAGTAGGAATATTAATGAGGGAAACGTCTGCGCTAGCAGAACTGATAGACAAAGTAGCAAACGAAACTGAGGAAGGATTGTCTGAAATGAATGCTGATGCTGAAATGATAGCTAAGAGTAATGACATTACAGAATCGAATGGCACTAGATTATCTATTGGCTAGTGAAGGAGGAACCTGCTCTTTAATAGGGAGTGAATGCTGTCCCTATATCCCGGACAGTTCAGAAAATATAACCAACATCGTTAAACACATAAAAGACGCAGTAAGTCAGTATGAAAACCCAAAGAACCAAGGCTGGGCTGACTGGTTATTGGGAGGATGGTTGGGGTCAGTAGGACAAATAGTATTGCATGGACTAGTAGTGATAGCCCTGATTGTACGCATTGCTCTGTTTGTCACAACGATTAAGTGTTATTGCAATAGGTTAGGCAAGGCAGTCTTGCCTGCAATGAATATGATAGAGAGAGAAGTAAAGTCAGTAGAGGAAAAGAATGGTCCCCTGGATGAGGAACTGAGACAATTGAATAAAATATAATTATAGGGATTAGAGAACTTAGTCAAAATATTTACATATATACTCCGCATGCTCTCCACTTTCTGTAAAACATATTTTTCTACCCAAATGGGAACTGCAGGCTAGGAAAAAAAAAGAGGACTCCTTTTTCAACAAGCCAGTGACGTCAACCTTGTATATCACTTGGTCTGCACCTTGGGGGCTTACATAGAAGCACTTGTGCTTAGGAGAACCCCACAGGTTAGGTATAAACTGTGTGGGCCATGAATTAGTCCTCCTCTAAGCTGCTGTTCCCTATCTTTTTAAGAAGGTGTGTAGTGACACCCGAACTGCAGGCTAATATAAGCTGCAGGGAAATTAGAACACTGCAGGCTAACATAAGATGCAGAACTATACAAAGACATAAGCCTGAAATCAAATCAAACATAATTAAACCCCTACAAGAACACACGCCCAAACACTAAGAATAAACAGAGAAGAAAGAGGATCTTAGATAAGGTCAACCATCAACAGGTATATCCCGAGTATGGTCCAAAACGGCAAAGAAGTCGGTATCCTTGGCTAAAATCTAAATTTGGTATGAGGACCGATAGGAAGAGGTTAATTTCAGTTATGTTGTCCTAGTAAGGACAAAAAGGGAAGAATGTGGAAGTGCAGTTTTCTCACAGACACAAAATGGCTTCCTGGGCATAGAATAAAAACTCACATGGCCGACAGCATGATTCACTAATCAGTTTCAAGGGGATGAGACAATTTAGGAATGCTACATATGTACTCCTTATCTGTGATAAGCTGAACAAGGAGCCTCGTTTACCAAACAAATAGCCAAGGACATGATAAGGTAAACATCGGCCCACAGGCTCAGTTGGTACAGTGGGAGAACAGAGGGATCCCATAATAAAGAACTAGTTAATCTTATCCCAAGGTATTTCTGTTCATTATTCTAACTCAGCCTGGAATATGTTGTTTCAGTAATTTGCAAGGTCTGTGCCTTTGTACTCAGGTATGATTCAATACTATGCCATAGAGTCATAGAGCACAGCGAGGCCCTTCGGCCCATCGTGTCTGCAGCGACCATCAATCCCTGTCCAGTCTAATCCCATTTTCCAGCATTTGGTCCATAGCCTTGTATGCAATGGCATTTCAAGTGCTCATCCAAATGCTTCTTGAATGTTGTGAGGGTTCCTGCCTCTACCACCCTTTCAGGCAGTGAGTTCCAGATTACAACCACCCTCTGGGTGAAAAATATCCTCCTCAAATCCCCTCCAAACCTCCTGCCCCTTACCTTGAATCTATGCCCCCTTATTATTGACCCCCCTAGTAAGGGGAAAAGTTCCGCTTTATCTACCCTATCTATGCCCCTCATCATTTTGTACACCTCAAATCAGGTCCCCCCTCAGACTTCTTCGCTCCAAGGAAAACAACCCCAGCCTGTTTAGTCTTTCTTCATAGCGGAGGCGCTCCATCCCAGGTAACATCCTGGTGAATCTTCTCTGCACCCTCTCCAAAGCAATCACATCCTTCCTATAGTGAGGTGACCACAACTGCACACAATACTCCAGCTGTGGCCTCACCAACGTTTTGTACAGCTCCATCATAACCTCCCTGCTCTTATATTCTATGCCTCGGCTAATGAAGGCAAGTATCCCATATGCCTTTTTAACCACCTTATCTACCTGTTCCGCTGCCTTCAGGGATCTATGTACATGTACACCAAGGTCCCTCGGACCCTCTGTACTTCCTAGGATCCTACCACTGAGTATTCCCTTGCCTTATTTGTCCGTCCAAAATGCATCACCTTGCACTTTTCAGGGTTAAATTCCATTTGCCACTTTTCCGCCCATCTGACCAACCCGTTTATATCATCCTGTAGCCTGAGGCTTTCCTCATCGCAATTTACCACCCCACCAATTTTCGTGTCATCTGCAAACTTACTGATCATACCTTTTACATTCTCATCCAAATCATTTATGTAGATCACAAACAGCAAGGGTCCCAGCACCGATCCCCGAAGTACCCCACTGGACACAGGCTTCCAGTCACAAAAGCAACCTTCGACCATCACCCTCTGCCTCCTGCCACTCAGCCAGTTTAGGATCCAACGCGCCAAGGCACCCTGGATCCCATGGGCTCTTACCTTCTTGACCAGTCTCCTATGCGGGACTTTGTCAAAAGCTTTACTGAAATCCATGTAAACCACATTCACAGCATTTCCCTCATCCACGCACCTAGTCACCCCCTCGAAAAATTCAATCAGATTGGTCAGACATGATTTACCCTTGACAAAGCTATGCTGACTATCCCCGATTAATCCTGGCCTCTCCAAGTGGAGACTAATTTTGACCCTCAGAATTTTTTCCAATAATTTCCCTACCACAGATGTTAGGCTCACTGGCCTGTAATTCCCTGGTTTATCCCTGCTACCCTTCTTGAATAATGGTACTACGTTAGCTGTTCTCCAGTCCTCTGGTACATCCCCTGTGGCCAGAGAGGTTCTGAAAATTTGTGTCAGAGCCCCTGCAATCTCCTCCTTTGCCTCACAAAACAGCCTGGGAGACATCTCGTCCGGGCCTGGGGATTTATCCACTTTTTGGCCTGCTAAAACCGCCAGTACCTCCTCCCTCTCGATGCTAATGTGTTCAAGTATGTCACAGCCCCCTTGCCCGATTTCTATGTTAACATCGTCTTTCTCCATAGTGAACACAGATGCAAAAAATTCATTTAAAACCCAACCTACATCATCTGGCTCTACACACAGATTGCCACTTCGGTCCCTAATGGGCCCTACCCTTTCCCTGGTTATCCTCTTGCCCTTAATATACTTATAAAACATCTTAGGATTTTCCTTTATTTTGCTCGCCAGTGTTATTTCATGGCCCCTCCTAATTTTTTTTTTTAAGTATGCCCCTGCACTTTTTATACTCCTCTAGGGCTTCCTCCGTCTTTAGTAACTGCCAAAAGCCCCCCTTTTTTTCCTAATGCATTTTTGTATATCCCTTGTCATCCAAGGTTCCCTTTGCTTGTTGGTCCCACCCTTGACCTTTACAGGAACATGTTGGCGTTGTACTCTATTTCCCTTCTGAAAGTCTCCCACTGCTTTCATGTGGATTTTCCTTTAAGTAGCTGCTCCCAGTCCACTTTGGCCAGATCCTGCCTTATCATATTAAAATCGGCCTTTCCCCAATTTAGAACCCTTATTTCTGGGCCGTCTTTGTCTTTTTCCATGACCACCTTAAATCTCACCGAATTATGGTCACTGTCGCCAAAATGCTCTCCGACTGACACTTCCACCACTTGCCCGGCTACATTCCCTAGAATTAGGTCCAGTACCGCCCCCTCTCTTGTAGGACTTTCTACATGTTGGCTCAAAAAGCTCTCCTGGATGCACTTTAAGAATTCTGCACCCTCTAAGCCTTTCACACTCTGACTATCCCAATTAATATTGGGGAAGTTGAAATCCCCCACTATTATTTTCACACTTCTGAGATTTGCCTACATATCTGTTCCTCTATCTCCCCCTGACTGTTCGGGGGCCTATAGTACACTCCCAGCAAAGTGCTTGCCCCCTTTTTGTTTTTAAGTTCTACCCATATGGCCTCATTCGAGGAACCCGCTAATATATCATCCCTCCTTACAGCAGTAATTGATTCCTTAATTAATATTGCAACACCCCCTCCCCTTTTACACCCCCCTCTGTCTTGCCTGAAGATTCTATACCCCAGAATATTGAGCTGCCAGTCCTGACCCTCCCTCAACCATGTCTCTGTGATAGCAACAATATCGTACTCCCATGTGTTCAGCAACTTCAGTTCATCCACCTTATTTGCAAGACTCCTTGCATTAAAATAAATGCTTTCCAGCCTTGCCATATTCCCCTTTGCCTTCATATATTTGCTCTGCCTTACCAGCTGACTTGTTTTTTCCTCCGTATTTGGCTGTAAATCACCCCCTATCGTTCCACTCTGTATCCCATCCCCCTGCCAAGTTAGTTTAAACCCCCCCCCCCCCAAAACAGTGCTAGCAAACCTTCCCGCAAGGATATTGGTCCCCCTCTGGTTCAGGTGTAAACCGTCCGACTTGTACAAGTCCCACCTTTCCCAGAAGCAGACCCAGTGATCCAGGAAACTAAAGCCCTCCTTCCTGCACCATCCCTTTAGCTACGCATTCATCTGTTCTATCTTCCTATTCCTGTACTCACTAGCACGTGGCACCGGGAGTAATCCAGAGATTACAACCCTTGAGGTCCTGCTCTTTAATCTTCCACCTAGCTCCTTAAATTCTTGCTGCAGGAACTCATCCCTCTTTTTACCTATGTCGTTGGTACCAATGTGGACCACGACCTCTGGCTGTTCACCCTCCCCCTCCAGAATGCCCTGCAGCCGCTCAGTGACATCCTTGACCCTGGCACCAGGGAGGCAACAAACCATCCTGGATTCACGTCTACGGCCACAGAAACGCCTATCTGTTCCCCTTACTATAGAATCCCCTAACACTATTGCTCTCCCACTCTTTTTCCTCCCTTCCTGGGCAGCAGGAGCACCCCCAGTGCCAGGAAGTTGGCTGCTGCTGCCTTCCCCTGGTGAGTCATCCCCCTCAACAGTATCCAAAGTGGTATACTTGTTTGAGAGGGGAATGGTCACAGGGGCCTCCTGCACTACCTGCCTGCTTCTATTACTCCACCTGGTGGTCACCCATTTTCTTTCTTCCTGTGCAGCCCTACCCTGCGGTGTGACCAACTCACTAAACGTGTTATCCACGACCCTCTCAGCATCGTCATGTGACATAGAAAGCCGGTTTTGTTTCTGTACTGTATAAATGTTACAAATTCTGTACTACTTCAAAGAGGTCTGATGTAGCCTTTGACTACACAACCCTTCCCTTGCAAGCAAATAAAGCCTGTCTTTAACGATACTTTGTGTTTAAAGAGTCTTACTCGGGAGTCGAGACTTCAACAGTATGCAGGTGCAGCAAGTGATTAAGGCGGCCAATGGAACATTGGCTTTCATTGCTAGGGGATAGAATATAAAAATAGGGAGGTATTGCTTCAGTTGTACAAGGTATTGGTGAGACCGCACCTGGAATACTGCATACAGTTTTGGTGTCCATACTTGCTCTCAAGTCAGTACAAAGGTGGTTCACTCGGTTAATCCCAGGGATGGACATATGAGGAGAGGTTGAGTAGATTGGGACTCTACTCATTGGAGTTCAGAAGAATGAGAGGCGATCTTATTGAAACATATAAGATTGTGAAGGGGTTGGATCGGGTGGATGCGGGGAGAATGTTCCCGATGATGGGTGAAACTAGAACTAGGGGGCATAGTCTTAGAATAAGGGGCTGCTCTTTCAAAACTGAGATGAGGAGGAACTACTTCACTCAGAGGGTGGTAGGTCCATGGAATATGCTGCCCCAAAAAGCTGTAGAAGCTACATTACATAAATTTAAAACAGAAAGTTTCCTAGAAGTAAAGGGAATTAAGGGTTACGGGGAGCGGGCAGGAATTTGGACGAGTCTAGGTTCGGATCAGTCATGGCCCTGTGGGTAGCGGAGCGGGCCCATGTAGCCTGATCCTGCTCCTATTTCATGTGTCTAATTCTGTTAGATTCAGGAGATGGTTCTGTGATAGTGGATTGGTGGTTAGGATCAGATCAGCCATGATCTTATTGAACGGCGGAGCAGGCTCAAGGGGCCGATTGGCCTGCTCCTGCTCCTATTTCTTATGTTCTTATGTTCTCCATAGTGAACACAAATGCAAAAAATTCATTTAAAACCCCACCTGCATCTTCTGGCTCCACACACAGATTGCCACTTTGTTCCCTAATGGGCCCAATTCTTTCCCTAGTTATCCTCTTGCCCTTAATATACTTATTTAAAAAAAAACACCCTTGGATTTTCCTTTATTTTGCTCCCAGTGTTACTTCATGGCCCCTCCTCTCTCCTAATTTCTTTTATAAGTCGAATAGAATGGCTATAGAACAGGAGGCCATTCAGCCCGTCCCAGCCGGCTTTCTGCAAGAGCACTGCAACTGGTCTCACTCCCCACCCCACCCTTTCCTGCAACCCTGCATTTTTTCCTCAGGTACTTATCTAATTCTCAAAAGCCACGATTGAGTCAGCCTAATATGTTCTTATGAGGATTATTTTAATTGGTTTAACTAGGATCAATATCCCTAGCAGAACCGGCGAAGTGAAAGCTCAATTCTAAACACAAACACAAGTATAGACCAAAAGCGAATCAATGCACACATTCTACATAGCCTTCCTAGCATTTAGAACCAGAATGGTGAATAAAAAGTTGGGTGCCATAACCAGGTTATGTACCTTAAAACCAGTAATACCGTTGAAAGCAATAGAAATTCGCCAAAACATAAATCGGTTGTCAATAAACAACACCTGCGGTGGAACACTTACTTCCAGCAAAGAGATTTCTTGAACCAGTGACCCCCCCTCAGAATGGAATAAGAGGAATTACTGAGTGACAAACACCGTTCCAATAACCCAAAAAACCGACTGGCGGAAACCAACAATGCCCAACCGAGGCAACCTTTTCTCCAACTGCTATGTAACATTCGGCGAGGCTTTTATCCCGTGGTTTTGATCAGCTGATGGGGTAGCAATTGATTCACGTGGATCTGTTGAATTCAAAAACTTGTTCCACCAGCAATGAATTGACGCATCTTTCGGTCGTCCTCCTACCACTGTTATTAGTATATTAGTAATTTGCATTGCAATGGAATATCACTTTGCTATAAAATATTCCTTTGGAATGCAATAGAACATTGCAATGGCATTTTAAGTTGCAATATTATATTCATTTGCAATGCAATAGCACATTGTATTGGAATAGCACTTTGCAACATAATAGTTATCTGCACTGCAACAGAACATTGCAATTGAATATCAATGCAAAACAATCGGCATTTGAAATGCAATAGAACATTAGAATAGAATATTTCTTCAAAACGGAATAGTCATATTAAGGATAAAATATGTTTTCTCAAACTATAATCCATGCCGACAATGGGATGTGTGCAGCAGGATGAAACAACTGACATCTGTGACTGGCATGGTCAGAGGGTACCCGAGTTCAAGGGGTGGGCCAGACAGTTGAGTGACTAACCACACAAACCAATAAAGAGTAACTGCTGTGAAACTGTTTGTAGGTGGGCGTTGCGTATAGAATTGTATAACTTGAATGAACCGCTACTTGTCCCTCGAGAGTGTACCCCTAGCTTGAGGAAGCTGGGTGGCTATCCCTTTTGGTTGTTTTAATAAATTCTGAACTTGTCCTCAATTCCCTCTCAGTCTGGGGTTTCGCCAGATTCGAATCTAACACCACTGCAATGTGCTATTGCACTGCAACTGATGATAATATTGCACTGACATTCCATTGCATTGCAAATTCCTATTATATTGCAAAGTGAAATTACATTGCAATGTTTTCTTCATTGCAGATGACGATCATATTGCAAGGCGATATTCCATTTCAATTTTCTATTATATTGCAAATGATGATCATATTGCAAAGCGATATTCAATTGCTATGTGCTATTGTATTGCAAATTTCTATTATTGCAAAGTGTTATTCCATTGCAATGTGCAATTGCATTGCAAATGACTATTATACTGCAAAGTGACATTTCATTGCAATGTTCTATTGAATTGCAAATGACATTCATATATCAAACTGATATTCCATTGCCGTGTTCCATTTCACTGCAATGACTATTCTGTTACAAACAAATATTCTATTGCAATGTTCTATTGCATAGCAAATGACGATTGTTTTGCAGTGAAATTTCATTGCAATGTTCTGTTGCAGTGCAAATGACTACTATGATGCAAACTGCAATTCCATTGCAAGGTGCTATTGCATTGCAAATGAATATAATATTGCAAGTTAAAATTCCATTGCAATGTCTATCGCATTGCAAATGAATATTATATTGGAAAGTGATATTTCATTGCCATGTTCTATTGCACTGCAAATGACTATTATATTGCAAAGCAATATTTCATTGTAATGTTCTACTGCATTGCAGCTGACAATCATATTGCAAAGCGATATTCCATTGCAATATGCAATTTCATTGCAAATGACTATTTATTGCAAAGTGATATTCCACTGCAACGTTCCATTGCATTGCAAATGACTATTATATTGCAGTGATATTCCATTGCAATGTGCAATTGCATTGCAAATGACGTCTATATTGCAAAGTGAAGTTCCGTTGCAATGTTCTATGGAATTGCTAATGACTGTTATATTGCAAAGTGATATGGCATTGCAATGTTCTATTGCACTGCAACTGATGAAAGTATAGTAGTGATAGTCCACTGCAATGTTCTATTGCATTGCAGATGCCTATTATATTGCAATTTGATTTTCCACTGTAATGTTTTATCCATCAGATAGAGGCAAATTTGCTCCTAAGGGATCATCTATTGGAAGTAGGGGACCCCAAGGGGAGAGATTTCCCTTCGAGGAATTTAAAGCCCGACAATGCACAGTACAAGCCCTCCGCCCGGTTAAGTGCGCATGGGTGGAGGAAGTACCATGGGGCAGAGTTTGTGAGGCTTACCCTCTTGCAAGGGCCACCCACAAATTAGTCTGTGGTAGAGCGGAGATGGACCCAGTCCGGGTCCCTACCGCGAGGCCCACCGACAATACCCGCTCCGAGCAGAAGCCCAACGGGCCATTGAGTCCACAGTAGTAGACTTATTAGAAACCAATATAGTGACAAAGACCCGTTCCTGTACCAACTACGCGGTATGGCCAATGCAGAAACCAGATGGATCCTGGAGAATGACCATTGAGTATAAAGCTCTGAATCGGGTCACTTCCATGCTCCATGCCTTAGTGGCGAATCCTGCCACTATTTTAAACGGCCTGCACCCAGCCCTCTCTCTCTATTCCCCACAGTCGCTCTCTCTCTTCCCCCCAGTCGCTCTCTCTCTTCCCCCCAGTCGCTCTCTCTCTTCCCCCCAGTCGCTCTCTCTCTTCCCCCCAGTCGCTCTCTCTCTTCCCCCCAGTCGCTCTCTCTCTTCCCCCCAGTCGCTCTCTCTCTTCCCCCCAGTCGCTCTCTCTCTTCCCCCCAGTCGCTCTCTCTCTTCCCCCCAGTCGCTCTCTCTCTTCCCCCCAGTCGCTCTCTCTCTTCCCCCCAGTCGCTCTCTCTCTTCCCCCCAGTCGCTCTCTCTCTTCCCCCCAGTCGCTCTCTCTCTTCCCCCCAGTCGCTCTCTCTCTTCCCCCCAGTCGCTCTCTCTCTTCCCCCCAGTCGCTCTCTCTCTTCCCCCCAGTCGCTCTCTCTCTTCCCCCCACACGCTCTCTCTCTTCCCCCCACACGCTCTCTCTCTTCCCCCCACTCGCTCTCTCTCTTCCCCCCACTCGCTCTCTCTCTTCCCCCCAGTCACTCTCTCTCTCTCTTCCAACAACAACATGCCCTCAAAAGACCCTCGGCACCGCCGGCACTTCAGCTTATACAATAACTGAGACTCAGCAGGCCAGGCAGGCCTCTCCATGGCCACAGTGAACAATGATGTTAAAGGGTCTAAAATCACCACAGACAATGCTGCAAAACTCAGCAGGCCATGCAGACCTCTCCATGGCCACAGTGAACAATGGTGTTAACGGGTCTAAAATCACCGCAGACAATGCTGCAAAACTCAGCAGGCCAGGCAGGCCTCTCCATGGCCACAGTGAACAATGGTGTTAAAGGGTCTAAAATCACCACAGACAATGCTGCAAAACTCAGCAGGCCAGGCAGGCCTCTCCATGGCCACAGTGAACAATGATGTTAAAGGGTCTAAAATCACCACAGACAAAGCTGCAAAACTCAGCAGGCCAGGTAGGCCTCTCCAAGGCCACAGTGAACAATGGTGTTAAAGGATCTAAAATTACCTCAGACAATGCTGCAAAACTCAGCAGGCCAGGCAGGCCTCTCCAAGGCCACAGTGAACAATGGTGTTAAAGGATCTAAAATCACCACAGACAATGCTGCAGAACTCAGCAGGCCAGGCAACATCTGTGCAGGGAAATTAGAGTAATTGTTTCAGGTCAAAACCCTTTGTCAAGACTAAAGAGACACAGGGAATGAAATAGATTGAAAGGCCGGCTGGGAGAGAACCAAAGAGAAGAGACATTAAGAGGTATTCAAAACCAGACGAGATGGTGATAGGACTCCCACCCCGCCGCCTGCAAGGACTCTTTTCCATTCTCCCAGTTTCTCCGTCTCCGCCGTATCTGCTCCAACGATGCCACCTTCCACACCAGTGCTTCCGACATGTTTTCCTTATTCCTCAACCGAGGATTCCCCTCTACCGTGGTCGACACGGCCCTCAACCGTGTCCGTTCTATCTCCCGCACTTCTGCCCTCACCCCTGCCCCTCCCTCCCGGAACCACGATAGGGTTCCCCTTGTCTTCATCTTTCACCCCACCAGCCTCCACATTCAACGGATCATCCTCCACCATTTCTGCCTCCTCCAACGTGATCCCACCACCAAACACATCTTCCCCTCCCCTTTCAGCATTCCGTAGGGACCGCTCCCTACGTGACACCCTAGTCCACTCCTCTATCACCCCAAACAGCCCTTCCCCTTCGCCTGTCACCTTCACGTGCAAGCGCAGGAGATGTAACACCTGCCACTATCCCTCCCCCCTTCCCACTGTCCAGGACCCCAAACACCCCTTCCAGGTGAAACAGCGATTTACTTGTACTTCTTGCAATCTAGTATACTGTATTTGCTGCTCACGATGCGGTCTCCTTTACATTGGGGAGATCAAACGCAGATTGGGTGACCGCTTTGTGGAACACCTCCGTTCAGTCCATAAGGGTGACCCCGAGCTTCCGGTCGCCTGTCATTTTAATTCACCGCTCCATTCCCACTCGGATCTCACCGTCCTTGGCCTCTTGCATTGTTCAACGTAAACTCGAGCAACAGCACCTCATCTTCCGATTAGGCACTTTACAGCCTTCTGGACTCAATATCGAGTTCAACAATTTCATATCATAATCTCGGCCCCTATTACATTTTCACTTATATGTTTATCCACACCTTTGCTTTGGTTTTTCCCTCCCCACTTTCCTTTTTTTTCTCTCTCCCACATGGCAGCTGTCTCCCATTCTGCTAGAACATTTCACACCTAATCTAGAGCCGTCTTTTGTCTCCACTAGTCCTATCACCATCTGTCTCGTTTTGAATACCTCTTAATGTCTCTTCTCTTTTGTTCTCTCCCAGCCCGGCCTCTCAATCTGTTTCATTCCCTGTGCCTCTTTAGTCTTGATAAAGGGTCATGACCCGAAACGTTGACTCTAATTTCTCTGCATGGATGTTGCCTGGCCTGCTGAGTTTTCCCAGCATTTTCTGTTGTTATTTCGGATTTACAGCATCTGCAGTATTTTGCTATCATACATCATGCTAAAAGGTCTAAGTGTGTTAAAAAAACAAGCCTGAAGGCTTTGTGTCTTAATGCGAGGAGCATTCGTAATAAGGTGGATGAATTAGCTGCACAAATAGAGGTAAACGAATATGATTTGATTGGGATTACGGAAACATGGCTCCAGGGTGGCCAAGGCTGGGAACTTAACATCCAGGGGTATTCAATATTCAGGAAAGATAGGCAAAAAGGAAAAGGAGGTGGGGTAGCATTGCTGGCTAAAGAGGGGATTCACACAATGGTAAGGAAGGATATTAGGTCTGATGATGTGGAATCTGTATAGGTAGAACTGAGAAATACCAAGGGGCAGAAAACGTTAGTGGGCGTGGTATATAGACCTCCAAACATTAATACGGAGGTTGGAGATGGCATTAAAAGGGAAATTAGAGAAGCGTGCAATAAGGGCACAGCAGTCATCATGGGTGACTTTAATCTACATATAGATTGGGCTAACCAAATTAGTAACAATACTGTGGAGGAGGAATTCCTAGAGTGTTTACGGGGTGGTTTGCTGGACCAATATATTGAGGAACCAATCAGAGACCAGGTCATCTTAGACTGGGTATTATATAATGAGAAAGGATTAATTAGCAATCTTGTTCTACGAGGCCCCTTGGGTTGGAGCGATCATAATATGATTGAATTCTTCATTAAGATGGAGAATGAAGCAGTTGACTCAGAGACAAGGGTCCCGAATTTAAATAAAGGAAACTATGATGGTCTGAGGCGCGAGTTGGGTAGAATTGATTGGGGAATGTCACTCAAAAGGGTTGACGGTGGATAGGCAATGGCAAACATTCAAAGACCGCATGGATGAACTACAGAATTTGTTCACCCCAGTTTGGCATAAAAATAAAACAAAAAAGGTGCCTCAACCATGGCTAACAAGGGAAATTAGGGATAGCATAAGATCCAAGGAGAGGACTTATAAATTGGCCAGAAAAAGCAGTAAACCTGAGGATTGGGAGCAGTTTAGGATTCAACAAAGGAGGACAAAGGGATTAATTAAGAAGGGGAAAATAGAATATGAGAGTAAGCTTGCAGGGAACATAAAAACTGACTGTAAAAGCTTTTATAGATATGTGAAGAGAAAAAGATTGATGAAGTCAAATGTAGGTCCCTTGCAGTCAGAATCAGGGGAATTTATAATGGGTATTCTGCCCTCGCAACGCGCTTCTATGCAGAGCTAGACAGATAGCGAACAACTCGATATCTTCCAATAAAATCACAAGGCTTGACTTTTCTTGTAACGCTTTACTGAACGATTCTAATTGTAAAACTGAAATACAACACAGAAATGGAAGCACACATTAGTATACAAGCGCATAACTGATATGTATACACAGATTTAGGTACGCCTGAGCAACACAGTACATTTAGTAAACTGGGAGGCATTCTCTTTAAATTAGCCCTGTACATAGTGTATGAAAATACAGCTACTAGTTAATCAGCTAGACAGAGAAAAGTTACAACTAAACATTTTCTACAACATACAGTGCACATTAATCATCCATAGCATTCTAAAATACTTACAGACAAACAATTTCCAAGACTCAAGCTGCTGTAGGAGCACCGTGGTGTGGGTCTGTGTCCCAGCGAGGACTCCACGAGGACTACGTAGCAGTCCTGTGGGGAGCGTGATGACCTCATCACGCTCGGTAGCGTTGTCCGCGCTTGGGGCGTCACGTGATGCGCGTGGTCGCGTTTCTGGCCGTGGAGGCCGAAGTCGGGAGCGGGAGCTGGAGGCCAGGCTGAGCCGATGCTTGCCGCGGGAGCGGAAGATCGCGTCGCTCCCGGCGGCTGGTAGATGCGGCCGAAGACGCTAGGCCGGGCTGTGCCGGCAGCCTTTCTGGAAGGCCGAGTCGGGCCGGCAGCCGCCTCACGCATGTCACGTTGTACGTGCCGTGACGTCAGCACGCTACGTTGTACGTGACGTGACGTCAGCATGCTAAGGCGCGTCTTAAAGGGGCAATGGCCCTAAAAGGTAAGTTAAAGGGGCAACGGCCCCAACAGGTAGGTTATACATATATAAGTAAGTTAAATACATACAGTGAGGTTAAGTTAGAGGGAGAGGCAGCACAATGGGGAACAAAGAAATGGCAGACCAACTACAGGAAACTTTGGTTTATCCGGAGGTTGTATGTCCAGAAACCTCGATCTACCGGCAGAAATCAGGAGCCGTTTTGTTAGATTTTTTTTCTTCTCCTGGCTTTGTTTTCAACAGTCGGGCTCTGGAAAGTCTCTCTGAAGCTGTTGCTAAGCTACAGAGACACTTCCAAGGTACGGGCCGACTGTTTACAAGCTGTTGCTAAGCAACAGTGTTTGTTGTCAGATACGGAGATGAAAACCTCCGTATGCTTCAACATTAACTTTGTATGTCCGGCAGTTTTGATAGATTGGCAACAGCTCGGTCCCGTCGGTGCCGGATATAACAAATTTCCCATAAATACATATTTTGGTTCTGTCTTCACAAAGGAGGACACAAATAACCTCCCAGAGATGCCGGGGAACATAGGGTCTGATGAAAGGGTGGAACTGAAAGAAATCAGTATTTGTAGGGAAATGGTGTTAGGAAAATTGATGGGACTGAAGGCCGATAAATCCCATGGGCCTGATAATCTACATCCTAGGGTACTTAAGGAAGTGGCCCTAGAAATAGTAGATGCATTGCTGATCATCTTCCAACATTCGATGGAATCTGGAACAGTACCCATGGATTGAAGGGTAGCTAATGTTACCCCACTATTCAAAAAAGGTGGTAGAGAGAAAACGGGGAACTACAGACCGGAAAGCCTGACATCGGTACTGGGGAAAATGCTAAAGTCCATTATAAAAGATGTAATAGCAGAGCACTTGGAAAACAGTGACAGGATCGGACAAAGTCAACATGGATTCACAAAAGGTAAATCATGCTTGACTAATCTACTGGAATTTTTTGAGGATGTAACTGGTAAAATAGATAAGGGAGAACCAGTGGATGTGGTGTATCTGGACTTTCAGGGGGCCTTCGATAAGGTCCCGCATAAGAGATTGGCGTGTAAAGTTGGGGCACATGGGATCGGGGGCAAGGTATTGACTTGGATGGAGAACTGGTTGGCAGACAGAAAGCAAAGAGTTGGAATAAACGGGTCTTTTTCCGAATGGCAGGCAGTGACGAGTGGGGTACCGCAGGGATCGGTCCTTGGACCCCAGCTATTCACAATATATATAAATGATCTGGACAAGGGAATTAGATGTAATGTATCCAAATTTGCAGATGACACAAAGCTGGGTGGGACTTTGTGCTGTGAGGAGGATGTCGAGAAACTCCAGGATGATTTGGACATGTTGGGTGATTGGGCAGAAACATGGCAGATGCAATATAACGTGGATAAATGTGAGGTTATCCACTTCGGTGGCAAAAACAAGAAGGCAGATTATTATCTAAATGGCAATTGATTGGGAGAAGGGGAAGTGCAACGAGACCTGGGTGTCCTTGTGCACCAGTCACTGCAGGTAAGCATACAGATGCAGCAGGTGGTTAAGAAGGCAAATGGTATGTTGGCCTTCGTAGCGAGAGGGTTTGAGTACAGGAACAAGGATGTCTTGCTGCAGTTGTACAGGGCCTTCGTGAGACCACACCTTGAGTATTGTGTGCAGTTTTGGTCGCCTTATCTGAGGGAGGATGTTCTTGCCATGGAAGGAGTTCAGCGAAGATTCACCAGGCTGATACCTGGGATGGCAGGAATGACGTATGAGGAGAGATTGGGTCGATTGAACTTGTACTCGCTGGAGTTTAGAAGAATGAGAGGTGATCTCATTGAAACTTATAAAATTCTGACAGGACTGGACAGACTAGATGCAGGAAGGATGTTCCCGATGGTCGGGGAGTCCAGAACCAGGGGACACAGTCTAAGGATAAAGGGTAGGCCATTTAGGACAGAAATGAGGAGGAATTGCTTCACCCAGAGAGTGGTGAGCCTGTGGAACTCTCTACCACAGAAGGCAGTGGAGGCCAGTTCATTAAATATATTCAAGAAGGAGTTGGATATATTTCTTAAGGTTAAAGGGATCAAGGGGTATGGGGAGAAAGCAGGGACAGGGTACTGAATTTGGATGATCAGCCATGATCACATTGAATGGCGGAGCAGGCTCGAGGGGCCGAATGGCCCACTCCTGCTCCTATCTTCTATGTTTCTCTGAACAATTATCCAATAGCGATCATAACATGATCGAGTTCAAAGTACTGTTTGAAAGGGAGAAACGTGAAACAGCTACTAAGATTCCAGATTTAGGTGAGGCCGACTTCAATGCAATGAGACAGAGATGGTCCACAGTAAACTGGGCAAATCTGTTAATGTGTAAAATGACAAGATCAGTGGGAGGTGATCAAAAAATAATTTAATGTGATACAGCACCAGTTTATACCCCTAAGGGGAAAGAGCTCGACTTGCCAAAAAACAGCCAGGGATGACTGAAGAGGCAAGAAACAGTATAAAACTAAAAGAAAAAGAAAAAAGTGGCACGGCTCCTGGCGAATGGGAAAGATACAATTGGCTATGATAAAATTGACCCTTAGTGTTAAGGGGATTAAATACGTGGGGTTACAGGGATAGGGTGGGATATGTGTTGGTGTAGGGGTTACGGGGATCGGGGGTGGGATATGTGTCAGTGCAGGCTCGATGGGCCGAAATGGCCTCTATCTGCGCTGCGGGGTTTCTGTGAAAAAAAAAAAAAAATCAGCAAAGGGTGTCAAAACAGAAAGTAAGAGCTGCAGAAAGAGAGAAAGAAAGAAAGAACTTGCATTTATATAGCGCCTTTCACTTCCTCAGGATGTCCCAAAGCGCTTTACAACCAACAAAGTACTTTTGAAGGGTGGTCACTGTTGTAATGTGGGAAACATAGAAACATAGAAACATAGAGATAGGAACAGGAGTAGGCCATTCGGCCCTTCGAGCCTGCGCCGCCATTCAATGAGATCATGGCTGATCTTCGTCTGAGATCATAGCTGATCTTACCAGTTCAGTACCCCGTCCCCGCCTTTTCTCCGTAACCCTTAATCCCCTTAGCCTTCAGAAATATATCCAATTCTCTCTTGAAAATATTTATTGAATTAGCCTTCACAGCCCTCTGTGGCAGGGAATTCCACAGGCTCACCACTCTTTGAGTGAAGAAATTCTTCCTCATCTCTGTTTTAAATGATTTGCCCGCTATTTTTAGACTGTGGCCCCTGGTTCTGTGCTCCCCGGCCATTGGAAACATTCTCTCTGAATTCAGCCTGTCCAGGCCTGCCATAATTTTATATGTTTCGATGAGATCCCCTCTCAATCTTCTAAACTCCAGTGAGTACAAGCCCAAACTATTTAATCTCTCTTCGTAGGTCATTCCCGCCATTCCAGGTATCAGCCTGGTGAATCGCCGTTGCACTCTTTCCATGGCAAGAACATCCTTCCGCAGATGGGGCGACCAAAACTGTACACAATACTCCAGATGCGGTCTCACCAGCACCTTGTACAGCTGTAGTAAGGTATCCCTATTCCTATACTCGAACCCCCTTGATATGAAGGCCAACATACCATTTGCCTTCTTGATCGCCTGTTGCACCTGCATGCTCTCCTTCAGTGACTGGTGCACAAGAACACCCAGGTCCCTCTGCACTTCCCCATCTCCCAATCTATTGCCATTTAGATAATAATCTACCCTCCTGTTTTTACCCCCAAAGTGGATAACCTCGCATTTATCCACATTATAGTGCATCTGCCACGTATCTGCCCATTCCCCCAACCTGTCCAAATCGCACTGTAGCCTCCTGACATCCTCATCAGAGCCCACCCCTCCTCCTAGTTTAGTGTCGTCAGCGAATTTGGAAATATTGCATCCAATTCCCTGATCCAGATCATTTATATATATTGTGAACAGCTGGGGTCCCAGGACAGATCCTTGCGGCACCCCGCTGGTCACTGCCTGCCACTCCGAAAACGAGCCGTTTATTCCAACTCTCTGTTTTCTATCCGCCAGCCAGTTCTCTATCCACGTTAATACTTTGCCCCCAATCCCATGAGCCTTAATTTTGCATGATAATCTTTTGTGTGGAACCTTATCGAAGGCTTTCTGGAAGTCAAGGTACACCACATCCACTGGCTCTCCCCCATCTATTTTACCAGTTACTTCCTCAAAAAATTCCAGCAGATTAGTCAAACACGATTTACCCTTTGTAAATCCATGTTGACTCTGTCCGATCCTTTCCCCATTTGTCAAGTGCTCCGCTATTTTATCCTTAATAATGGACTCTAGCATTTTGCCCACAACCGATGTAAGGCTTACTGGTCTATAATTCCCTGCTTTCTCTCTACCCCCCTTTTTAAATATTGGGGTAACATTAGCTACCCTCCAATCCACGGGTACTGTTCCCGAGTCAATGGAGTTCCGGAAGATGATCCTTAGAGCATCTGCTATCTCCAGGGCCACCTCCTTAAGTACCCTAGGATGTAGTTTATCAGGCCCCGGGGATTTGTCGGCCTTCAGTCCCCTCAACTTACCCAACACCATATCCCTAGAGATACTAATTTCTGTCAGCTCCTCCCTCTCATTAGTCCCTATGTTTGCCGATATTCCTGGGAGGTTATTTGTGTCCTCCTTTGTGAATACAGAACCAAAGTATGAGTTTAATTGGTCTGCCATTTCCTTATTCTCCATTATATATTCTCCCGAATCGGACTGCAAGGGACCGACTTGGGATTTTACCAGTCTTTTCCTCCTGATATACCGATAAAAGCTTTTGCAGTCTGTCTTTATGTTTGCTGCAAGTTTACTTTCGTATTCTATTTTCCCCTTCCTGATTAATCCCTTTGTCCTCTTTTGCTGTATCCTGTACTGCCCCCAATCTTCCGGTCTGGTGCTTTTTTTTGCCAGTTGATTTGCCCTTTTTTTTGATTTTATGCTGTCCCTAATTTCCCTCGTTATCCACGGTTGAGTCACCTTTTTAGGTTTATTTTTATGCCAAACCGGTATAAACATGTTCTGGAATTCTTCCATTCTATCTTTGAATGCTTGCCATTGTCTCTCCACTGTCAATCCCCCCAGAAACACCACCCAATCAATCTTACCCAATTCCCGTCTCATACCCTCGTAATTCCCTTTATTTAAGTTCTGGACCTTAGTCTCTGATTCAATTTCCTCACTCTCCATCTCGACTGAGAGCTCGATCATATTATGATCGCTCTGACCCAAGGGGCCTCGTACAAGAAGATTGCTGATAAGTCCCTTCTCATTGCACAATACCCAGTCTAAAATGGCCTGATCTCGAGTCGGCTCCTCGACATATTGGTCCAGATAACCGTCCCGAAAACATTCCAGGAATTCCTCCTCCTCAGAATTTTTACTAATTTGGGTAGTCCAATCAATATGTAAATTAAAGTCACCCATGATGACAGCTGTGCTCTTATCGCACGCTTCTCTAATTTCCCTTTTTATGCCTTCCCTCACCTCCATATTACTATTTGGAGGCCTATATATCACACCCACTAACGTTTTCCTCCCCTTGCTATTTCTCATTTCTACCCATACAGATTCCGTTTCATCCGAGTTAATATCCTTCCTTTCCATTGCATTAATCCCCTCCTTTACCAGCAATGCTACCCCACCTCCCCTACCTTTTTGCCGATCCTTCCTAAATATTGTATATCCCTGGATGTTAAGTTCCCAGCCTTGCCCACCCTGCAGCCACGTTTCTGTAATCCCAATCAAATCATACTTGTTTACCTCTATTTCCACAACTAATTCATCCACCTTGTTCCTAATGCTTCTAGCATTAAGATACAAAGCCTTCAGGCTTGCTTTTTTCACACTCTCATTATGAATTAGTTTGGCCCTTTGTGTTTCTCTCCTTTGCTTATTGCTTCTCACCTTTCTACCATCTATTTCTGACTTCATATGACTTCCCTCTTTTCCACTACCTAGGTTCCCATCCCCCTGCCAAATTAGTTTAAATCCTCCCGAACCGCCCTAGAAAATATTACCCCGAGGACATCGGCTCCCTCACAGTTCAGGTGTAGACCGTCCCCTTGGTACAGGTCACTCCTCCCCAAGAACTGGTTCCAATGCCTCAAGAATTTAAATCCCTCTCCCTTGCACCACTGCTCAAGCCACGTATTTAGCTTATCTATCTTACTCTCTCTAAACTTATTAGCTCGTGGCACTGGTAGCAATCCAGAGATTACTACCTTTGAAGTCCTACTTTTCAATTTAGCTCCTAACTCCCTAAATTCAGCTTGTAGGACCTCCTCCCTCTTTTTACCTACATCGTTGGTACCTACATGTACCACGACAACTGGCTGATCCCCCTCCCCCTTCAGAATGCTCTGCACCCGCTCCGAGACATCCTTGACCCGTGCACCAGGGAGGCAACATACCATCTTGGAGTCTCGGTCTCGGCCACAGAAACTCCTATCTATCCCCCTTACAATTGAAACGCGGCAGCCAATTTGTGCACAGCAAGCTCCCACAAACAGCAATGCGAGAATGATCTGATAATCTGCTTTAGTGATGTTGGTTGAGGGATAAATATTGGCCAGAACACTCCTGTTCTTCTTTGATAGTGCCATGGGATCTTTAACGTCCACTTGAAAGGGCAGATGGGGCCTTGGTTTAGCGTCTCATCCGAAAGATGGCTGAAAAGAAGAACGATAGAGTTTAGTCTCAACGAGCTGCTGAGAATCAGGGATTTCAAACAATCCCATTAAAATGGGACCAGCAGGAATAATGATCACAAACGGCTCTAGTAATAAATAGTTCAAAACTTGCAGTCTAAGAGGAAGATAAAATATATATAAAGAAAAAAAGATCCTTCAAAGACTGTGAAAAGAAGCTTGCAAAGGATATCAAAACCAACACAAATTTTTACAATTTTGATGGCCTCCAGTTTTGCTCTTCCCCACAAGTGGAAACTGTAATGTCCGCATATAAATAACACATGGACTGCAGGAGAACGGTAATAACAGGTGTTTACTGAACAGAGGGTATGCTGGAACTAACTGTACAAATTACACGGTGTTATATACAGGTGTGGTCACTACTGGTACTGCAGACAGGGGCTGTAAAAGATAGTTCCTCTCTTAAAGGTACACACATTACAGAAACACTCTGGCCTAGAAATTCAGTATCGCCGCGTTTGGGGCGCTACAGCCGGGCGTTCGCTAAATTTAGCGCCCGGCACAACTTAGCGCCACCTTCGCCGATATTCAGTTGCATCACCCCAAGAGGTTGCTGCGGAGCTAAAGCAGGCGATGCACGACTATCATAAGGTGCTAAACCGGCGAGCCGAGGCGCTAACACTGAGGGCGGGCACAGCGCAGGTGTGGCGAGCTGCTGATTGATGGCAGACACGGCGGCGCCGGTCAGTTCTTAAAGGGGGAGGGTCGACTTGTTTGGCTGCCATGCCCTGCACACTGCAGCCCTCAAGCAAGGCCTGAGCATTGATGATTCATCAGCTCTACACCCCCCCAAGAAACTGGAGAAGGCTCGTGAGTGAGTGGAGCGCTTCAGTGAGGATACCCTGAGTCTTCTGGTTGGTGCTGTGGAGCACAGGTGCCCTACCCATTTCCCTGATGGTGGGAGGAGGCCACTTCCAAGCGAATACCGAAAAGCCTGGAGGGAGGTTGCATACAGGGTCACCACCAACAGCTTGGTTGCCAGGACTCCACTTCAGTGCAGGAAAAAGTTCAACGACCTCACTCGGGTTGTCAGGGTGAGTACTCTTTCCACTATCCTCTGCATTCCTGCATGTGCACCTCAGTTTCTGGCCGAATGGACCTGAAAGCCCCAATGCCCAGCCCTCAACCAGGAGCTATGGGGCTCTCATGAAAACCACTTGCACATTCATCACTTAACACACTGTCAGGGCTATTCCACCATGGGAGGCAGTGCAGGCAAGATCAGGGCTTCACATTGTCAGGGCTATTCCACCATGGGAGGCTGTGCAGGCAAGATCAGGGCTTCACACTGTCAGGGCTATTCCACCATGGGAGGCAGTGCAGGCAAGATCAGGGCTTCACACTGTCAGGGCTATTCCACCATGGGCGGCAGTGCAGGCAAGATCAGGGCTTCACACTGTACTTAGAGGCCGTCCTTTCTCTTGCAGGGTAAGCTGGCCTACAACCACAGGCAGCAGCTACGGACCGGGGGAGGCCATCCTGACCTGAAAGAGCTCAGCGACCTGGAGCAGCGTGTGGAGTACATTATGTCAGGCCGACTGATTGGCCCCGTCGCCAGTGGAGATGCCGACCCTGTTCTGGACAGCGATGGTAAGCTCATCAATTTTTGGACCTCTCTCTTTCCACTTGTGCCTCACACCAGCATCCATTGCCACTATCGAACCAATGCAGTGCATAACAGCACTCATGCCTCCCTCGCTGCCGCCCTGTCCTCACTCTAAATTAACTCTTGTGTCTCCCTGCTTTCAGATGCTGAATCGCCAGGTGAGGAGGTGGCCCCTCAAGCTGCCACTGTCAATGAATTGGAAGGTGAGGAGGAGGAAGAGGAAGCCGGCCCATCAGAGCCACCCTCATCCGAGGCAGCCCATGGCCATGATGGGGACACATCTTCCCTGGAGGGGAGCAGGGGCGAGGTGTTTGAGGAGAGTGAAGCTCCAGGGCCCAGCGGGCTCCAGCAACGCGGGAGGGGTGGGGAAGCTCGGCAGCCTTCTCCCCGGAGTGTGAGTGCGGCCTTCAGTCCTGCTACGGTGAGCACAGAAGAGGTGCGGTTCCTTGCGGAAATGGGTGCCCCGGCTGAGCGCAGGCACACTGAGCTCATGGCTGCAGTGGCAAGGATGCCTGACTCCATAGAGTCACTGGCAAGGAGTGTACAGGAATTCGGGGCAACACAGGCCAGGAGTCTGCAAGAATTCAGTGCAGCACAGGCAAGGAGTCTGCAGGACTTCGCGGCAGCACAGGCGGCTTCCAGCCAAGTGTCATAGAGTCATAGAGTAATACAGCACGGATAGAGGCCCTTCGGCCCATCGTGTCCGCACCGGCCATCAAGCCCTGCCTAATCTAATCCCATATTCCAGCATTTGGCCCGTAGCCTTGTATGCTATGGCATTTCAAGTGCACATCCAAATGCTTCTTAAATGTTGTGAGGGTTTCTGCCTCCACAACCCTTTCAGGCAGTGAGTTCCAGACTCCATCCACCCTCTGGGTGAAAAAGCTCTTTCTCAAATCCCCTCTAAACCTCCCGCCCTTTACCTTGAATCTATGCCCCCTAGTTATTGACCCCTCTACTAAGGGAAAAAGCTCCTCAGCATCCATCCTATCTATGCCCCTCATAATTTTGTACACCTCAATCATGTCCCCCCTCAGCCTCCTCTGCTCCAAGGAAAACAAACCCAATCTGCCCAGTCTCTCTTCATAGCCGAAGCACTCCAGCCCTGGTAACATCCTGGTGAACCTCCTCTGCACCCTCTCTAACGCGATCACATCCTTCCTGTAGTATGGCGACCAGAACTGCACACAGTATTCCAGCTGTGGCCTAACCAGTGTTTTATACAGCTCCATCATAACCTCCTTGCTCTTATATTCAATGCCTCGGCTAATGAAGGCAAGTATCCCATATGCCTTTTTTACCACCTTATCCACCTGTTCCGCCGCCTTCAGGGATCTGTGTACTTGCACACCCAGATCCCTCTGACCCTCCGTCTTGCCTAGGGTCTTTCCATTCATTGTGTATTCCTTTGCCTTGTTAGTCCCCCCAAATTGCATCACCTCGCACTTTTCCAGGTTAAATTCCATTTGCCACTGTTCCGCCCATCTGACCAACCCATCTATATCGTCCTGCAGACTGAGGCTACCCTCCTCGCTATTTACCACCCTACCAATTTTTGCATCATCAGTCGTGCTGTGCATTCACTGGCTGGTCTGATGCAGACACAGATCAGGGCCACATGGGCACTTACTGCTGCCACCCTCGCTGGATCGGCCAGGCATCGCCGGGGCCCTTGCCGCACCGCAACAGCCCAGCAGTCTGTTCTTCAGCAGGTTGCTGCACCTGCTGCAGTGCTGTCCCCTTCGAGTTCCAGTGTGTCAGCCGACCAGGGAGTGTCTGTGCTATGTCAGGTTGGCAGCATTCCTGCAGCCAACACTGTCACTCCTCCACTGCAGCTGCCACCACCCGTATGACAGACTGCTGCCGCCCAAGCAGAGTTGGAGCAGTCAGCAGCCGGGCCCTCCAGGCCCAGAGCTGGTCCAGGCCGTCCCCCAAGGGCATCTGCCATCTCACCATCTGACCCTCAGCAGCCTTCCCCCAGCCTTGCTGCAGCCACTGGGGTCCCATTGAGGAGGAGCTGCAGGGTGGGAAGGGGCCATTCGCACATGTGGGGCGGATCACCCTCACAGGGGAAAATGTAGGAGGTGTGGCCAAATGTTTGTTTTAAATATGAAGGCCGAGACTGGTGTGTTTGTTTTATAAAGGCCGAGACTGGTGCGTTTGATTTTTATGAAGGCCGAGACTAGTGTGTGTGTGTTTTATGAAGGCCGAGACTGGTGTGTTTGTTTTTTATGAAGGCCGAGACTGGTGTGTTTGTTTTTTATGAAGGCCGAGACTGGTGTGTTTGTGTTTTATGAAGGCCGAGACTGGTGTGTTTGTTTTTTATGAAGGCCGAGACTGGTGTGTTTGTTTTTTATGAAGGCCGAGATTGGTGTGTTTGTTTTTTATGAAGGCCGAGACTGGTGTGTTTGTTTTTTATGAAGGCCGAGACTGGTGTGTTTGTGTTTTATGAAGGCCGAGACTGGTGTGTTTGTTTTTTATGAAGGCCGAGACTGGTGTGTTTGTTTTTTATGAAGGCCGAGACTGGTGTGTTTGTGTTTTATGAAGGCCGAGACTGGTGTGTTTGTGTTTTATGAAGGCCGAGACTGGTGAGTTTGTTTTTTATGAAGCCCGAGACTGGTGTGTTTGTTTTTTATGAAGGCCGAGACTGGTGTGTTTGTTTTTTATGAAGGCCGAGACTAGTGTGTTTGTGTTTTATGAAGGCCGAGACTGGTGTGTTTGTGTTTTATGAAGGCCGAGACTGGTGTGTTTGTTTTTTATGAAGGCCGAGACTGGTGTGTTTGTTTTTTATGAAGGCCGAGACTGGTGTGTTTGTGTTTTATGAAGGCCGAGACTGGTGTGTTTGTTTTTTATGAAGGCCGAGACTGGTGTGTTTGTTTTTTATGAAGGCCGAGACTGGTGTGTTTGTTTTTATGAAGGTCGAGACTGGTGTGTTTGTTTTTATGAAGGCCGAGACTGGTGTGTGTGTGTTTTATGAAGGCCGAGACTGGTGTGTTTGTGTTTTATGAAGGTCGAGACTGGTGTGTTTGTTTTTATGAAGGCCGAGACTGGTGTGTTTGTTTTTATGAAGGCCGAGACTGGTGTGTTTGTGTTTTATGAAGGTCGAGGCTGGTGTGTTTGTTTTTTATGAAGGCCGAGACTGGTGTGTTTGTTTTTTATGAAGGCCGAGACTGGTGTGTTTGTTTTTATGAAGGCCGAGACTGGTGTGTTTGTGTTTTATGAAGGCCGAGACTGGTGTGTTTGTTTTTTATGAAGGCCGAGACTGGTGTGTTTGTGTTTTATGAAGGCCGAGACTGGTGTGTTTGTGTTTTTATGAAGGCCGAGACTGGTGTGTTTGTGTTTTATGAAGGCCGAGACTGGTGTGTTTGTTTTTTATGAAGGCCGAGACTGGTGTGTTTGTGTTTTATGAAGGCCGAGACTGGTGTGTGTGTTTTTTATGAAGGCCGAGACTGGTGTGTGTGTTTTTATGAAGGCCGAGACTGGTGTGTTTTTTTGTATGAAGGCCGAGACTGGTGTGTTTGTTTTTATGAAGGCCGAGACTGGTGTGTTTGTTTTTTATGAAGGCCGAGACTGCTGTGTGTGTTTTTATGAAGGCCGAGACTGGTGTGTTTGTTTTTATGAAGGCCAAGACTGGTGTGTTTGTTTTTATGAAGGCCGAGACTGGTGTGTGTGTGTTTTATGAAGGCCGAGACTGGTGTGTT
Source organism: Somniosus microcephalus (assembly GCF_052327205.1). Lineage (NCBI taxonomy): Eukaryota > Metazoa > Chordata > Chondrichthyes > Squaliformes > Somniosidae > Somniosus > Somniosus microcephalus. The sequence goes on from NW_028225184.1 coordinate 32,160, forward strand.
TGTGTTTTATGAAGGCCGAGACTGGTGTGTTTGTTTTTATGAAGGCCGAGACTGGTGTGTTTGTTTTTATGAAGGCCGAGACTGGTGTGTGTGTTTTTTATGAAGGCCGAGACTGGTGTGTTTGTTTTTGTTTGACAATTTTCCACATTGTCGGATAGATGCCAGTTTTGTAACTGTACTGGAACAGCTTGGCAAGAGGCACGGCTAGTTCTGGAGCACAAGTCTTCAGCACGATAGCCGGGATGTTGTCGGGGGCCATAGCCTTTGATATATCCAGTGTGCTCATTGTATTGTGGATAAAGGGAAAAATATTATCATTTGGTAAGTTTTTTTATTGGGATTTGGAATCCATTGTGCTCCTTTAAAAAGGGACCATTATGATTGAGGGTTTAAGTGCTTCCATTTAAGGATTAATCATAATTGATTAACTCAGTTGTTTACAGCCACCAGACTCCCGGGCCTCCAGGGGGCGCTAATTCAAGGAGTCTCCTTTAAGTTCTGATACTGCTCAATCTGTCGAAAGACCCCAGTCCCTATTGGCTCCTAAATTGATTTTGACATCTGTTCATTAATTGTAATTGGAAACAAAATTAAATGATTGTCAGTTTAGTTCATTTGTTTTTTTCTTGTGGGGTTCCTCTTTTGGTAAAACCATAAATTTAGACAGATAAAAACTGTAAATAAACCATTAAAACTGTAAATAAACCAATAAAACTGTAATAAACCAATAAAACTTCAAATAAACCTTAATAATCAAATTAAAATTTGGTTCTCCAGCCCAATCATGCACTCCAGTCCCCGCGGCGCCCACCGGTCACGAAAGTGATCTAGCGCGCCGGCGGACACCGCGTGCTCCAGCTCTAGGGCCACCCGGGCGCGAACATGGCCACGGAAGAGAGGGAGGCAATCCGGCCGGACGACCCCCTCGACCGCCCGCTGCCTGGACCAATTAATGGCCTTCTTCGCCAGGCCCAGGAGCAGACCCACGAGGAGGTCCTCCGACCTGCCCGCTCCCCTCCGCACCGGGTGGCCGTAGATCAAGAGCGTGGGACTGAAGTGCAACCAAAACTTGAGGAGCAGCCCCTTCAAATAATGAAAGAGGGGCTGCAACCTCTCACACTCGATATAAATATGAAACACGGACTCCTCCAGACCGCAGAACAAACATGCGGTCTGGGAGTCCGTGAACCTACTTAAATACCTATTGCACGGGACTGCCCTGTGCAACACCCTCCAGGCCAAGTCCCCAATAGAACAAGGGAGGACTCCCGCATAGAGAGCCCCCCATTGGGGACCTCCGCCTCCGTCGGAAGGTAAAACGGCACGCCACGGCGTGTCCGGACGGCAGGCGAAGATGGCAAAGTGGAAGGTGTGCAGGAGCAGCCCGTACAGGAAACCCCTCCGTGCGGAATGAAAAGGCACGGAGGGTATTTCCTCGAGACGGCTCAAGTTGTGAGGCGCCGGCTCCCGAGGGGGGGGTCGGGGCTGGGCGCCGACAAGGAATTCCGTCCGAACGGGGGAAAGCTCAGACGGGATCGCCCCCCACGCCTGAGCCGCCTCGATACACCTAGTGGTGCCGGGGCGTACTTTCGCCTTTATCGACTCGATGGCATCGGCCGCGAGCCGGACGTTTACCCAAGACATGCGCCTCGCCAACTCCTCCGGCGCCATCCAGCCCACTCCTCCGCCATCGAGCAGGTCCCCGACTCGAGTCACCTTGCCAGCCACAGCTCTGTGCTCCGCCAGCCACCCGAACCTGCGGACGTGGAGGTGCGGATTCCTGAACAGTGGCTCCCGAAGGACAGCCACCATTCCTGTCGGGGGAGAGCTGCGCCTGGAAGCGACCCGGTTCCAAACCCATAGCAGTTCCTGGTAGAAGACAGGCAGCCCCCGCAGGCTGGCACGCGTGCCACCCACTTCCACAAACAGGAGCTGCGTGTCATAATTGAGGCCACGCAGCTGGCGGAAAAAATACGTCGCCAGCGCGCACCATCTTGGAGGAATCTCAACGTACAGGTATCTCTGCAGCGTCTGAAGACGGAAAGTCGCAGCCTGGGTGCGAAGGCACACCAGCGCCTGACCGCCCTCCCTAAGCGGGAGACTCAGAACCGCGGCAGAGACCCAGTGCATCCTGTTGTTCCAGAAGAAGTCGACGAGCTTCTTCTGTATCTTGGCGACAAACGCAGGGGGAGGGATCAGAGTAACCAACCGGTACCACAACATGGCGGCCACCAGTTGGTTTATGACCAACGCCCGACCCCTGTAGGACAACACTCGGAGCAATCCCGTCCAGCGACCTAAGCGAGTGGCGACTTTGGCCTCCAACTCGTGCCAGTTCGCCGGCCAGGCGTCCTCGGCCGGGCTGAGGTAGACTCCCAAGTAGAGGAGGTGCGTAGTGCTCCAGGCGAAGGGCCTGAACTCCTCCGGCAGGGAGTCCACCTGCCACTGACCCACCAGGAGTCCAGAACATTTCCCCCAGTTGATCCTGGCGGAGGATGCGTCCGAGTAAATCTGCTGGCATTCCCGCATCCTCCGCAAGTCAACGGGATCCGTGACCATGAGGAGCACGTCATCGGCGTAAGCCGAGAGGACCACCTCCACGCCCGGCCCTTGCAGAGCCAGTCCCGTCAACCTCTTCCGCAAGAGGCGCAGGAAAGGCTCCACGCAAATGGCATATAACTGGCCGGACATGGGGCATCCCTGACGCACCCCCCTCCCGAAGCGAAGGGGCGCCGTCAAGGACCCGTTAACTTTAATCAGACACTCCGCGGCAGCGTACAGAAGTCGGATCCGGGCGACAAAATGCGTCCCGAACCCGAATGCGCGCAGAGTCCCGAAAAGATACTCGTGATCCACCCTGTCGAACGCCTTCTCCTGATCTAGGGAAAGGAAGGCGACCGACAGACCAGCCCTCTGGGAATGGTGGAGCAGGTCCCGGACCAGATGGATGTTATCATGAATAGACCGGCCCGGGACCGTGTAGGACTGGTCGGGGTGGATCATGTGGGCCAGCACGGCGCCAAGGCGAGCAGACATGGCCCTGGCAAAAATTTTATAATCCGTGCTGAGGAGGGAGACCGGGCGCCAGTTCTTAAGAAGCCGGAGATCGCCCTTCTTAGGCAGCAGGACAATCACTGCCCTGCGCCACGAGAGGGGCATCTCCCCGGTCGCCAAACTTTCCCCCAGGACCCGCGCGTAGTCGCCCCCCAGGACGTCCCAGAACGCCCTGTGGAACTCCACGGTCAGCCCGTCCAGCCCCGGGGACTTCCCCCTAGAGAGCTGGCGGAGGGCGCCGGTCAGCTCCTCCAGACACAGAGGAGCATCCAATTTTTCGGCGCCCTCCAGGCCGACCTTCGGCAGGTCCTCCCACAAAACTCTGCGCGCGTCCTCGCTGGACGGATCCGGAGAGAACAGAGCCCCGTAATAGGCGCGGGTCTCCGCGCGGATTCCCTCCGGATCCGAGACCGGAGATCCGTCGTCGGCCAGCAGCTCCAGGAGCTGCTTACGGACCCCCCGTCTTTTTTCCAGCGAGTAGAAGAAGGGGGAGCCGCGGTCCAGGTCCCGCAGGAACTGAATCCGCGACCTCACGAACGCGCCTCGGGACCCGACGAGCTGCAGGTCCTTCAGCGCGCCCTTCTTCTCTTCGTACACCAACCGCAGGGCCGGGTCCTCGACGACTTGACCGAGACGGGACTCCAGGTCGAGCACCTCCTTCTCCAACCGCCCGACCCTGGCTTCCCGCCTCTTGGTCGACCCCCTCGCATACTCCTGACAGAAGAGACGGACGTGAGCCTTGCCCACGTCCCACCATAGCCTCAAGGAGGGGAAGCCCCCCTGCTTCCTTCTCCAGCCGGCCCAGAACCGACGAAACGAATCCTGGAACCGCGCGTCCTCCAGCAGCAGGTTGTTAAAATGCCAGTACGCGGACCCCCCCCCCGCGCGCGCAGCGGAACGAGCTCCGCCCACACCAGGTGGTGGTCCGCGCATGGCACCGGCCGCATGGAAGCCGCCGGAACACAGGAAACGTATGCCCTGGAAATGTAAAGGCGGTCGATTCTGGACGCACCTCTCCCAGGCCTCACACAAGTGAAAGCGCTGGAGTCGGGATGGAGATTTCGCCAGACGTCCACCAAGTCGAGGGAGCCGACCAGGTCCCTCAACTTCTCCATCGCCGCCGGGCATCGCAGGTGGCCGGTGCGGTCCCTTGCCTCGAGGGTGCAATTAAAATCCCCCCCGAGGACGACGCACTCGCCCGCGTCGATGGAGCCCAAAAGAGTGGACACTTCTTCAAAGAAGCGCGCTTGCTGCGCACCGGCCCCAGGGGCATACACGTTCACTAAATGGAGCGGCACGCCCCCCAGGCGAACAGTGACCTGGAGCAAGCGGCCCGGCACGAGCTCCTTGACCCCCAAGATCTCCGGCTGAAAATGCGGGGCCAGCAAAATAGCCACCCCACTGGAAACATTGGAGAGGTGACTCATGCTGACCCCTCCTTGCCACTCCAGGAGCCACGTGGCCTCGTCTCCCGGAACAGTGTGGGTTTCTTGCAGGAAGCACACCGCATACTTCCCGTCCCGAAGGACCGAAAAGTTATTAAATCTGCGGCTAGCTTCCCTGCTGCCGTTGATGTTGAGGCTGGCTATGGTTATCTTCATTTCAGAAGCATAATCCAACCCCTACTTAACTCTAACGGGGGAAGGGAGGGCGGCCGCTAGTCGACCGCCACTCCCTTTGCAGCCCAGTGAGGAAGGACCGGAACTGACGCAGCTCGAGCGGGTCCACGCCCGCGTCCGCGACCATGGTCTTGAAGGTGACGCGGGCCGACCCGACGAGCAGCGCCAGCCCCGACCATCTATCGAGGGCCAGCCGGGTCCTTTGACGACCCTGGCACGTGGCCACAAAGTCCCGGAGATCCTCAATGGGAATGAGGGGGATCCCGGCGAGGGGCGCGAGGTCCTCCATCTCCTCATCAGCGATGGAGTCGTATTCCTCCTCCGCCCCCACCACCGAGTCCCCCTCCTCCTCCGGGGGGTCGCCACCGGCGGCCGACCCGTCCGCCACGCGGAGCGCAGCGAGCGGCTCGGCCGCGACGGCCGGCCCCGCCTCCGCCCGGATCCCACCCCCAGGATCGGTAGCGGAGGATTCCTCCCTGGGCTCCTCTAGGGGCGCCGGGCCAGAAGACGGCAGCGGTTCAGAGCCCCCCTCTGCCCCAGGCGCCAGAACGACCGGAGAGATCGGAGAGTAGGTAAAAACGAACTCCTCCATGTCGCCCGGCGCCGGAGACAGAGACAGAGACAGAGGGCCCCCCTCTTCCGCGCTACCGGCCTCCGACCCAGCGGATGGGGTAATTTCGGTCAACCCCTGGACGAGGTCGAGCAGCACCTGGGAGACGACCGGGTCACTTTGGGCGAGCTCATCATCCGAGGACTCGCCCGACCCGGACCCCAGGCCGCCCGACCCGTCGAGGGGTAACGGTACCGATAAGGGGTCTACTGCCGCGGGTTGCTCCGCGACCCCCCCCACGGGCAGGGTCTCGTCCCCATCCCCGGGAGGCACGAGCTGGGCAGACACCTCTGCCTCAGCCCCCCTAGGGACAGGCGACCCCTGCCGTTCGCCCGTGATGGTATTAGCAGTGGGGTGGGGCGCAGTACCCGCGGCGGGCGACGACTCCCCCTGCCCGGAGGGACCTTCCTCCTCCCGGTCCTCCTCCTCATCCAGGGGGTCGCGCCTTCTTTTAAGGGCTGAGGGGCAGAGGGAGACCTCCATTTCCGCAGAGGCCACCCCTGCTCCCTCCGGCGGAGCGAGTTCTTCGGGTCCCCCGGGCCCGAGCCCGGCCGCAGATTCTGGTGCTACCGCCTCGGCGGTCGCGGCCACAGGCTCGGACACGAGGGCCCCCCCCCCCCGCACTCCGCGACTAGCGCGGCGACGCTCTCTGGCGTCAGGGGCTCCATATTGTGGGGCACGCCCTCCCCGGGGGGACCCGCCCTCCGGTATTTGCTTTTCCCCCGCGCCTTCCTCCCGACCGGACAACCCTTCCCCCCCCCGCCGGAGGCCAGGATGGCATCGACCTCCGACGACGACCGCACCCCAGTGGTATTTGTTTGAGGGGGGGCACGGCTAGACCCGGGGGGAGGAGCGGCGGCGGCGCCAGCTACGGCCACGCCAGACGATCTGGCGGCCTTGGAGGCGGGGCAGTTCTTACGGATATGCCCCACCTCCCTGCAGTCGTGGCACCGCACGCCGTCCGTCGTGTAGAAGACGCGGTACGGGGTGCCCTCGTGGAGGACTGTAAAGGCCCCGTCCGTCTCCCCCTCCCGCGCCAGCTGGATAAATGCCTGGCGCCGGAAGGAGAAGACATGGCGAAGGCTGGGTTCCCGGAATCCGAGCGGGATTGGCGTAATCGCCGACCTCACCTCCCCAAGTTGGTGCAAGTGGGGGAGGAGGAGCTCACCGGAGATGAAGGGCGGGATGTTTGACAACACGACCCTCTGCGCGGTGGCCTCAAGAGGGTCCACCGGCAGGAAGGTCCCGCCCACGGTGAGCCCCTGGGCGATGGCCAGGGCCACCGCCCGCTCGGACTCCAGGAAGAACACAGCCTTCCCATACATCCTCGAGGCGGCGAGGATGGCTGAAGGGCCGACAACCCCAGCCATCGCCTTCACACAATCCTCGATTGTCATGTTGGGGTGAGTGTAGCTCTTCACCCCGAGCTTCTTCGTAATGAGTCGGAACGGCGACAGGGCAGCGGAAGGAGCGGGAGCAGCCGCGGCTTTGGCCGTCACCGCCGCATACGTTCTCACTGGCCCCGTCACCGCCGAAGACGTCGAAGCCATACTGGGGTGGTTTGTTTTTTGGGAGCTACACACACCCCAAGTCACAGGCCCTGTGATATAAAGTGGCCTCGGGAGTAATTTTAATGTCTGCCACCGAGCAGAGGGAGCTTAAAGCCAATGGCCCGCCTCTCCCCTTGATGGAATGATTGGGAGAGGGGCCTCCTCCTCTCTGCTCCAAGTGGCTATTAGTGGTTTCAATAGAGGTGCCCTCTGAGAGAGACAAAGGAGAGGGATAAAGAGAGAGAGAGAGAGGGGATGGGTGGGAAGGAGGGGGGGGCCGCAAAGGCAGGGTCCGCACTCTAGGTGGTTGTTGGTGGGTGGGTGTCAGCAGGGGTGCACTCCCCGATGGTGACAAAGTCTATGCAGATGGTCTTCGGGCAGGGGGAGAAGATGTCTTCGCCTGGGTAGGCTGGAAGAAGCCCAGGCTCAGCCCCACACCAGGTCTTCTTGGTGTAGGTAAGCAAGTAAGAGGCTTCACCTGGGCAGCTCCAGCCGACCCAGGCCAGGCTTCCCGACCCGTCTTCTTTCCTCCCCCCGCCTAGAATACACAGTCTCTTGGGGAATGCACAAGAACACACCCACCTGCAGATGTTGGGAGTAACGAAGCAGCTCCTCCCCTCCTTCCAGGTAGAAGTTGGCTGGTGTTCCTCTCCCCTCTCTCCTCTCCTGAGATGGAGGCCTCTCCTCTCCTCCTCTCCCTCCAGGCACCTCAGTTGTAGATGGTCTGGCTGTTGGTGGTGCTTCTCCTTCTTGCCTGGTCAGGAGGCCAGCACGCTCTTCTTTCCTCCTGGAACTCAGAGCAAGCCAGAGACAACCTGCAGCACTCAAAGCAAGCCAGAGAATGAGCTCTTGTGGGGTTCCTCTTTTGGTAAAACCATAAATTTAGACAGATAAAAACTGTAAATAAACCATTAAAACTGTAAATAAACCAATAAAACTGTAATAAACCAATAAAACTTCAAATAAACCTTAATAATCAAATTAAAATTTGGTTCTCCAGCCCAATCATGCACTCCAGTCCCCGCGGCGCCCACCGGTCACGAAAGTGATCTAGCGCGCCGGCGGACACCGCGTGCTCCAGCTCTAGGGCCACCCGGGCGCGAACATGGCCACGGAAGAGAGGGAGGCAATCCGGCCGGACGACCCCCTCGACCGCCCGCTGCCTGGACCAATTAATGGCCTTCTTCGCCAGGCCCAGGAGCAGACCCACGAGGAGGTCCTCCGACCTGCCCGCTCCCCTCCGCACCGGGTGGCCGTAGATCAAGAGCGTGGGACTGAAGTGCAACCAAAACTTGAGGAGCAGCCCCTTCAAATAATGAAAGAGGGGCTGCAACCTCTCACACTCGATATAAATATGAAACACGGACTCCTCCAGACCGCAGAACAAACATGCGGTCTGGGAGTCCGTGAACCTACTTAAATACCTATTGCACGGGACTGCCCTGTGCAACACCCTCCAGGCCAAGTCCCCAATAGAACAAGGGAGGACTCCCGCATAGAGAGCCCCCCATTGGGGACCTCCGCCTCCGTCGGAAGGTAAAACGGCACGCCACGGCGTGTCCGGACGGCAGGCGAAGATGGCAAAGTGGAAGGTGTGCAGGAGCAGCCCGTACAGGAAACCCCTCCGTGCGGAATGAAAAGGCACGGAGGGTATTTCCTCGAGACGGCTCAAGTTGTGAGGCGCCGGCTCCCGAGGGGGGGGTCGGGGCTGGGCGCCGACAAGGAATTCCGTCCGAACGGGGGAAAGCTCAGACGGGATCGCCCCACACGCCTGAGCCGCCTCGATACACCTAGTGGTGCCGGGGCGTACTTTCGCCTTTATCGACTCGATGGCATCGGCCGCGAGCCGGACGTTTACCCAAGACATGCGCCTCGCCAACTCCTCCGGCGCCATCCAGCCCACTCCTCCGCCATCGAGCAGGTCCCCGACTCGAGTCACCTTGCCAGCCACAGCTCTGTGCTCCGCCAGCCACCCGAACCTGCGGACGTGGAGGTGCGGATTCCTGAACAGTGGCTCCCGAAGGACAGCCACCATTCCTGTCGGGGGAGAGCTGCGCCTGGAAGCGACCCGGTTCCAAACCCATAGCAGTTCCTGGTAGAAGACAGGCAGCCCCCGCAGGCTGGCACGCGTGCCACCCACTTCCACAAACAGGAGCTGCGTGTCATAATTGAGGCCACGCAGCTGGCGGAAAAAATACGTCGCCAGCGCGCACCATCTTGGAGGAATCTCAACGTACAGGTATCTCTGCAGCGTCTGAAGACGGAAAGTCGCAGCCTGGGTGCGAAGGCACACCAGCGCCTGACCGCCCTCCCTAAGCGGGAGACTCAGAACCGCGGCAGAGACCCAGTGCATCCTGTTGTTCCAGAAGAAGTCGACGAGCTTCTTCTGTATCTTGGCGACAAACGCAGGGGGAGGGATCAGAGTAACCAACCGGTACCACAACATGGCGGCCACCAGTTGGTTTATGACCAACGCCCGACCCCTGTAGGACAACACTCGGAGCAATCCCGTCCAGCGACCTAAGCGAGTGGCGACTTTGGCCTCCAACTCGTGCCAGTTCGCCGGCCAGGCGTCCTCGGCCGGGCTGAGGTAGACTCCCAAGTAGAGGAGGTGCGTAGTGCTCCAGGCGAAGGGCCTGAACTCCTCCGGCAGGGAGTCCACCTGCCACTGACCCACCAGGAGTCCAGAACATTTCCCCCAGTTGATCCTGGCGGAGGATGCGTCCGAGTAAATCTGCTGGCATTCCCGCATCCTCCGCAAGTCAACGGGATCCGTGACCATGAGGAGCACGTCATCGGCGTAAGCCGAGAGGACCACCTCCACGCCCGGCCCTTGCAGAGCCAGTCCCGTCAACCTCTTCCGCAAGAGGCGCAGGAAAGGCTCCACGCAAATGGCATATAACTGGCCGGACATGGGGCATCCCTGACGCACCCCCCTCCCGAAGCGAAGGGGCGCCGTCAAGGACCCGTTAACTTTAATCAGACACTCCGCGGCAGCGTACAGAAGTCGGATCCGGGCGACAAAATGCGTCCCGAACCCGAATGCGCGCAGAGTCCCGAAAAGATACTCGTGATCCACCCTGTCGAACGCCTTCTCCTGATCTAGGGAAAGGAAGGCGACCGACAGACCAGCCCTCTGGGAATGGTGGAGCAGGTCCCGGACCAGATGGATGTTATCATGAATAGACCGGCCCGGGACCGTGTAGGACTGGTCGGGGTGGATCATGTGGGCCAGCACGGCGCCAAGGCGAGCAGACATGGCCCTGGCAAAAATTTTATAATCCGTGCTGAGGAGGGAGACCGGGCGCCAGTTCTTAAGAAGCCGGAGATCGCCCTTCTTAGGCAGCAGGACAATCACTGCCCTGCGCCACGAGAGGGGCATCTCCCCGGTCGCCAAACTTTCCCCCAGGACCCGCGCGTAGTCGCCCCCCAGGACGTCCCAGAACGCCCTGTGGAACTCCACGGTCAGCCCGTCCAGCCCCGGGGACTTCCCCCTAGAGAGCTGGCGGAGGGCGCCGGTCAGCTCCTCCAGACACAGAGGAGCATCCAATTTTTCGGCGCCCTCCAGGCCGACCTTCGGCAGGTCCTCCCACAAAACTCTGCGCGCGTCCTCGCTGGACGGATCCGGAGAGAACAGAGCCCCGTAATAGGCGCGGGTCTCCCCGCGGATTCCCTCCGGATCCGAGACCGGAGATCCGTCGTCGGCCAGCAGCTCCAGGAGCTGCTTACGGACCCCCCGTCTTTTTTCCAGCGAGTAGAAGAAGGGGGAGCCGCGGTCCAGGTCCCGCAGGAACTGAATCCGCGACCTCACGAACGCGCCTCGGGACCCGACGAGCTGCAGGTCCTTCAGCGCGCCCTTCTTCTCTTCGTACACCAACCGCAGGGCCGGGTCCTCGACGACTTGACCGAGACGGGACTCCAGGTCGAGCACCTCCTTCTCCAACCGCCCGACCCTGGCTCCCCGCCTCTTGGTCGACCCCCTCGCATACTCCTGACAGAAGAGACGGACGTGAGCCTTGCCCACGTCCCACCATAGCCTCAAGGAGGGGAAGCCCCCCTGCTTCCTTCTCCAGCCGGCCCAGAACCGACGAAACGAATCCTGGAACCGCACGTCCTCCAGCAGCAGGTTGTTAAAATGCCAGTACGCGGACCCCCCCCCCGCGCGCAGCGGAACGAGCTCCGCCCACACCAGGTGGTGGTCCGCGCACGGCACCGGCCGCATGGAAGCCGCCAGAACGCAGGAAACGTATGCCCTGGAAATGTAAAGGCGGTCGATTCTGGACGCACCTCTCCCAGGCCTCACACAAGTGAAAGCGCTGGAGTCGGGATGGAGATTTCGCCAGACGTCCACCAAGTCGAGGGACCCGACCAGGTCCCTCAACTTCTCCATCGCCGCCGGGCATCGCAGGTGGCCGGTGCGGTCCCTTGCCTCGAGGGTGCAATTAAAATCCCCCCCGAGGACGACGCACTCGCCCGCGTCGATGGAGCCCAAAAGAGTGGACACTTCTTCAAAGAAGCGCGCTTGCTGCGCACCGGCCCCAGGGGCGTACACGTTCACTAAATGGAGCGGCACGCCCCCCAGGCGAACAGTGACCTGGAGCAAGCGGCCCGGCACGAGCTCCTTGACCCCCAAGATCTCCGGCTGAAAATGCGGGGCCAGCAAAATAGCCACCCCACTGGAAACATTGGAGAGGTGACTCATGCTGACCCCTCCTTGCCACTCCAGGAGCCACGTGGCCTCGTCTCCCGGAACGGTGTGGGTTTCTTGCAGGAAGCACACCGCATACTTCCCGTCCCGAAGGACCGAAAAGTTATTAAATCTGCGGCTAGCTTCCCTGCTGCCGTTGATGTTGAGGCTGGCTATGGTTATCTTCATTTCAGAAGCATAATCCAACCCCTACTTAACTCTAACGGGGGAAGGGAGGGCGGCCGCTAGTCGACCGCCACTCCCTTTGCAGCCCAGTGAGGAAGGACCGGAACTGACGCAGCTCGAGCGGGTCCACGCCCGCGTCCGCGACCATGGTCTTGAAGGCGACGCGGGCCGACCCGACGAGCAGCGCCAGCCCCGACCATCTATCGAGGGCCAGCCGGGTCCTTTGACGACCCTGGCACGTGGCCACAAAGTCCCGGAGATCCTCAATGGGAATGAGGGGGATCCCGGCGAGGGGCGCGAGGTCCTCCATCTCCTCATCAGCGATGGAGTCGCATTCCTCCTCCGCCCCCACCACCGAGTCCCCCTCCTCCTCCGGGGGGTCGCCACCGGCGGCCGACCCGTCCGCCACGCGGAGCGCAGCGAGCGGCTCGGCCGCGACGGCCGGCCCCGCCTCCGCCCGGATCCCACCCCCAGGATCGGTAGCGGAGGATTCCTCCCTGGGCTCCTCTAGGGGCGCCGGGCCAGAAGACGGCAGCGGTTCAGAGCCCCCCTCTGCCCCAGGCGCCAGAACGACCGGAGAGATCGGAGAGTAGGTAAAAACGAACTCCTCCATGTCGCCCGGCGCCGGAGACAGAGACAGAGACAGAGGGCCCCCCTCTTCCGCGCCACCGGCCTCCGACCCAGCAGATGGGGTAATTTCGGTCAACCCCTGGACGAGGTCGAGCAGCACCTGGGAGACGACCGGGTCACTTTGGGCGAGCTCATCATCCGAGGACTCGCCCGACCCGGACCCCAGGCCGCCCGACCCGTCGAGGGGTAACGGTACCGATAAGGGGTCTACTGCCGCGGGTTGCTCCGCGACCCCCCCCACGGGCAGGGTCTCGTCCCCATCCCCGGGAGGCACGAGCTGGGCAGACACCTCTGCCTCAGCCCCCCTAGGGACAGGCGACCCCTGCCGTTCGCCCGTGATGGTATTAGCAGTGGGGTGGGGCGCAGTACCCGCGGCGGGCGACGACTCCCCCTGCCCGGAGGGACCTTCCTCCTCCCGGTCCTCCTCCTCATCCAGGGGGTCGCGCCTTCTTTTAAGGGCTGAGGGGCAGAGGGAGACCTCCATTTCCGCAGAGGCCACCCCTGCTCCCTCCGGCGGAGCGAGTTCTTCGGGTCCCCCGGGCCCGAGCCCGGCCGCAGATTCTGGTGCTACCGCCTCGGCGGTCGCGGCCACAGGCTCGGACACGAGGGCCCCCCCCCCCCGCACTCCGCGACTAGCGCGGCGACGCTCTCTGGCGTCAGGGGCTCCATATTGTGGGGCACGCCCTCCCCGGGGGGACCCGCCCTCCGGTATTTGCTTTTCCCCCGCGCCTTCCTCCCGACCGGACAACCCTTCCCCCCCCCGCCGGAGGCCAGGATGGCATCGACCTCCGACGACGACCGCACCCCAGTGGTATTTGTTTGAGGGGGGGCACGGCTAGACCCGGGGGGAGGAGCAGCGGCGGCGCCAGCTACGGCCACGCCAGACGATCTGGCGGCCTTGGAGGCGGGGCAGTTCTTACGGATATGCCCCACCTCCCTGCAGGCGTGGCACCGCACGCCGTCCGTCATGTAGAAGACGCGGTACGGGGTGCCCTCGTGGAGGACTGTAAAGGCCCCGTCCGTCTCCCCCTCCCGCGCCAGCTGGATAAATGCCTGGCGCCGGAAGGAGAAGACATGGCGAAGGCTGGGTTCCCGGAATCCGAGCGGGATTGGCGTAATCGCCGACCTCACCTCCCCAAGTTGGTGCAAGTGGGGGAGGAGGAGCTCACCGGAGATGAAGGGCGGGATGTTTGACAACACGACCCTCTGCGCGGTGGCCTCAAGAGGGTCCACCGGCAGGAAGGTCCCGCCCACGGTGAGCCCCTGGGCGATGGCCAGGGCCACCGCCCGCTCGGACTCCAGGAAGAACACAGCCTTCCCATACATCCTCGAGGCGGCGAGGATGGCTGAAGGGCCGACAACCCCAGCCATCGCCTTCACACAATCCTCGATTGTCATGTTGGGGTGAGTGTAGCTCTTCACCCCGAGCTTCTTCGTAATGAGTCGGAACGGCGACAGGGCAGCGGAAGGAGCGGGAGCAGCCGCGGCTTTGGCCGTCACCGCCGCATACGTTCTCACTGGCCCCGTCACCGCCGAAGACGTCGAAGCCATACTGGGGTGGTTTGTTTTTTGGGAGCTACACACACCCCAAGTCACAGGCCCTGTGATATAAAGTGGCCTCGGGAGTAATTTTAATGTCTGCCACCGAGCAGAGGGAGCTTAAAGCCAATGGCCCGCCTCTCCCCTTGATGGAATGATTGGGAGAGGGGCCTCCTCCTCTCTGCTCCAAGTGGCTATTAGTGGTTTCAATAGAGGTGCCCTCTGAGAGAGACAAAGGAGAGGGATAAAGAGAGAGAGAGAGAGGGGATGGGTGGGAAGGAGGGGGGGGGCCGCAAAGGCAGGGTCCGCACTCTAGGTGGTTGTTGGTGGGTGGGTGTCAGCAGGGGTGCACTCCCCGATGGTGACAAAGTCTATGCAGATGGTCTTCGGGCAGGGGGAGAAGATGTCTTCGCCTGGGTAGGCTGGAAGAAGCCCAGGCTCAGCCCCACACCAGGTCTTCTTGGTGTAGGTAAGCAAGTAAGAGGCTTCACCTGGGCAGCTCCAGCCGACCCAGGCCAGGCTTCCCGACCCGTCTTCTTTCCTCCCCCCGCCTAGAATACACAGTCTCTTGGGGAATGCACAAGAACACACCCACCTGCAGATGTTGGGAGTAACGAAGCAGCTCCTCCCCTCCTTCCAGGTAGAAGTTGGCTGGTGTTCCTCTCCCCTCTCTCCTCTCCTGAGATGGAGGCCTCTCCTCTCCTCCTCTCCCTCCAGGCACCTCAGTTGTAGATGGTCTGGCTGTTGGTGGTGCTTCTCCTTCTTGCCTGGTCAGGAGGCCAGCACGCTCTTCTTTCCTCCTGGAACTCAGAGCAAGCCAGAGACAACCTGCAGCACTCAAAGCAAGCCAGAGAATGAGCTCTTGTGGGGTTCCTCTTTTGGTAAAACCATAAATTTAGACAGATAAAAACTGTAAATAAACCATTAAAACTGTAAATAAACCAATAAAACTGTAATAAACCAATAAAACTTCAAATAAACCTTAATAATCAAATTAAAATTTGGTTCTCCAGCCCAATCATGCACTCCAGTCCCCGCGGCGCCCACCGGTCACGAAAGTGATCTAGCGCGCCGGCGGACACCGCGTGCTCCAGCTCTAGGGCCACCCGGGCGCGAACATGGCCACGGAAGAGAGGGAGGCAATCCGGCCGGACGACCCCCTCGACCGCCCGCTGCCTGGACCAATTAATGGCCTTCTTCGCCAGGCCCAGGAGCAGACCCACGAGGAGGTCCTCCGACCTGCCCGCTCCCCTCCGCACCGGGTGGCCGTAGATCAAGAGCGTGGGACTGAAGTGCAACCAAAACTTGAGGAGCAGCCCCTTCAAATAATGAAAGAGGGGCTGCAACCTCTCACACTCGATATAAATATGAAACACGGACTCCTCCAGACCGCAGAACAAACATGCGGTCTGGGAGTCCGTGAACCTACTTAAATACCTATTGCACGGGACTGCCCTGTGCAACACCCTCCAGGCCAAGTCCCCAATAGAACAAGGGAGGACTCCCGCATAGAGAGCCCCCCATTGGGGACCTCCGCCTCCGTCGGAAGGTAAAACGGCACGCCACGGCGTGTCCGGACGGCAGGCGAAGATGGCAAAGTGGAAGGTGTGCAGGAGCAGCCCGTACAGGAAACCCCTCCGTGCGGAATGAAAAGGCACGGAGGGTATTTCCTCGAGACGGCTCAAGTTGTGAGGCGCCGGCTCCCGAGGGGGGGGTCGGGGCTGGGCGCCGACAAGGAATTCCGTCCGAACGGGGGAAAGCTCAGACGGGATCGCCCCACACGCCTGAGCCGCCTCGATACACCTAGTGGTGCCGGGGCGTACTTTCGCCTTTATCGACTCGATGGCATCGGCCGCGAGCCGGACGTTTACCCAAGACATGCGCCTCGCCAACTCCTCCGGCGCCATCCAGCCCACTCCTCCGCCATCGAGCAGGTCCCCGACTCGAGTCACCTTGCCAGCCACAGCTCTGTGCTCCGCCAGCCACCCGAACCTGCGGACGTGGAGGTGCGGATTCCTGAACAGTGGCTCCCAAAGGACAGCCACCATTCCTGTCGGGGGAGAGCTGCGCCTGGAAGCGACCCGGTTCCAAACCCATAGCAGTTCCTGGTAGAAGACAGGCAGCCCCCGCAGGCTGGCACGCGTGCCACCCACTTCCACAAACAGGAGCTGCGTGTCATAATTGAGGCCACGCAGCTGGCGGAAAAAATACGTCGCCAGCGCGCACCATCTTGGAGGAATCTCAACGTACAGGTATCTCTGCAGCGTCTGAAGACGGAAAGTCGCAGCCTGGGTGCGAAGGCACACCAGCGCCTGACCGCCCTCCCTAAGCGGGAGACTCAGAACCGCGGCAGAGACCCAGTGCATCCTGTTGTTCCAGAAGAAGTCGACGAGCTTCTTCTGTATCTTGGCGACAAACGCAGGGGGAGGGATCAGAGTAACCAACCGGTACCACAACATGGCGGCCACCAGTTGGTTTATGACCAACGCCCGACCCCTGTAGGACAACACTCGGAGCAATCCCGTCCAGCGACCTAAGCGAGTGGCGACTTTGGCCTCCAACTCGTGCCAGTTCGCCGGCCAGGCGTCCTCGGCCGGGCTGAGGTAGACTCCCAAGTAGAGGAGGTGCGTAGTGCTCCAGGCGAAGGGCCTGAACTCCTCCGGCAGGGAGTCCACCTGCCACTGACCCACCAGGAGTCCAGAACATTTCCCCCAGTTGATCCTGGCGGAGGATGCGTCCGAGTAAATCTGCTGGCATTCCCGCATCCTCCGCAAGTCAACGGGATCCGTGACCATGAGGAGCACGTCATCGGCGTAAGCCGAGAGGACCACCTCCACGCCCGGCCCTTGCAGAGCCAGTCCCGTCAACCTCTTCCGCAAGAGGCGCAGGAAAGGCTCCACGCAAATGGCATATAACTGGCCGGACATGGGGCATCCCTGACGCACCCCCCTCCCGAAGCGAAGGGGCGCCGTCAAGGACCCGTTAACTTTAATCAGACACTCCGCGGCAGCGTACAGAAGTCGGATCCGGGCGACAAAATGCGTCCCGAACCCGAATGCGCGCAGAGTCCCGAAAAGATACTCGTGATCCACCCTGTCGAACGCCTTCTCCTGATCTAGGGAAAGGAAGGCGACCGACAGACCAGCCCTCTGGGAATGGTGGAGCAGGTCCCGGACCAGATGGATGTTATCATGAATAGACCGGCCCGGGACCGTGTAGGACTGGTCGGGGTGGATCATGTGGGCCAGCACGGCGCCAAGGCGAGCAGACATGGCCCTGGCAAAAATTTTATAATCCGTGCTGAGGAGGGAGACCGGGCGCCAGTTCTTAAGAAGCCGGAGATCGCCCTTCTTAGGCAGCAGGACAATCACTGCCCTGCGCCACGAGAGGGGCATCTCCCCGGTCGCCAAACTTTCCCCCAGGACCCGCGCGTAGTCGCCCCCCAGGACGTCCCAGAACGCCCTGTGGAACTCCACGGTCAGCCCGTCCAGCCCCGGGGACTTCCCC
This sequence comes from Somniosus microcephalus, assembly GCF_052327205.1. Taxonomy (NCBI): domain Eukaryota; kingdom Metazoa; phylum Chordata; class Chondrichthyes; order Squaliformes; family Somniosidae; genus Somniosus; species Somniosus microcephalus. The sequence goes on from NW_028225184.1 coordinate 49,542, forward strand.
CTAGAGAGCTGGCGGAGGGCGCCGGTCAGCTCCTCCAGACACAGAGGAGCATCCAATTTTTCGGCGCCCTCCAGGCCGACCTTCGGCAGGTCCTCCCACAAAACTCTGCGCGCGTCCTCGCTGGACGGATCCGGAGAGAACAGAGCCCCGTAATAGGCGCGGGTCTCCCCGCGGATTCCCTCCGGATCCGAGACCGGAGATCCGTCGTCGGCCAGCAGCTCCAGGAGCTGCTTACGGACCCCCCGTCTTTTTTCCAGCGAGTAGAAGAAGGGGGAGCCGCGGTCCAGGTCCCGCAGGAACTGAATCCGCGACCTCACGAACGCGCCTCGGGACCCGACGAGCTGCAGGTCCTTCAGCGCGCCCTTCTTCTCTTCGTACACCAACCGCAGGGCCGGGTCCTCGACGACTTGACCGAGACGGGACTCCAGGTCGAGCACCTCCTTCTCCAACCGCCCGACCCTGGCTCCCCGCCTCTTGGTCGAACCCCTCGCATACTCCTGACAGAAGAGACGGACGTGAGCCTTGCCCACGTCCCACCATAGCCTCAAGGAGGGGAAGCCCCCCTGCTTCCTTCTCCAGCCGGCCCAGAACCGACGAAACGAATCCTGGAACCGCACGTCCTCCAGCAGCAGGTTGTTAAAATGCCAGTACGCGGACCCCCCCCCCGCGCGCAGCGGAACGAGCTCCGCCCACACCAGGTGGTGGTCCGCGCACGGCACCGGCCGCATGGAAGCCGCCAGAACGCAGGAAACGTATGCCCTGGAAATGTAAAGGCGGTCGATTCTGGACGCACCTCTCCCAGGCCTCACACAAGTGAAAGCGCTGGAGTCGGGATGGAGATTTCGCCAGACGTCCACCAAGTCGAGGGACCCGACCAGGTCCCTCAACTTCTCCATCGCCGCCGGGCATCGCAGGTGGCCGGTGCGGTCCCTTGCCTCGAGGGTGCAATTAAAATCCCCCCCGAGGACGACGCACTCGCCCGCGTCGATGGAGCCCAAAAGAGTGGACACTTCTTCAAAGAAGCGCGCTTGCTGCGCACCGGCCCCAGGGGCGTACACGTTCACTAAATGGAGCGGCACGCCCCCCAGGCGAACAGTGACCTGGAGCAAGCGGCCCGGCACGAGCTCCTTGACCCCCAAGATCTCCGGCTGAAAATGCGGGGCCAGCAAAATAGCCACCCCACTGGAAACATTGGAGAGGTGACTCATGCTGACCCCTCCTTGCCACTCCAGGAGCCACGTGGCCTCGTCTCCCGGAACGGTGTGGGTTTCTTGCAGGAAGCACACCGCATACTTCCCGTCCCGAAGGACCGAAAAGTTATTAAATCTGCGGCTAGCTTCCCTGCTGCCGTTGATGTTGAGGCTGGCTATGGTTATCTTCATTTCAGAAGCATAATCCAACCCCTACTTAACTCTAACGGGGGAAGGGAGGGCGGCCGCTAGTCGACCGCCACTCCCTTTGCAGCCCAGTGAGGAAGGACCGGAACTGACGCAGCTCGAGCGGGTCCACGCCCGCGTCCGCGACCATGGTCTTGAAGGCGACGCGGGCCGACCCGACGAGCAGCGCCAGCCCCGACCATCTATCGAGGGCCAGCCGGGTCCTTTGACGACCCTGGCACGTGGCCACAAAGTCCCGGAGATCCTCAATGGGAATGAGGGGGATCCCGGCGAGGGGCGCGAGGTCCTCCATCTCCTCATCAGCGATGGAGTCGCATTCCTCCTCCGCCCCCACCACCGAGTCCCCCTCCTCCTCCGGGGGGTCGCCACCGGCGGCCGACCCGTCCGCCACGCGGAGCGCAGCGAGCGGCTCGGCCGCGACGGCCGGCCCCGCCTCCGCCCGGATCCCACCCCCAGGATCGGTAGCGGAGGATTCCTCCCTGGGCTCCTCTAGGGGCGCCGGGCCAGAAGACGGCAGCGGTTCAGAGCCCCCCTCCGCCCCAGGCGCCAGAACGACCGGAGAGATCGGAGAGTAGGTAAAAACGAACTCCTCCATGTCGCCCGGCGCCGGAGACAGAGACAGAGACAGAGGGCCCCCCTCTTCCGCGCCACCGGCCTCCGACCCAGCGGATGGGGTAATTTCGGTCAACCCCTGGACGAGGTCGAGCAGCACCTGGGAGACGACCGGGTCACTTTGGGTGAGCTCATCATCCGAGGACTCGCCCGACCCGGACCCCAGGCCGCCCGACCCGTCGAGGGGTAACGGTACCGATAAGGGGTCTACTGCCGCGGGTTGCTCCGCGACCCCCCCCACGGGCAGGGTCTCGTCCCCATCCCCGGGAGGCACGAGCTGGGCAGACACCTCTGCCTCAGCCCCCCTAGGGACAGGCGACCCCTGCCGTTCGCCCGTGATGGTATTAGCGGTGGGGTGGGGCGCAGTACCCGCGGCGGGCGACGACTCCCCCTGCCCGGAGGGACCTTCCTCCTCCCGGTCCTCCTCCTCATCCAGGGGGTCGTGCCTTCTTTTAAGGGCTGAGGGGCAGAGGGAGACCTCCATTTCCGCAGAGGCCACCCCTGCTCCCTCCGGCGGAGCGAGTTCTTCGGGTCCCCCGGGCCCGAGCCCGGCCGCAGATTCTGGTGCTACCGCCTCGGCGGTCGCGGCCACAGGCTCGGACACGAGGGCCCCCCCCCCCCCCGCACTCCGCGACTAGCGCGGCGACGCTCTCTGGCGTCAGGGGCTCCATATTGTGGGGCACGCCCTCCCCGGGGGGACCCGCCCTCCGGTATTTGCTTTTCCCCCGCGCCTTCCTCCCGACCGGACAACCCTCCCCCCCCCCGCCGGAGGCCAGGATGGCATCGACCTCCGACGACGACCGCACCCCAGTGGTATTTGTTTGAGGGGGGGCACGGCTAGACCCGGGGGGAGGAGCGGCGGCGGCGCCAGCTACGGCCACGCCAGACGATCTGGCGGCCTTGGAGGCGGGGCAGTTCTTACGGATATGCCCCACCTCCCTGCAGTCGTGGCACCGCACGCCGTCCGTCGTGTAGAAGACGCGGTACGGGGTGCCCTCGTGGAGGACTGTAAAGGCCCCGTCCGTCTCCCCCTCCCGCGCCAGCTGGATAAATGCCTGGCGCCGGAAGGAGAAGACATGGCGAAGGCTGGGTTCCCGGAATCCGAGCGGGATTGGCGTAATCGCCGACCTCACCTCCCCAAGTTGGTGCAAGTGGGGGAGGAGGAGCTCACCGGAGATGAAGGGCGGGATGTTTGACAACACGACCCTCTGCGCGGTGGCCTCAAGAGGGTCCACCGGCAGGAAGGTCCCGCCCACGGTGAGCCCCTGGGCGATGGCCAGGGCCACCGCCCGCTCGGACTCCAGGAAGAACACAGCCTTCCCATACATCCTCGAGGCGGCGAGGATGGCTGAAGGGCCGACAACCCCAGCCATCGCCTTCACACAATCCTCGATTGTCATGTTGGGGTGAGTGTAGCTCTTCACCCCGAGCTTCTTCGTAACGAGTCGGAACGGCGACAGGGCAGCGGAAGGAGCGGGAGCAGCCGCGGCTTTGGCCGTCACCGCCGCATACGTTCTCACTGGCCCCGTCACCGCCGAAGACGTCGAAGCCATACTGGGGTGGTTTGTTTTTTGGGAGCTACACACACCCCAAGTCACAGGCCCTGTGATATAAAGTGGCCTCGGGAGTAATTTTAATGTCTGCCACCGAGCAGAGGGAGCTTAAAGCCAATGGCCCGCCTCTCCCCTTGATGGAATGATTGGGAGAGGGGCCTCCTCCTCTCTGCTCCAAGTGGCTATTAGTGGTTTCAATAGAGGTGCCCTCTGAGAGAGACAAAGGAGAGGGATAAAGAGAGAGAGAGAGAGAGGGGATGGGTGGGAAGGAGGGGGGGGGCCGCAAAGGCAGGGTCCGCACTCTAGGTGGTTGTTGGTGGGTGGGTGTCAGCAGGGGTGCACTCCCCGATGGTGACAAAGTCTATGCAGATGGTCTTCGGGCAGGGGGAGAAGATGTCTTCGCCTGGGTAGGCTGGAAGAAGCCCAGGCTCAGCCCCACACCAGGTCTTCTTGGTGTAGGTAAGCAAGTAAGAGGCTTCACCTGGGCAGCTCCAGCCGACCCAGGCCAGGCTTCCCGACCCGTCTTCTTTCCTCCCCCCGCCTAGAATACACAGTCTCTTGGGGAATGCACAAGAACACACCCACCTGCAGATGTTGGGAGTAACGAAGCAGCTCCTCCCCTCCTTCCAGGTAGAAGTTGGCTGGTGTTCCTCTCCCCTCTCTCCTCTCCTGAGATGGAGGCCTCTCCTCTCCTCCTCTCCCTCCAGGCACCTCAGTTGTAGATGGTCTGGCTGTTGGTGGTGCTTCTCCTTCTTGCCTGGTCAGGAGGCCAGCACGCTCTTCTTTCCTCCTGGAACTCAGAGCAAGCCAGAGACAACCTGCAGCACTCAAAGCAAGCCAGAGAATGAGCTCTTGTGGGGTTTGGGTGGGTTGACGAGAAGGGAAACCAGGTCAGGCAACTGGTTAGCCTCCTCAGCCAAGTGGTGTATAAAAGGCCCAGCCGGCCTCTTTCCCTGATTGGGAGATTGCAAGGGGCTGTGTGAGGGAAAGGCTGGAACTGAGGCAGCCAGAACATGATAAGCCTGCACAAAGGTTTAAGAGTGCTTACTGGGTTGGGGAGAGATGTGAATTCTCCTAATGCAAAGCAGTTGAATTTGAGAATGGAACCTCTCTGGTCATTGAGGTGTGAAATTGGGAGTTTCTTTCATCTCTTAGAAAGATATGAGGAGACTTAAAATTGCAGTAATTGCAAAGATCCTTTTTTTGGAAACTGCAACTCTTCTAGTTTCACACCTGGTTTGTGCTCTGCTTTAATGCTTTTGAAGCTGGAGTTGTAGTGGGTTCACTTGTTAGCTGGTGTACAAAGCAGCTTGAATGCTCAGTATGGGCTGATTATAAACCTATTAAATTAAATTTCTCTATAAAGGAGAGAGTTGAGGGGTTTCCCAATGGATTGATGAAGCTCAGCTTAAACGTGGCGCAATAGCAGTACGCTTTGCCTCTAAGGCAGAGAGTGAGGGGTTCAAGCCCCACTCCAAGACTTGAGTACATAATCTAGGCTGACTCCCTGGTGTCATATTGGAGTGCTGGATTGTAAAGAGTTGCTGTCTCTGATGAGATGACTAATCTAAAACTAACTTGTGTTTAGGAACACTTGAGAAGTGAGACTGAACTAATGAGTTCATGGATTGGCCTTGTTCAGACTGATCTTCAATGGGAATGGTACAATCCAGTTTAATAATCTCTTTAACAAGCAGTTGGGATTTGACTAACTTTACAACCAATCATGTCTGATGCTGCAACTTGGGCTGAAAAGGCAGGAGACCAATTTAAACTTTATTGACTCCCTTCAAACTTCTATAAAGTGGGGCAGGTTTCTCAATTGGAGACCAGTGTTTACCAGGAGTATGAAGTAGTTAATTGAATGGACTGGGGTTAGGATTGAAAATTGGATTAATAATCAGCACCAATGGATCCAGTTCAAGAAACACTGCTGGTAATTGGACAGGTGCTGTGATCAGGGGGAGTGCTTCTGAGCACTTGGTTAACAGCAAGCTATTGCTCAGACTTTTAAATAGCAAAAGTTAGTCAGTGGAAAGAACATGCTGAAAAGCTATAAGGGTTTGTGGTTCTGGGGTGGGGGGGAAGCATTTCTCAATACAAAACAGATTGATTGGGCCTTTAATTAGGGATCATTGATGGGCAGTTTTTCTGTTCTCCATATCTTTCTGGGAGAAACTTCATTTCAGCTCTGCAGGAATTTCAAAGAGAACCTTTTTATAAAAAAAAATAAAGTTGTCCATATCACCAACTTCCAATTGCACACCTGGTTTACACTACTTTAATCCCTTTTGAAACTGTCTGAGCTTTTGAAACCCAGATTCTGAATGGTGTACACCTGACATTCATGATTGAGCAGGGAATGGGTTGGTTCTGTAGAGATACAGGAGCAAGCATGATACCAAATCTTGAGCTGTTGGCGGTCACGCATCGGGACAGGAGGAGGCTATTCATCCCCCTTGAACCTGCTATTCTATTAAATCATGGCTGATGTGAGCCTCATTCTATTTACCTTCCTTTGCTCCACATCTCTACTTTACCCAACAACAAAAATCTCTTGATCTGTCTTGAATTTCAATTGACTGCAGCCTTTGGGGGAAAGTTGCACATTTCCACTAACGTGCTTCCTGATTTCACTCTTAAATGACTGAGCTTGAAGATTATGGCCTCGTTCTGGGTTCCCCACCTGCAGGTTTTTCTCTCTCTGCCTATACAAATCCTTTTTTTTTTTAAACAACTATTTAGACCAACTTTCTAAACTCTCTGGGGAATACACAAGTCTGTGCAACCTGTCCTCCATAATTGAACTCTTTAAACCCGGTATCATTCTGGTGAATCTGCGCTGCACCCACTCAGAGGCCGATATATATTTTCCTGGGGGGCGGGGCCCAGGACTGAACGCAGTGTCCAGATAGGGTCTAACCAAGACTCTGTGCAACCAAAATCTCTCTTCCTCACTCTTTGAATTCCAACCTTCAAGCTAAAGGCCAACATTCCATTAGCCTTTCTGAATCAGACCACCAGCTTTGTGATTTGAGCATTTGCTGCTACCTGACCTCAATGTGCTGAGTTATTGTAAGTAATTTGGCTTTTTGATGAAATGGAGATCCATTTGAGGCAACTGGACCATATTTTGAGATGGAATTTTAGTCTTGAATTCCGATGAATCCTAGACTCTGAGCACTCCTGCACCTAAACCTTCATGCACTTGTTGAAACCAGTTCCTGGAGACCAATTCTTGTGCAGCAGTTTTGAAAAATAAAGCTGGCTTTTAATTTTGAACAGGAATGAACCATTGGGTTTTTACAACAATCTCTTAGCTTCCATCCAGCCCATTCAAATTCAATTTGCCATGGTCAGATTAGAACTCGAGTACTGGTTTGCTAGTCCAGTACAGAACCACTAGGCCACCATACCCTCAGCAAAATTCACCTTGGTCAAGCTTCATATGGCCTCTTGCCCATTTTACCCAGTGCTGTTAATTTCCTGAATGTTTGTCTAATTCTAGTAAGTTCTCTACATTTTGGGATCATTGGAATTGGAAGGGTTTTAGATCATCTAGTAAAGAATCTTTTTCAGCATGTCTCAAGTGCTTTACAGGCAGCCAATTTATGAATGGCAAGGTCCCACCAACAGCAATAAGATAATGAGCAGATCATTTGTTTTATAATGAACTGAGGGATAAATATTGGCCAGAACACCAGGGAGAACTCTCCTGCTCTTCAAAATCGTGCCATGGGATCTTTGTGGCTGGTTAACTATTGTGTGCCTCACTTTTGCTCCAATCTTTGGGTTTGCAGAGAAGCAACAAGGACACAAGAATTTTTAGGAACAGGAAAAGGCCATTAGACCCAACAAGCCTGTTTCTCTCTTGGCCCCACCTTCTCGCCATATCCCTCAAGCCAAGGATCTTGCTGCCTCTACTGTCTGTCAATGACTCTTCCTGGGAACTGATTGCAGCAAAGCCCTGAGGAAAACTAGGATCAGCTTTTTGTTCAGGATGTGGGTGTCGCTGACCAGGCTGGCATTTATTGCCCATCCCTAGTTGTCCTGAAGGTGGCGGGCTACCTTGAACAGCTGTGGTCTTTGTGGCAATGGTGTTGGGTTGAGGAATTCCAACATTTGAGCTGACTAATGAAGGGTGAGTGTTATTTCACCAAGTGAGGGTGGTGTGTGACCTTGGAGGTGATGGTCCCACAACATTGCTTCTCTTGTCCTTGCTGGTAGAGGTCATGGAGGGCAGTAACCTTGCTACACTGCACCCAGTGGGTTGGACATGCAGCAGCCACACAGCACTACTGGTAAAGGGTGGATAGTGAGTCTAGTGGCAGGACTGCCGACTAGGTGAACTGCTCTGTCCTGGGTGGTGGTGGTGAGCTTCCTGAGGGATGAACAGGGAATGGGAATCTTCATCTCAAGTACGAATATGCACCACTAAATTGGAAACCAGATACAAAAAGTGACTCGAGGGGAAGGTGTCCACTACATGAGAATTAATACAACCTACTATCGGATTCTCCATCTGCTCACTATCATTGTGAGGGAATGGGTTCTTGGTTAATGGGTTCGGAAGATGGCCAATAACTCCACTGCTCTTATGTAGTCTTTTCCACAATACTTCCTGACTCACTCACTGTGCTGGCCATTGCTGACTCTCCGAAACCAGTTCCTTCACTCGACCCCAGCGAGGGAAGTTGCCAAGTTGAAGACTTGGTTGAGGGGGGGGGTCTGTGCACCCTGAAATGCTGCTGTTCATGGTTGTCAAGTGATTAACGTACATTCATGCTATACGTTGCTAGTCTGAGGGGTTACCTCCGCTTGTTTATTTATCTAGCTGTCGGTTAGGGTTATATATATACTCAGCAATTCAGGCCACTCCAGAACTTGAGCCCATAATCCAGGCTGACACTCCCAGTGCAGTGCTGAGGGAGTGTTGCACTGTCGGAGGTGTCTTCTTTCAGATAAGCTGTTAAACAGAGGCCCCCATCTGTCCTCTGGTGGGTGTAAAAGATCTCAATGTAGGAGTCTCTGCACTCCTAGCAAAGAATCTATAAACTCACTGGAAGTTAACAAACTGAGTTTAATGTATTAAAACTTTACAAAACAAGAAAATGCAGGAGAAGCTCTAAACAGGTCTTTTCACTATCACTCCACATGAGGACTGGCTGACCACGCCCTCTACCTCTGACGTCACATGACCCACGTGGTGATTTTATCGCGTCAGAGTGCGATTTTGTCAATCTAGCTGTTTAACCAGAGCCAACATTAAAAGGTGATAAACATGCTTAAAGGCAATTATACAAGTCACTGAGAATCTTAGTGGCTTTTTGCCACATCAACACTATTTCTAAGAGCAGAGGGAGTTCTCCCCAGTGTTCTGAGCCAATATCGTCCCTCAACCAACATCACTGAAAATAGATCAGCTGGCTTTGTAATTGCTGTTTCTGGGATCTTGCTGTGTGTGAATTGGCTGCTGTTTCCTCAGTTACAGCAGTGACTAGACTTCAAAAGTAACTCATTGGCTGTGAGGTTGTGAAAGGCGCTATATAAATGCAAGTGCTTTTTAGTTTGCTGTTTACAGGCATTCTCAACTGAGAATCCCCCACCACGCTCCGTATTTCCCCCCCCCCCAAACCCACCACGTATCTCCGACGTGGTACAGGGATCTTAAGTGTTGTCGGGTCAGTTGGGAGAGGTGGATTCGGTCTGTTCCTGTGTGCAGCCATGTCTCTGCTGGTAGCAGCTCGGGCACTATTTTCCTCTTTATTGGCACCTTCCTGTCTTCCCCCCCCCCCCCCCCACCCCACCAGTTTGCTGATTTATTCCACATTGCTTCAAAGAAGCATCCCCTGCCCCCTGGATTCGAGGGCCGAAGTCTGAGGGAGCTCTGGAGATATTCATGTAATGCAGCCATTCAAGCCCGAACTATAAATGGGGTCTGGCACCCAACAGTCGGGGTCTGTGCAGGTGATTGGAGGCGGGTTGGGTGGGAAATTTGAAAAGTTGCAGCAGGTCAGGAACCTGCCATCGCACCGGCCTTTCCCTAGGGTGCGTTGCCGGTGCAGCAGCAACCAGACAGGCAGAGGTGGGTGACCTAATTCAAATCATTAACGGGTAGTTGTCAGACCCTTGAGCACCTTTTTCAGACTACCTTTCTAATTTCCCTGGCTGCCTGCGGGATTCACACAGCTCGGGAACCACATCTGTCGGCCTGAGGCAGGAATTGAGTGGCCATTGATCCAGCTGATTCGATGATGGCGTGTAATGTACTATAAAAGCTCCCACCTCACAGCTGATCACTTTCCTCGGGCAGAAGCTGTTGTGACTGCATTCCCAGCACAGACTTAGCTTTTTACAGGTGGCAAGTGTTTCCAGCAAAGTCGCCATCTCGTCTCACCTCATTGGTAGAACCAATCACAGCATTGACAGCTTGCTCCTCTGATCTCTACTTGAACTGCCATCTATTCCATAAACATGGGTGCGGTTTATACTGTCACCTTGGTCCTCTGAAATCGGGCCATGAGCCCCAACACCAACCGATGCCCTCTTTGCCATTGCACACAATCACATCCATTTCACCAAGAATGAAGCAAGTGTCACTGCACGTGCGGTTGGATTAGCTAATCTGGCAGGCTTTCCAAGGGTGCAAGGCATCGTTGACTGCACACATGGCCCTTAAGCACCCCATCGCAATCCAGGTATTTTTGTCAACCGCAAGGGCTTCCACTCCCTCAACGTTCAGCTGGTGTGTGACCACAAGAAGGAAATTTTGCATGTTTTTGTCAAGTACCCTGGCAGTTGCCATGACTCCTTCATACTGTGCCAGTCTAGTGTGCCTCCGCTATTCAGTCCACCAGACCAACTTAACGCAAGGCTACTTGGAGACAAGGGCTATCCCCTGAGGACATGGCTAATGACGCCATTGAAAAGCCCATCCAACGAAGTAGAGGAGTGCTAAAACTCCAGCCACATGTCCACCAGAGCCATAATCGAGCAAACCATCGGTTTGCTGAAGATGCGCTTCAGATGCCTGGATAGATCAGGTGGAGCCCTGCAGTACTCAGCAGCCAGGGTCTCCAGAATCATCGTGGTTTGCTGTGCACATCTGGTCCGGTCCCCCTCAGTGCCTGCAAGTGGCTGGAGAGCACCTTGCTGCACATCAGGGGGGCCATGGGGACCTGTTTCTGCACAGGCAGTCCTACTCAGAAGGACTTCCATGAAGGTCTGGTTTCTCTGTTCAATAGATGACCATCGCTCCTTCAGAGATGTCATTCTATTCAGAACATCACCATGTTTTCTGCACTCTGGCGACTTATCACGTGCATGGAGGTTGCCACTTTTTCCATGGTGAAGTGTTCATGCGCCAATGACTCCACAAGGGGTCTGCTCATGTTAGCAATGGACTCCTCCATTCGCTCCACACTTGCAGCGACCCTGGAGACAAAACCTGCCAGAGACTCCTGCATCTGTTCCTGGAGTTCCAGCCCTGCTGATGTTATGGATGGACCCAGAGGCAGAGGGTAGACATGCAGCTGAGCCGAGCTGGCAGATTCCTGCACCCTCCGACTAGGACTCACCACTGTTGTCCCTGTCTCCACAGTCTGCTGATGCTCACTTGTGAGCTGTGATATACCAGGTGACAACACTACTCTATCTCACGATGTTCCCTCCGAGGTGTGAGTGTCTGCGCTGGTGTTGGGTGCGGTGAATTCTGCTGATGCTACACCCTCAGAGGTTGCAGCTTCCTCTGAGGAGTCTTGAGGCTCATGCTAGTGGGGATGGATGCTTGCAATGGTCCTGTGGGGGAGTAAAGGAAAGATTCAGATGAGGCCAAGGTTACATGCATATTGCAGATGATCATACGTCCATCTGTTAGAGCTTCAGAATCATTATCAGCGGCTCATGCAATGTCATTGAGAGACATGGAAAACTATTCTGTCACCAGCTTGCTGTATTGTGCCTGTCTGTCCGTGTCTTCCACCCCCACCCCCCCCCTTGGAAATCTTCCTCCACTCCCACGATCTCCAGGACCGCCGCCTCCCAGGGGATGAGCTGGGCTACTGAAGGTGGCCCTCCTCCTGTCGTTGCTCTTTCCCTCTTATTGTGAGCTCTCTTTTCCTGCAATGAGGGAGATGTGTGGAGTTTCAGTGAGAATGAAGGAATGAGTGTAGAGACTCCAGAGCATAGATGCTTAGAAGGGGACAAAGATGAAGTGAGGTGGCAAGACCAAGGGCCCTCCCTGTGTGTTGTAAGTTGTAATAGCATCAGTGATAGGGAGTGTGAGGGCAGCACAGTCGATTAGTTAAGTGAATGTGACCATAGAGAGGGAATGGGTAAGGGTGCATGGATGTCAGTGTCAAGTGGGAATTGGAGGAAGAGATTGCTAAAGCTGAGTGCTGGTGAGGAAAGGCAATGGGGATCAGATTGAGGGTGATGGGAAATTCATACTCACTTTTCCAGTGCACAGAGGGTCATGAAATCTCTTCCTGAACTGAACCCAGCTTCTGCAGGATATTGACAGAGTTGACCTCCTCTGCCACCTGGATCCACACAGCCTTGGTTTGCTGGGGAGGCTTCTTCCTCCCTGAAGAAGGGAAGAGCACCTCTTTATTTGCTCTTGCTCCCTCTACTAAAGCCTGCAGGGCAACATCAAAGTGGGGTGCAGACCTAGATCTCTGGCTGGCCATTCTTCCTGCAGGTGTCTCTAACATGTAAGGGCAAGAGCTTGGCAGTCTGCAGAAGAAGCAAGGCTTGTTGCAGACCTTAAATGCAGCAGCAATGATGACATCATCAGAGGCGACTTTCGAATTGGTAATCTCCTTGGCCATGGGTTCCCACACGTTGGAACTCAATTGGCCAATTAAGTTAAAATGGCATCATTTTCCCACATCGTTTTAGAATCGGGTGGCTAACACGAAATGCAGATTACACGACTCCAGCCCGCCCCAGTAACAAAATCCAGCCCATTGCTTGTGTCAGGATGGCCAAGCTTCCCATCATGCCTTGTAATTATGGTGGCAGCCTAATACATGGCTTCCAACATAGCATGTTACAATAACATTCCCATTAACCCTGTGCTTCCCACATCAATCTAAGAATAAGGGGCTGCCCTTGCAAAACTGAGATGAGGAGGAACTTCTTCATTCAGAGGGTAGTAAATCTGTGGAATTTGCTACCCCAGAGAGCTGCGGAAGTTGCAACATTAAATAAATTTAAAATGGAGATAGACAGTTTCCTCGCAGATAATGGAATTAGGGGTTACGGGGAGAGGGCAGGGAAGTGGACGTGAGTCTAGATTCGGATCAGCCATGATCCTATTGAATGGCGGATCAGGCCCGAGGGGCCATACGGCATGCTCCTACTTATGTTCTTATGTTATGTAATCCCTCCTGTTGGCCCTGCTCAAGAATCCTTTCCCTCCCCAACAGCCACACCCGGATGTTCTACCTAATGGCTTTATATCCAGGGATCCTCTGGACAGCCACAAGTGTCACATCCCGACTATTGAAGCTCTTACGGCGTCACCTGTGTCCTAGTGACCTGGCTCTGCCTGGGTTTAAACCACCACTCATCATCGGCGACCAGTCAAATTCAAGTATGGTATGTCCTCCTTCAGTCATCTACTTGTGGGTCTTCAGGTGGCTGTGGAGGCCAATCCGAGATCCACAGACTCTACTATAGTGTGGGCATGTAAGACTATTGGTAGTGACTGGAGTATGGGTCGTCTTAAGTTGTTGTGTCTCCTTACGGCGCTGGTGTTTATCCTCAGCGGCATGCTGGAGATTCTTTTAATGTAGTGCGGCTCTGTTGTGGATACATTTTCTCCAATTGTCTCTGTCCAGTGCGATTTCCTCCCAGTTATCAATATCGAGATGGAACTTTTTAAGGATTACTTTGATGTTATCTTTGTAACGCTTCTTTTGACCACCAGGAGACCTCTGCCCTTCCTTCAACTGGGAGTACAGAACCTGTTTTGGGAGACGTGAGTCTGACATGCGAATGACATGTCCTATCCATCGGAGTTGATGCTGCATGATGAGCGTAGTGATGCTGTAGATATTGGCCTCTTCAAGTATACTCCAGTTTGTACGCTTGTCCTCCCAGCTGACCCTCAAGATTTTGCGTAGAGAGCGTTGGTGGTATTGCTCTAAGGCTTTGAGATGTCTACTGTATGTAGTCCAGGTTTCAGCTCCAAATAAAAGGGTGGGAAGGATGATGGCTTTGTATACAAGGATTTTAGTTTGGACTTGGAGGTCATGATTTTCAAAGACACTCCTCAGTTTAGAAAAGGCTGCACTTGCACAACTCAGGCGGTGATGGATTTCAGAATCAATGTCCGCTTTGGAGGATAAATGGCTACCAAGATATGGAAAAGTGTTATTATCAATCTACAGAAGGAGGAGTTGCAAGCTGATTAGGTGATGGCTGGTGGAGCACCTGGGTTTTCTTTATATTCATGGTGAGGCCCAGAAGTTTGTAGGCTCTGGATAAAGCATTCAAAGTGTTTTGTAGATCATGCTCGGAAAGAGCTGTGATGGCGTTATCATCTGCATACTGTAACTCCATAATGGTAGTGATGGAGACTTTGCTCTTGGCCTTAAGCCTATTGAGATTAAAAAGTCGGCCATCAGTACGGTAAAGGATTTGAATTCCGATGGGCAGATCATTGCTGATGAGATGGAGGATAACTGATGAACACTGCAAAAAGGGATGGAGTAATGATGCAGCCCTGTTTTACTCCTGTCTCAACTGTGAAGGGCTCTGAAATAGAAACGCTGCTGCTGAGAACTGCTGCGGACATGTTGTCATGTAGCAGCCTCAGAACTAAGATGAATTTATTGGGGCAACCAAGCTTAGACAAAATATGCCATAAAGTCTGGCGGTGGACAGTGTCAAAAGCTTTAGTTAAGTCTATGAAAGCCATGAACAATGATTGCTTTAGTTCATGGCATTTCTCCTGTAATTGACGTGCTGTGAAGATCATATCAGCTGTTCCTCTGGATGGTCGGAAACCACACTGCAACTCCGGAAGCACCTCCTCAGATAACGGCAAAAGTCTGTTAGCAAGGACATGGGCAAGCACTTTACCTGTGGAAGAAAGAAGGGAGATACCTCGGTAGTTACCACACACCGACTTTTCCCCCTTTTTAAAGATAGTAACAATCAAAGCGTCTGAGATCTTGTGGAACTTCTTCCTGCTGCCATATTTTCAGGAGGAAGTATGTGTGTCAGGAACTCACGTCCACCTTTTAAGGATTTCTGCTGGAATCCCATCTGAGCCGGCAGCTTTTTCGTTTTTCATGGACCTGATGGCATTCTGCACTTCTACAATGCTTGGGGGAGCCCCCATTTCCTCCCTTTCTGGTCTCTGCGGTAATTGATTGATGGACTCCAGATCTGTGCTACTGTGTCAGTTGAGCAGTTCTTGAATATGCACCCTCCATCTTGTGTCAATTGCCTCCTTGTCCTTGAGCAGAGTTAAACCGTCCTTAGAGCGTAAGGGGTTTAAGCCACGGTAGCTTGGTCCGAAAACTGCCTTGGTGGTACTGAAGAAGCCTCGAGTCCCCAGTATCAGCCATACGTTGTATTTCTAGGGACTTTTGAGACCACCAGTTGTTCTTCATCTCCCTTATTCTCTGCTGGACATCTGCCTTAACTCTGGCATGAGCCTTTCTTTTGGCCTTGCTGCTCATGTTGTTTTGCCAGGCGCAGAAAGCTTTCCTTTTCCTTTCTATGAGCTGTTCAATTTCTGAGTCGTTCTCATCAAACCAGTCCTGATGTTTCCTGGACTTGAAACCGAGTATGTTCTGGGAGGTGTTGAGGATAGTGGCTATCAGCAGTTCCCAATGTTCTCCAGTATCATGTGGGTATTCCTTTGGCAGACTGCCTGATGGAATCCTGAAAGCACTGCTGTATGGCAGTGTCCTCAAGACATTCAATGTTTAAATTTGGCCGGAACTGCTCCTTCTGAGCACGTATCTTGGGCTTTAGTTTGAGGGACATAGTTGCTCGGATAAGGTGATGATCTGTCCAGCAGTCATCAGTGCTGAACATGGCCCTAGTGACCAGAACATCATGATGATCCCTTGCCCGTACAATGACATAAGCCAATGAGATGCCACAATTTTGAGCGGGGGTGCCTCCAGGAGGTTTTGTACTTTTTTTGTCGGAAGAAAGTGTTTGTGATTGAGGTTGTGCTCGGCACATTTAGTGACAAGAAGTAGTCCATTTAAGTTGGACTTTCCGATGCCCTCTTTTCCTATGATGCCTTTCCATAGTTGGTAATCCCGACCGACCCTGGCATTGAAGTCCCCAAGAAGAATGACTTTATTGTCTTTTGGGATACCAGACAACGTTTTATCCAGGTCAGCATAGAAGATCTCCTTTACTTCATCTAGCGAATCCAGGGTGGGAGCATAAGCACTCACAACTGTTGCCATCTGATTGTTGGATAGGGTTAGACGCATTTTCATGAGGCGTTCATTGATTCCCACAGGAAATTCGGAGAGTTGGCTAACAAGTTCACTTTTGATGGCAAATCCAACTCCATGGATCCGGGGGTTTTCCGTTGGTTTCCCTTTCCAGTAGAATGTGTAACCCCCCTTCTCCTCCTTCAATTGACCACCTTCTGCTGGTCGAGTTTCAGATAGGGCCACTATATCAATGTTGCATCGTTTCAACTCTCTGCATACGATGGCCGTCCTTCTCTCTGGTCGATCACTTGTTGCACTGTCTACTAGTGTCCGCACATTCCATGCTCCGAAGTTCAATTTTCTGTCTTTAGGACACCACTACATGCTTCCTATCTCTAGCTGCCTAAAGACCCACCTGTCTTGGATTGCTCTAAATACTTTGATACGGGCCTGGTTTAAGAGGTGTGCTTTCACCTTTTTTCCATTACTCAGGTTATTGCTTTAGCCAACCTTTTTGGCTTTCCTTCGCCGGGCCCATCCAGACGTCATGAAGGAGATAGGCAACAATCGACAGTTGAATCACCATTAATGCATGCAATATTATGCGGATCCACGGATGGAACAGAATGTTCAGTCCCCAGTCCCATTAGTCATCCCACCAAGTGGTGACCTTAATTTCCTCCTTTATTTATGTCCTTGTTCTGTTGCTGGAGCGTGTAATACATCTTCTGGGGTTGGGTGAGCTTTTTCCGTAGCTGCGCCATGTGTTCCGGCAGTGGGGGCACTTCGTACCCAAATTTGTTGAGGTAGTTTGGTAGTTCCTTCTTGATGCATTCGGACACCTGGATTGAAGTGGATTCTCGTCTGTGTCTATCGATCAATACTTCTCGTCAAATCCTCACCGGTAACCTCTGGGGTGAAACAGAACACCGGGCTGGGGATCTCCGATCTGGTCTGAGTACTCAAGTTTTCTGGTTAGTGGTTTCACAGTACTTTCCTTTGTCGACATAAGCAGCCCGTGTTGGTGTTAAACGGGCTCCAATGGCCTCCATAGTACAGTTTACCCCTTTTATTTGATGCATTAAATCCACAGGCCGCAATTGGGTCAACTCATTTTTGAGGGCAAATTGTTATTCCCTGACGGGTGGTGCAACCTTCCAACTTATTTCCCACGAAACTATCTTCATATGTTACTGCATACATAACGTATTATGAGACATTACCCCATGTATTCCCCTGAATGATTCCCATGTTTTGGGCTCGATATACATCTCGAGGCTCTGTTCCCGGTCCGATCACTGGTATTGCAAGTAACAGTCCCAGCAGACCGCCACTGTTCACTTTACATTCAATTTGTGTGTGGGTATACCTGCACCAGCCCCCTGTGTTGGCATCCTGGGCTAGTCTCTCCTTGATGGGCTGGATTAGCCAATTGCTCGTTGCTAATACATAAGGGTACCTCACCTTTTTATCTGGGCAAAGTTTTCCCTGGTCTGTTCCACCACCCCAATTTCCAAATGTGTTACATTTCCTTGGAGCATTTTTGGAGGCTTTATGGTTATCCTCAATAATTTTATTCCTGGTTTGGGCATGCGCCTCTGACAATAGCCACGTCCTGAAGCAAACCGGTAAGCACCTGATCCTCAGTCAATTGGGAGTCTTGGTTCTGATTCTGCTCCCTTCGAATTTCTTTAATTCTGGAGCCCAGGTCTCTAATTTTACTGTCCAGGGTTGCTACATTAATCGTATTAACTATCGAGGTTCCAGTGTTAAATATGGCCGCCACATCATTAAGCGTATTTCTCCTGTGTCGCCTTGAGGTGTTGGCCCGGTGACGGCCGTTCCCTTTAACACCTTTTTCCAGCACTTCTCTTGTTAGTATTTGACACAGCTTCTGGGTTTTATTTGAACCCAACCAGGGATTCCCATCAAGTCTAGTACCACGGGTACCAACACATGGTGTACATTATCATACATTACATTTCCTGTCTGGACCAAAACCAACCCATTCTTTGGTCCCGGTGTTTGCTTCGAACAGTTTAACGGGTTTGGGTATGTTACCATTTTTTGTAGGGGACATGGTTGGAGGTTGGATTGGTCACCGTCTGTGCATATTAACACGGCTGGCTCAAAGTTACACCTCGGCCTCTTTGGCGCGACACACGAGCATCGTCTCTTCTTGCTTTACATTGGTAGAATATTCTCATTGTTCCAAAATATATACATGAAAGATCAGTTTGCTACAGGTTTCTCCCTTCCAACATCCAAGTGGCTGGGGAAAGACATTAGGTGCCAAGGTTGAAACATTATTTGGGCTCTCCCATGTTGAGACTCATAATTTATTATTACCTTTTGCCACCACCTTGCCATTTGGACATTTTAATACATGCTGACTCCCCGTTCTCTAATCCTAATTGTGTTATACTCTCGCCCTTTATAACTTTAGTCTGGTGGAGCCATTCCGATTCTGAGCACAATTTAATCCTTCCTTCTCATATGTCCATATTATCCTAATATGGCCTCTCATCTGTCCATTCATCCCCTGCCCCTTGAGGGTAAGTCCACGTCATACCCTCTGATTTCCCCCTTATTTCCTGTTCCAAGTCTCTCTGGACTGCCAAGAGGAGGATTCCTGGTGCTTCCAGGATGATGTACAGTTGCTGCATTCTTTATCTGCAATAAATAATTAAGGCATTGGCTGATGGCCCTCCTATTGGCTGAAACAGATTTGATTCAATTTTAAATGGTTTTACCTGTGACCCAGTGTTTCCAACATTCCCCCTCCTCTCCTGTCTAAGCCTACACGTGTATCACTAGTCATGAGAACCTGAAATGGACCCTTTCCACCGTGGAGCGAATCCAGGTCGCACAGAAGTTTCTTTATACATCACCCAAGTCCCAACCTGTGGTACATCCCGGGAACTAGATTCCTCCCTTTTCAA
This sequence comes from Somniosus microcephalus, assembly GCF_052327205.1. NCBI lineage: Eukaryota > Metazoa > Chordata > Chondrichthyes > Squaliformes > Somniosidae > Somniosus > Somniosus microcephalus. The sequence goes on from NW_028225184.1 coordinate 68,459, forward strand.
GTCAGATGCCTGGGCTTGATCCCTAACCTCTGACCTTACCATTTTCAGCTGCTCACATAACTCCAACAAACCTTCTAATCCTATCTTTAAGTGGTTCGGTATCAGTATGCCCAGAAATTAGTGTCTCTGGAAGTCGTATTGCATGACCAGTCATTAATTCATATGGTGCAAGGCCAGTAATTCTATTAGGGGTCACCGGTAATCTGATCAGGATGGATGGGAGAACATCAACCCATGTTGCTTGGAGAGGAGCCACCAACATCCCTCTCATGGGTCAGCCCCACTTCAGAGCTAGCAAGTGGCTGGACAGCACCTTGCTGCACTTCAGGGGGGCCTTGAGGACCCGTTTCTGCACTGGAAGTCCCAGTGCAGAGGACTTGCATGAAGGTCTCATTTGTTTGCTCAACAGCTGAATATCACTCCGAGAGATGTCAGCCTATTCTGAACAATGACCATGTGTTCCATACCCTGGCGACAAAGCTCTTCCATGGATGTTGCCATCCTCTCCTCTACCTTTGCCATCCTCGCCGACAGTAGCCAGCCTTACCATTAAGTTAGACATCCTCTCCGCGGAGGTTGCTATCCTTTCCGTGGTGATGCGTTCATGCGCCAACGCTTCCACAAAGGCTCTGCTCATGTTAGCGATGGATTCCTCCATTCACTCCACACTCGCAGCGATCCTGGAGACAAAACCTGCCAGAGACTCCTGCACCTGTTCCTGGAGTTCCAGCACCGCTGTCCTTCTGGTGGACCCGGAGGCACAGGGTCGACATGCAGTGGAGCCGAGCTGGGAGCATCCTGCGCCCTCCGACGAGGACTCTCCACTGCTGTCCCTGTCTCCACCATCTGCTGATGCTCACTTGTGAGCTGTGATCCACCAGGTGACAACAGTACTCTGTCCTGAAGGTCCCACCGAAATGTTAGTGTCTGCGCTGGTGATGTGTGCGCTTAATTCTGCTGACGCTGCACCCTCGGAGGTTGCAGCTTCCTCTGAGGAGTCTGGAAGCTCAGGCTCTTCCTTTTTGGACAGTGGGGACGGGGGCTGTCTCTGGTCCTGTGGGGGAGTAAAGGAAAGAGTTAGAGCTGTGAGGTCAAGGTTACCTGCACATTGTATTGTGCAGGTGATCATAAGTCAATGTGTTAGGGCATCAGATTCATTTATCAGTGACTCATGCAATGCCAATGAGCGAGATGCCAAACCATTGTCACCAGCTTGCTGTGATGTGCTCGCCTCTCCGTCCCCACTTAAGAATCCTCCTCGATACCGGCCATTTCCAGGGCCGCCTCCTCCGAGGTGGTGAGCTGGGCTACGGAGGCCGCCCTCCTCCGGTGCTCACACTTTCCCTCTTATTGTGGGCTCTCTCTTCCTGCAATGAGGGACAGAAGTGGAGTTTGCATGAGAATGAAGGAGTGAGTGAAGAGAATCCAAAGCATCGATGCTTAGAAGGATACCAAGGGCCCTCCCTGTGTGTTGTAAGTTGTCATTGCATCAGTGATAGTGTGAGGGCTGCATGGTCGAATAGTTAAGTGAATGTGATCATAGAGTGGGAATGGGTAAGGGTGTAGGGATGTCACTGTCAAGTGGAATGTGGAGGAAGAGGTTAGCAAAGCAGTGGGGGGAGAGGGAGGAGGCAGAGATGGGCGGGGATCGAGATTCCAGGGCACTTGGCTCCAGACCTAACTCACTGCCGACTACAAACCATCTGGTGACACACGGTGTGAGATAGAGATCCATAAACTGAATTGTGTTAATGATTGCAGCCGCTCCCATTGCTGCCAAAGAGTGATATAAGATGTCAGGTACAGAGAAGGGCTATAAGGGAAATGACTTGTGCTAGAGAGAAAATAAATATTTGTATTTCTAGCGCGTCCTTCACCACCTCAGGACGTCCCAAAATGCTTCACAGCCCATGAAGTAGTTTTGAACTGTCATCACTGTTGTGAGGTGGGGCAGACGGGGTCAAAGCACCGGTGGTGGCTGCTATTTTCCCCTGGTCGGTCAGAAGAGACCGTGGGGACCGCAAAAATGACTCAATTGCTGTGGGAGGGAGGTCTGGCCCTGCCTTTTGGGCTGGGGCTGTGGGATCCTTTCCCTTGTCCTTCCAAGGATTTTTACAGTCTTTTCTCCAGTGACCGTCTTTCCCGCACCCATAGCAATTTAACCTAGCCTGAGAGGGCTGGTGCCACTCTTTCTTACTCTGGCTCCCAGGTTTAACCTCATGGACTCTTCCCTTGCGTTGGGGAGCCTCGATGCCCCTCATGTTCCTGAAGGCTACTGTGAGCTGGTGGATCACTGCTTCTTCAGTGGTCTGGGGGTTTCGGGGGTCAAACCAAGCCATGACCTGGTCTTGGATCTGGGGTAGGCTGTTTGTCATGAGACACGTGAGTCAACTGGACTGGATCCAGTGCTGCCCGCCCTGGCATTCTGGGCATGCAGTCCGGTAGACTGGCCACAGCCTGTCTGTGAACGCCTGTGGGGACTCCCCTGGGAGCTGCACTGTTTTTTCCACCCGAGCGAATGGGCTACCATCATTGAGTCCCATGGCCTCCAATACCTCATTCTTGAGACCCTCATAATCCCTCTGCCCCCTCTTGCACTTGCCAGATAGGGACTGGAGGAGATCATCTGCCAGGGAAAACAGCAGCATTTTTGCTTGTTCTGCCTCATCGCAGTCATTTACACTAGTTGCCTGCTCTATCTCCCTGAAGTGCAGAGAGGGGTCTCCCTTTTTAGTGAGTTTAGGGATGTGGCTAACCATGTCCCTGAGCTGATGGGTGCCATACGGCACCACAAACTGATTCTGGATGGCCCCTGGGTCGTCTTCATCAACAGGTGGACCGTACCTCTGTTGTCGGAGGGGGTACACTGGTCCTGGTCCCGGCCTATCTAGCGAGGCCTGCTGAGCTTCCTCTACCTTCCCAACGTCCACCCACCCCCCCCCCTTTGCTGCCAGAGCTCCTGAAAGCTCGGAGCTGTGGGTGGTGGTCGTGGGACCTTTGATTCCCTGACCAACCTTTTCCTGGGTGTTGCCAGTGCGACGGTTTTACTTGGGTTGCCAGTAAAATCCGACTGACGTGCCTTCGGGCTGATCAGGCATATCATCCCCTTTTGCTCTTTTTAAAGCCATATTAAGGCTTTCTAACTCTGCCCTACAGGGGCCATGATCTGCTTCCTCAAACCCTTGCTCGCAGGCCAGCTTATATGCTGCCTTCACTTCTTTAACCTTTTCCTCCTGCTCTTTTAATTCTTGTATGAGGTGAGCATTCTTCTCCCGCACCCTCATCTCATTGCTCTTGGCCTCTGCAACTAGGCACTTCAGGTACTCTGACTCGTGCCTCGTGTGGCTTTTGCCCTCACTAAACTGAACTACCAGGTGCTCTACCTTGGCCTGGTATTCCTCAACCTCCCTTTCCCTATCCCAACACTCTGCCCTGGCTTCCCTAAGCCTGCGGGTGACTTCCCCAAGCCCGCGGGAACCTAACCACAAACAAACCAGTGGGATAAAAAGAAACCCAATAACTGCTGCTCTCTCCAGACTCAAACCACTGTCTGCCACATCGCACACCGTTGCCGACGGTCCTGCCGCGGTCACCATTTTGTAGGAATTCCACACAGGTAGCGGGGTTGCGGTTATTGTCTCTGGCCAGTCAGAAGCCTCTGAGCTGCTCCAGGGACCCCCGTGCGGTTTTGAAGCGCTCCCCTCTTCCTGGTTCTGACTGCCGGACTTATTCGGTAGCGATGTAGACAGAAAACGTGACTCATGGTTTGGGTGCAAAACAGACCAGTATTTATTGAAACAAAAAAAAGAAACAAACTTAAAATGTAATCGATACAGCACTTGTGCCTGGTACAGCAATTTTGCTTAATGCAGTACACTCACTACTCCTTGCTCAGTGCAACACTCCTTTAAATACAGTACACTTTATAAAAAAAAATAATAAAAAAAAACAGCTACAGTGTTCACCACAGCACTTCTCTGCTTGGTACAACACCCCTTTAATACAGTTTCAATATAGAACTCAGTGTTCACTATAGCACTTCTCTGCTAGTGCAACACTGTCTTACTTAAAATAGGGGAGGAGAAACGGACACAACGAGGGAAAATCGACTAAAATCACAGTTCTAACAAAATTCCCACTTAATTCCCACCCCTATACCTATTCTAATTTACCTTGCAAAGGGCCAGAAAAATATATGCTCCCCAATTAAAATGCCTGCTCCGTGCCCTGCGATCTTTGATCCTCACTGCCCCGAAGTAAAAACACCCCAGTATTTTAAAAGTAAACTGCTGGTGTTCCACTTCTTCAGGCAGGCTCCCACATTGTAGAGGGCACAGAGGTGAGGCCACAGAGAGAGAGAGATGGCTTCTGAGAAGCTATCTTTTATACCCCATTTGGGGCCGAAACCTTCCCGTCCAAATCCGGATGTATCTGGGCTAAAACTGAAGGGATCCAAACTGTCCCCATTGTCTAGAATGGGTTTGGATGAATTACCCATTCATTTAAACTGTTCCTTTTCTCAGTTTAAATGTGTCTTCAATTGTCTGTGATGGGCTTTGAATGAAACTGCCTTGGTTTGGGGAAAAAAAAGGCATGTCTATTTCCTTGATTGCTTTGAGTAAACAGCCTTGAAGGTAACAAAGTCATTGTCCTTGTGGTCAACCGAAACCGCAGTCTTAAGTGGATAATCCTTTGTGTACACAAAGTAGCAGTTTCTGTAAACACATCGATTGTCTGCTGCAGGGAGGGGAACTCCCCTTTGATTAGCAGCTTGACTGCCCCATTGAACCTTTTTCACAGACACTGCAGGCTAAGAACATAACATAAGAAATAAGAGCAGGAGTAGGCCAATCGGCCCCTTGAGCCTGCTCCACCATTCAATAAGATCATGGCTGATCTGATCCTAACCTCAAATCTTCTATCACTCTCCATCCCACCTGAACCAATATGATCTCCCGGGAGAGGCGAAAAACCAGATTAAAAAAATCCAATGGCCAATTTGTGAGAAAAGATCTGGGAAATTCCTCTCCGACCCATCTAGGTGATCGAAACTCTTCCAAGAGATCACTCTGTCCCTATATTTTCTACAGTACTTGCCTTCTGTAAAGGTGATCTCCACCCCAGCCAGGAACAGGAATAAAACCATCTCCTGAAATCTAACACAGAATTAGAACACAAGAAGTAGGAGCAGAACCAGGCTACATGGCCCCTGGGCCCGCTCCACTACCCACAGGGCTATGACCATTCCGAACCTAGACTCATGTCCAATTTCCTGCCCACTCCCCGTAACCCTTAATACCCTTTACTTCTAGGAAACTATCTCTTTCTGTTTTAAATTTATTTTAATGATGTAGCTTCCACAGCTTTCTCGGGCAGCAAATTTCACAAACCTGCCATCCTCTGAGTGAAGAAGTTCTCATCTCCGTTTTGAAAGAGCAGCCCCTTATTTTAAGATTATGCCCCCTAGTTCTAGTTTCACCCATCATTGGGAACATCCTCACCGCATCCACCCGATCAAGCCCCTTCACAATCTTATGTTTCAATAAGATCGCCTCTCATTCTTCTGAACTCCAATGAGTAGAGCCCCAATCTACTCAACCTCCCCTCATATGACCACCCCCTCATCCCCGGGATTAACCGAGTGAACCTTCTTTGTACTGACTCGAGAGCAAGTATGTCTTTTCTTAAGTATGGACATCAAAACTGTATGCAGTATTCCAGGTGCGGTCTCACCAATACCTTGTATAATTGCAGCAATACCTCCCCTGTTTTTATATTCTATCCCCCTAGCAATAAAAGCCAACATTCCATTGGCCTTCTTGATCACTTGCTGCACCTGCATACTAACTTTTTGAGTTTCGTGCACCAGGACCCCCAGATCCCTTTGTACTACTGTACCTTTCAAGTCCTTTATCTTCTGCCATGCGGTCTGATGGCCATTTTGATACCTGAATTTTAAAGGTATATCACCCAGGTATTCTTTAATCAAAAATAATCTTCGGAACTGTAGGAAATTTTGAAATTATTGTGAACTCCCTACACACCAGAGAGCAGACTGCGCCACTGTTTACCGTCTCACTGAAAGGCGGCACCATTTGACAGTACAGATTCTTCAGTGCTGTTCCGGAGTGTTATCCTCGGTTATGTGATGAAGTCTATGGAGTGGGACTTCATCCCACAATCCTCACACTCAGAGGTGAGAGCGCGCCCCCCGAGTCACAGCTGACCCCTACCACTGGGGCAGAGGCAGCTGCCCACCTGCTTCTGGAATGTGTGTTTGCAGAGGCAGTCTGGAGAGAAGATGCAGTGGATTTTCTGTAGAGGCCGGGTCCTCCCAGGAAATTCCCTAACACAGGCCTCTGTGCTCAATGGATCCTTCCCAGGGACATTTACAGAATCACAGAAAACCCCACAGTGCAAATAGAAGCCATTTCGGCCCATCGAGCCTGCACCGACACATATCCCACCCGATCCCCGTAACCCCTACACCAACACGTATCCCACCCTATCCCTGTAACCCCACGTATTTAATCCCCCTAACACTAAGGGTCAATTTATCATAGCCAATCAACCTAACCCGCACATCTTTGGACTGTGGGAAGAAACCGGAGCACCCGGAGAAAACCCACGCAAACACGGGAAGAATGTGCAAACTCCACACAGACAGTCGCCCGAGGCCGGATTCGAACCCGGGTCTCTGGCGCTGTGAGGCAACTGGACATTGGCCCAGAAAAAACATCAACTGATTGTGGAAGGACTTGGAGTGACATCTTTCCTCCAATATTAGGAAGAATCTCTTTACACAGAGTGGTGAGAATGTGGAACTCGCTGCCACATGGAGTGTATGCAGTAGAGGGCATGGATGAATTGAAAGGGAGGCTTGAATTCCAGGATGACTATATACTGTGCAGAATAAATTGGGAGCTTTTTTTGTATATGTTTGAGCAAATGAAATGTGATTTTGGATATAGAAAACATCTCTAGATACTCAAACCCTGTATCGGGTATTTGGGGTCTGTGGATTCACATCTCAGCCAGTGCTGCCCTCCCAGTCCCTGATAAAGAGGAAGTACATCACAGGGTGTGGGGGTGGGACTGTGGGACAGACCAGTGGGAAATGGGAGGGGGTGAAACGACATCCTATTGGGATTGATCTTTAAGCGCTTCCCCCTACAGGAAGGACATTCGAGCCAATCCCGCAGGGAGAAAACACAGACTGTGACTTTTTGGGATGTACCCTCCATCAGACTGAGAGAAACATGCTTTTTAGTGAGGCTGGGAAAGTCGAGGGGGAAGGGGGAGAGGAGAGACCAATGTTGATTTGAAATAAATGACTCGTTTTACTGCAGAGATATTGTCTGTAATTCTATCCTGCAAAATGTTCCATATCTTTCACAATATACAACATTGAGGTATATTTTTATGTTTTCCTGGCTGGGCGTTAAGCAGCGCCTGGGTGAAGCACAGAAAGTGAAATCCAGCGTGGGGGCTCCATACCCCTTACACAGCCCAGCAGGACTTTCTTACATTCACTTCAATGGAAGGAGAATCTGGGCAGGTTCTGTCATTGGCTGCAATCCTCCCCGCCGGACAGAATTCTATTCCATTGTGTTTTGGAACCTACTCTCGGCCATCACCAGCATGGTGCGACTGCTGCCTCCCACACAGAGGCGCCTCTCACCCCGGCTGCTCTTCCAGCTTCGCAGTCATTTACACAACTTTACCCGGCTCGCAAGTCCCAACCCGGGAGTCCACCTGGAGTGTGTGTAGGAGTGGGAGGGGGAATGGAGAATGGCTGCACCGGCCCTGACAAGCCTCAGTTCTGCCGCTGTATATTTCAGATACAAGTTCACACATCACTCAGTGCTGAATATTAAATGTCCCTCGCACCACCCAAAGCAACTCTGGGTTTGAAAGATCAACAGGTGCCGCTTGCACCCAGCGTTGCTATGGGGAAAATTACTGTAAATATATCTGGTGACGTACTTCTGTCCTTTGAATATCATTTCAATAAGCCTGTCCATGTGTGGCAGGCAAGCCAATGGGCGGAAAATAGGTGGAATGCATCCAGAACCAAACTTCCACCCACTCACCCGAGCTCTGCCCATTTAATTACCAGAGGGAGGGTGGAAGGGCCCAGGCCAGGGCTTTGATGCTAAACTACATTGGTTTATATATTGCATCTCCAGATAATCTCACCAGACGCATCTGAGCTGTTAGGAAGTTTATTGTCGGTGTCAGCTGTGGCTCAACGGTTAACACCGTCGTCTGAGTCTGAAGGTTGTGTTCAAGTCTCGCTCCAGAGTCTTGAACACAAGTCTGGGCTGACACTCCAGTGTGGTACTGAGGGAGCGCAGCACTGTCGGAAGTGCTTGTCTTTTGGAAGACACGTTAAACTGAGGGCCCGTCTGCTCGCTTAGGTGGAAAAAAGATCCCACTGCACTATTTGAAAAAGAGTGAATCATCCTCGGTGACCTGACCAACATTTATCCCTCAGTCAGCATTACTAAAAACAGATTACCTGGTCATTATCACATTGCTGTATGTGGGAGCTTGCTGTGCGCAAATTGGATGTCGCATTTGCTACTTTACAACAATGACTACATTTTAAAAACTTGTCATTGGTTGTAAAGTGCTTTTGGGTCATCATGAAGTTGTGAAAGGCGCGATATCAATTCAAGTCTTCTATTTTCAAAGAAATCACATGGTTAGATTTTGCCAAATTTGATTGCCACGCACCACTATCTAATTGTAACTAAATATATCAGTTATTTCAGTCTGCAAACCTGTGGTTTGTGTGATAATATACATTTAACCCTTTTAGCTCTGGTATCATTCTGGTGAATCTGCGTGGCACCAGACTCTGCCATTTACAGAAACAAGAGCTTAGACGAGACTACATTTAATTCAGTCAGTTAATTACCCCAAGTCAGGGATCTCCGACCAAAGTTAGATCAGGAGAAACCCTCCCTGTGAAATTTCAGGGACAATTCTTCATAGCCCGCATTGGCCGGGAATTTCCTCCGCCAGTTTTCCTTTTGAGAGAAGGTGCGAACCCGGGACAGGATGGAATGTCCCGCAAACTGCTCCCCTCACAGTATCCCACTTTCTGGACTCTGGGAAATTTACATGGATCGGGCAGCGGGCCCCCCATTAACAACACAACTGGGGTCCCCACCTCAGGAAACTCAAAGCACAGGCCCGGTCACAGTGGAACAGTGCTGGGCGGAGGAAATAGCAAGAGGGGAAAATTCCGTCAATTTTATGCGAGCCCGGTTCTCCCGCCCGACCCCCTGCACTGGATCTTTCTGCACAACCATCCCTCCCAGCCATTGCTGCCGAGGCTCAATGTGACATGGGACTCTTATGCGCCACTCCCCAAATGGGCTCTTATTTAAGACCAGTTGAAAGGGGTTTGGGGCGGGGGGGCGATGTGGTGTAACAGGGTCACGTCCCAACTTGTGCCCCTCCCTGTGCAGAATACTGCTTACTATTATCGACCGAGGATATCAGGTCCCACTGCATCTCATGTCAATCCAGCTCTCACTGGTGACTGAGGTCAGAGAACTAAGTTTGATGGCATCCCTGCTCCCAACAAACACTAACTGCAAACGGTGCTGACACTTTCTGTGGAATGGGGAGGAGCATTCCTGATTCTCCTCACGCCCCCGAAATGAAACCATTGTCTGATTATCTTTCCCTGGGCAGCCTCCAGCACTGCCTTTAAGGATCGCTGGTTAGGCCGCTAGAGACCCGCCTGACAACCGAGCTTGGGGATAAGTTGGAGATCTTTCCTGTGTGTTATGGGCAGGAATGATTTGAGCAGGGAATCAGGGCCTGGAGAGCGCAATGTGAGCCGCCACTGTGGGTGTCACTCAGTGCCTGTAATGTTTGAATGGAGGTGGTGAATCAGTGGGGATCAGAATGTCAGCCTCGACCATTGGCTAGAATCCAGGAGTGGAGCTGGAACCCACAACACTTGGACCCAGAATCCAAAAGGGCTGCAGACCACACCAAGTTTACACTGGGATTGAAATTCAATGCCTCTTCTGGATTTCTATCTGATTGTCAATTATCAATAAATCAATCACTTACATAGACAGGTTTTCTCATTGACAAGTGACTATCAGTAAATTGACATTTTGACATTGTCCAGTGATGAGGACAATTTAGTGCAGATAAAAAGGCTGGCGGCTCAACACTCGGCCGGTGATCAGGGCCGGACCTTGTCACCTTCCTGCAGGCCTGTACACATACTGACAGCGAGGAGTAGCCACACTCCTTAAAGCACTCAATCGGACAGTTTCTATGGCAGGTCAGAGAGCCGGCCCTGCAGACTGCCCCAGTGCACAATGTTGATTCTCAGTCCGAACACTCAGATTGAAGAGAATGGTACACTGATCATCATCAAATGGTGAAGTGCCCAGTCTGTCACTTCTTCAATTGTTGCATCAAATGTTTTTAACTTCAGGGCAGTGATGTCATTAGTGCCCCGTGCTGACCTGTAGCAACACAGAGGGTGAAATTTGTCTTGGCAGGTAGCGCAAAACAGGCGCATCTGCTGCCCATTTCACACTCCGCCCAATATTCTTTCCCACAGGTTGTAAAATGGGCTGCTGATTGGTTGTCACCCATTTTGCAGAACTGCCCAAGGTGAATCTCACCCCCTTTGGTCATCGATTAAAGTTGCAGAGACCAGTCACTCTGACTTGTGCCCACCTCCAGTCTGACTATAGGATCCCCTGGTCCCACATCACTGGGTGATTTTTCACCGCCATTGACCACCTCTCTCCCCCTGTATCCCATAAACAGGTGACACTACATCACATCGCAGCCTTTCACTCCTCCCGCAAAGAGTAAGTCAGTGGGTTAGAATAACTTGTTCCAAAACACACCGACATAGTACTAGAAACTGTTGAGCTCAATTGCTTGGTGCTGTGTTAATTACACTTCGATTACAAACTGATTAACAACAGGAACTGTTTATTACACCAGACCAGGAGAGAGAATCTATAATCAAGCCATAGGAAATGAAAGCAATTAATAAATCCCAATCCAGTAGATTTTCTTCGGTTCTGCATTTTTCCCACCCTCATGTAAACAGGGACTGATGTAAGGGTGGACTTTCTCAGTGAACGTGTGGAGATTGTACATGTTGTCCGCATTGTAAAATGACACCTGTCCAGCCTCATAGTCCAGGTACACCCCGATCTTCCGGGGCTTCACACTCTGGGTGAGGCGGGGGTAGATGGTGAAGTGAGAGCCTTGTATTAATTTCCATTCCTCAGCCAGTATTCAGTATCCAGATTCTGGTACCGCTACCACATAGCCTTTCCTGTCAATGGACTCTCGGGCCACTCCCTGATCCCACTCAATCTTTTTCCCAGTAGTGCCTCCCTGATGTGAATCCCTCAGATCCCAGGACACCGAGCCTGTTGTTAAACCTTTCCGGAGAGTGAGTGAGAGACGCCTCCATCTCTTTTCACTTTTCACTCAATTCAATTCAATTCAATTCAGTTCAAATTACTTTATTGGCATGACGAGATAGATCTTATGTTGCCCAAGCACAGAAATACATGTATGATTGACCATATAAACACAGATCTAGACATAGTGGCCCCGAATTACAGAACCACATTAACAAACACCTTCTGAAAACCCATATACATCACATGTGTTTCATTCCATCGATCTATATCGAAAATTCTTAAAAACAGTGTGAAAATTTGTCAAACACGACTTGCCTACAGCTTATCAGTTCGAGCCACCACGATCATCCCCTCTATCAATAAATGTTCACGAATTTGACATTCAAATAGAGATTCCAGGAGTTTACTCACAACACAGTCCTCCCTCTATCTCATCTGCACTGCTCGATAGACTGCAAAATCCACCGCGAAATGTGCTATTGCCCTTCCTATTCCTTAGCTGTATAGATATAGGGTTGGATTTTGCCAGTGGGGCGGGCTGGGGTCGTGTCAGGTGGTTTTTGTGTCAGGAACTTTAAGTAGTTTCCAGGTCAGTAAACTCATGACGTTCCCTGTAATTCCTGTCTGTTGCCTCTGGCCTCTCCTTTTCCCAGTCCCACTAAAACTGTTCCCTTTGTTTTCAGTCCACAAAGAGTTATACCCGAACCGTTCCCCTGTCCTTTGTACAGATACTGACGGAGCCGCTGGGCATTTTCACCTCTTCATATCATTGTTTCAGATTCACAATATTTTCAGTTTATCTATTTAGTTCCTATTTGACGAGTATCTCTTCGGTAACATTCTGTGATTCTAAGATTTGATATCCTGTCAGTTCTGTGATGTTTAAATAATCCAGACTCATTCTGTGTCCCTCCCACTTACCCAATGTTCTTGTCCACTGAAATGCCCCTCGTATGTTAACAATAAGCTGACTCCGTCCACCCCTCCTTCAATCGCCTGTTCCAGTCTGTCCCAGTAGAATTTCGTGAACCGGAACAGCTGGTAATCGTCGCACTTTGTCAAGAACTCCGTGATTGTAGAGTTCGGATCTGTGAACACAAATGGAGAAAACTAAACACATTATCCACTTTCTACCCAGGTGGCTACATGTCATCGTATACCAAATGGCTACAGCTTCCTGTGAGCCACATTATCAAACACCTTCTGGTGAGCCACATTATCAAACACCTTCTGATAACCCACATACACCGCATGTACAAAATTCCATTAACCTGTAAAGTCACGGCTCCACAAAACTGCATCTTAATGTGTTAGGAGATTGGGCACATGACTAGCAAATGATGTTTAGCTTGGATAAGTGGCGTGTTATGCCTGTGGGCAGTGCGAGTGCTCAACATTCATACACCCTTCATGGTATTAAATAAGGGGGAGAAAGGAAGATCCAGGCATTCTAGTGGATACATCTCTAAAGGTACAGGAGCAATGCCGTGAAGTGATAGCTAGAACAAAGGAAATATTGGGGTGCATTCATAGGACAGTAGGGTATAAGACGACCTATTCTGTCCTAGTACAAGACTTTGGTAAGGCTTCACTTGGAATACTGTGTCCAGTTATGGTCCCCACATAAGTTGGGTGATATTGGGGCTTTGAACCTGTTGCAGAGGAGGGACATTAGACTAATTCCCAGTATAAAGCAACTTCGTTATCAAGATAGGCTAAGAATTTGGACTCTACACTTTAGAGAAGTGATGGGCCTTCAATAACCACAAAACTAGAAGTTATAGACTTAAACAAGTTGGCTTTTAATCACTAAGATCAGAGCTAACATCTCAACATGCCGACTGGTTCACAGGAATGAGTCATACAGATCCTGGGATCTTTATGGAAGAGAAGTCAGGGGCAGAGCCAAGAGCCAAGACCTGGAACCTCCCAGGTTAGTCGGGAAAGAGGAAGTGAAACTATACACAGTGGGGGAGGGTAATATACATGAGTGCAAAACGAATACAGGATCAAGACAAACAGATTTCATTACATTCACCCCTTCTATAGATTTAGTCCATCGGGGTAATGTTTCTTAAAAGTTGGTATAAGTGAGTCTGTCAGGAGGTTTTGCAGTTCTCCGTGATCGGCGCAAAGCCAGTTGGGGTGCCTCTAGGGGAGTGGATTCTGGTTCCTCCGCTGTCCGGGCCTCCACAGTGTCTTCCAGTTTATCTGCAGTGTCCTCCAGGTTAAAGTTGGGTATTGATATCTCTGGGCGTCCTGTCTGTTTGTAGTGTAGGTCTTCATCGGGTAGTCTCCCATCGTTCTCTCCGCTCCCCGAGGGAGCAAGGTCTTTTATGGAAACAGTGTCCTCTCGCCCGTCAGAGTATTCGATATAGGCGTACTGAGGGTTTGCATGGAGGAGCTGTACCTTTTCCACAAGGGGGTCTGTTTTATGGCCTCTCACGTGCTTCCGCAATAGTACTGTCCCCGGAGACGTCAGCCACGCGGGTCGAGATATGCCCAAGGTGGATTTCCGGGGGAAAACGAACATCTTTTCGTGAGGGGTAGCGTTAGTGGCAGTACATAACAGACCTTATGGAGTGGAGCACATCTGGGAGGACTTCCTGCCAGCGGGAGGTCGGAAGGCCTTTTGACTTTAAGGCTAACGTGACAGCCTTTCAAACAGTAGCATTCTCCCTTTCCACTTGCCCATTACCCCGGGGGTTGAAGCTAGTGGTTCTGCTAGTGGCTATCCCCTTCGAGAGCAAGAACTGGCGCAGCTCGTTACTCAAGAATGACGTCCCCCTATCGCTGTTTATGTAGTTCGGCATGCCAAACATGCAGAATAGATTACAGAGACACTTGATGACCGTGGCACTGGTCATGTCTGGGCATGGAATGGTGAAGGGGAAGCGGGAATATTCATCAATGATATTGAGGAAGTATACGTTATGGTCGGCAGAGGGAAGGGGGTCCCTTGAAGTCCAGACTTAGGCGCTCAAATGGCCATGTGGCTTTGATAAGGTGTGCACGGTCAGGCCTGTAGAAACGAGGCTTGCATTCTGCACAGATGCGGCAGGCTCTGGTCATTGCCCTGACCACCTCGATGGAGTGGGGCAGATTGCGGGACTTTATAAAATGGTATAGTCGGGTGACCCCTGGGTGACAGAGGTTGTTGTGGAGACCCTGTAGTTTGTCCATATGAATGCTGGCACACATTCCCCACGATAGGGCGTCTGGGGGTTCATTAAGGGCTCTCGGCCTGTGCATAATATCATAGTGGAATGTGGATAGTTCGATCTTCCACCTGAGTATTTTGTTTCCCCCTTTTGTTATTAAACATGAAAGCCACCGACCACTGGTCGGTGAGCAGGGTGAAACGTTTGCCGGCTAGGTAGTGTCTCCAGTGCCGCACTGCCTCCACTATAGCCTGTGCCTCCTTCTCGACAGAAGAGTGCCTGATTTCAGGTCCCTGAAGGGTTCGGGAGCAGAAGGCCACAGTTCTCCCAGCCTGCTTTGAGGGTCGCAGCTAAGGTGAAGTCTGACGCATCGCTTTCGACTTGAAAGGGAATGCATTCGTCCACTGCACACACTGCAGCCCTTTTTAATGTCCTGTTTGATACTGGTGAAAGCCTCCCGAGCTTCAGCTGATAGTGGGAAGGACGTCGATTTAATGAGGGGTCGGGCCTTATCAGAGTAATTGGGCACCCATTGGGCATAATACGAAAAAAATCCCAGGCACCTTTTTTAAAGCTTTGGGATTGTGTGGCAGGGGCAGTTCCTTTTAGGGGGCGTAATCGGTCAGGGTCCGGTCCAATTACCCCATCTTCCACCACACAGCCGAGGATACAGAGACGGGTTGTGTTGAAGACACATTTGTCTTCGTTGTAGGTTAGATTCAGCTTTAGGGCAGTTTTTAAAAATCTCGCAAGATTTAGATCGTGGTCTTGCTGGTTGTGCGTCCAGATAGGGGTAGGTAGCTTGTAGTTTATTCTCATCAACCATGCTGCCCATCTCACGTTGGAAGACCGAGACCCCATTTGTTACCCCGAAGGGCACTCTGGAAAATGGTAGAGGCGCCCGTTCGCCTCGAAGGTGGTGTATGGGTGGTCCTCCATTCTAATGGGGAGCTGGTGATACGCGGATTTGAGGTCGATAGTCGAGAAGACTCGGTATTGCGCAATCTGGTTGACCATTTCTGATATGCGGGGTAAAGGGTAGGCGTCCAGCTGGGTATAAATATTAACAGTCTGGCTGTAGTCAATTGCCATCCGTTTCTTTTCACTATTTTTAACTATGACTACTTGGGCACGCCACAGGCTGGTACTGCATTCAATAATGCCTTCCCGCAGGAGTCTGTCCACTTCCGCTTTGATAAAGTGTCTGTCTTCCAGACTGTACCGTCTACTTTTGGTCACTATGGGCCTACAGTTCGGAGCGAGATTAGCGAATAAAGAGGGCGGGCTGATTTTTAAGGTTGATAGGCCACAGACTGAGTGGCGGCTGGGACCCGCCATATGCTAGCATGACACTTTCGTGGTGGCACTGGAAGTCCAGGCCCAAGATTACATTAACAGAGTTCTGGCATCACGAGGAGTTTAAAATCCTTGTAATCCATGCCTTTTACAGTCAGTGTTACCACACAGTAGCCCAAAATGTCCGAAGTGTGGGGCTTAGCAGCCATAGCAATTCTGCTCCGTGTAGGGGTTACCGTTAATGAGTGCCACCGTACCAGGCTAGGGTGGATAAAACTCTTGGTACTCCCACAGTCAATTAAACATTTTGTTAAATTCCCGTTTACCTGTATGTCCATCATGGATTTTGTCAACGGGTGTGGCCTGGATTGATCCACCGTGATCGAAGGCACTGTTGGGCCCTGGGCGGCCGTTGAGTCAGGAAAAGATGGCGGCCCGCACGGCACGCACGAGGTGGTGACTGAGTTGGAAATCGAATTCCCCCTGCAGACTTTGCTAAAATGCTCCTTTTTCTTACATTTGAAGCATGTAGCGTCCTTCGCTGGGCATCGTTGTCTGGGGTGCTTGGCCTGGTCGCAGAAGTAGCATTTCGGGCCTCGAGACATTGCCGCTGTAGTAGGACTCCTGGGTGAACTTCTGTGTGGGGACTCCGGCGGCGTAGAGCTGGTCTGAGACCTGGATGGGGAAGATGGCGGCCCCCTCGGTGCGCACGAGGCGGTGAGGGCCGCATGGCCGGAAGAATAAGATTCAGAGTTTTTCTGGGCCACGTCCAGCGATCGTGCAGTGGCCACTGCCTTTTTTAAGTCCAGGACCACCACCTCCAGCAGTCTCTGCCGGATATAATTCTATTTTAGGCCCATGATGAATGAATCGCGGACCAATTCGTCAGAGTACGCGTTCGCCATCACGGCCTTGAAGTTACAGTCCCGGACCAGGTCCTTTAGGCCCTGTAAGAAATCGTCCATTGATTCCTCTGGTCGCTGCCTGCATGTAGCCAGCAGATGTGTGGCGTACACTTTGTTTACCGGCCTCTGGTATTGGGCCTTCAGGATAGTGATGCCCTCCATGTAAGAGGTGGCGTCCCGGATGAACGAATAAATCCGATGACTTACGCGAGTAGTCAGTAGACTCAGTTTATCTACCTCGCTAGTGGATGAGGCCCCCGCGAAGAATTTGAAGCATTTGAGCCAGTGTCCAAATTGATCTGATGCTTCAGCAGAATGTGGATCCAAGTCCAGACGCTCTGGTTTTAGGAGTCGATCCATCCTAGTATTCTTTAGTGATTAAAATTGATGGGCCTTCAATAACCACAAAACTACAAGTTATAGACTTAAACAAGTTGGCTTTTAATCACTAAGGTCAGAGCTAACATCTCAACACGCGACTGGTTCACAGGAATGAGTCATACAGATCCTGGGATCTTTTATGGAAGCGAAGTCAGGGGCGGAGCCAATTGCCAAGACCTGGAACCTCCCAGGTTAGTCGGGAAAGAGGAAGTGAAACTATGCACAGTGGGGGAGGGTAATATACATGAGTGCAAAATGAGTACAGGATCAAGACAAACAGATTTCATTACAAGAAGCAAAGACTAAGCGGTGATCTGATTGAGGTTTATATGATGGGAATCGATTGTGTTCCATTTGCCACTTTGTTCCAATTACATAGCTTACGGAGGGCCAGGGGTCACCATTTTAAGTTGTGCAAGGCCAGATTAAAGTTCAATGTCAGGAGGTGGTTCTTTTCCCAGAGAATAGACGACCTCTGGAACAGGATACCTTCTCTGGCGGTGGACACTGACTCGGTGAATTCCTTCAGGTGAGAACTGGACTGGTTCCTGTTTGGTGCGGACATTACCGCTTACAACAGGAAGACACTTCTGGGAATTCAGTGTAAGATTGATTTGCTGGACGAGTTTCAATCGCCTAGATGGGTCGGAGAGGAATTTCCCCTATTTTAATCCCCCAAATTGGCCTGTTTTTTTCACATCAGCCATGGTTTGGTTTGGGATAGCTAGAACAAAGTATGACAAAGCATTGCAATTGTCTGGGAAAGTCTGGATGGACCAAAGGGTCTTCACCTGTCATTCATTGTTCGTAAAATTGTCATATACGACTTTTCTACAGCTAATCCATTCTAGCCTCCCCTCATCCTCCCTCTTGCTAAATGCTTGCTAATTCGACCTGGATTAACAGAGTTGGTGGCGTTTCTACACAATGGTCTCTGGTTACCAGGGTAATCCTCTCTCCACATTAGAACAGAAACATCACTTGGGCTTCTTCAGTCCACCTGTATATTTTTGATATTAAACGTGGGTTGAAATGCTGTGGTCAGTCCCTCCTATCTCCTCTCTGACTTCCTCTAACAGTCTGGGGTGCATTATTTCTGAGCCCAGTGACTTCTCCACCTCGGCTACTTTAGCCAGATCCAAATCCTTCTCTACAGTGATCTCTAACTGTGGGCCCACATCCTCCTCTAGTACATGAAAACTTCACTTCCACCATCATTTTTAGAAAGTAAAGGAAATATTTTGAATCTCCCCAAAATTGCATCCGTCACAACTAGTTTACCCAGCCACCCCTCTATCTCACCTCAACTGCTGACTGGCCTGCAAAACCCACTGGGAATTGTGCTATCTTCCTTCCTATTGCTGAACTGTGTACATATGGATTCCATCTTAGCATTGCTCCCTGGAACACTGCTTTCTTCTAAACCCCTCCCCTCTCTCTCTCTCTCTCTCTCTTCCTTTCAGACATTCCTTAAAATTTAACTCTCCTAATATCTCCTTATCTGACTGTCAAATTCCCGGGGGTTGGGGGATGTCGGGAGGCAGATCGATGGCGCCGCGTGTGAGCCGCACGCAGTCGGCCCCGATGTCGAGCGTCTGCCGGCTGTACAGTAGGTCTGTCCTCAATTCCCGTATCAGCAGAGTCCAGAAGAGAGTGAAAACGCTCAGTCTCGGGAGAGACAAAGCCGCTGTGTCCATGTGTGCTGCCATTTTAAGCTGTTGGAGGTCACACATCGGGACAGGAGGAGGCTATTCATCCCCTTGAACCTGCTATTCTATTAAATCATGGCTGATGTGAACCTCATTCTATTTACCTTCCTTTGCTCCACATCTCTACTTCACCCAACAACAAAAATCTATTGATCTGTCTTCAATTTCAATTGACTGCAGCCTTTGGGGGAAAGTTGCAGATTTCCACTAATGTGCTTCCTGATTTCACTCTTAAATGACTGAGCTTGAAGATTATGGCCTCGTTCTGGATTTCCCACCTGTAGAAATTTAGTGTTTTTCTCTCTCTACCTATACAAATCCTTCACTTTTTAAGCAACTATTTAGATCAACCTTCTAAACTCTAGGGAATACACAAGTCTGTGCAACCTGTCCTCCATAATTGAACTCTTTAAACCCGGTATCATTCTGGTGAATCTGCACTCCTCCCCCTCAAAGGCCGATATGTATTTTCCTGGGGTGCGGGGCCCAGGACTGAACGCAGTGTCCAGATAGAGTCTGACCAAGACTCTGTGCAATCAAAATATCTCTTCCTCACTCTTTGAATTCCAAACTTCAAGCTGAAGGCCAACATTCCATTAGCCTTTCTGAACCAGACCACCAGCTTTGTGATTTGAGCATTTGCTGCTACCTGACCTCAATGTGCTGAGTTATTGTAAATAATTTGGCTTTTTGATGAAATGGAGATCCATTTGAGGCAACTGGACCATATTTTGAGATGGAATTTTAGTCTTGAATGCAGATGAATCCTAGACTCTGAGCACTCCTGCCCCTAAACCTTCATGCACTTGTTGAAACCAGTTCCTGGAGACCAATTCTTGGGCTGCAGTTTTGAAAAATAAAGCTGGTTTTTAATTTTAACAGGAATGAACCATTGGGGTTTTACAACAATCTGTTAGCTTCCATCCAGCCCATTCAAATTCAATTTGCCATGGTCAGATTTGAACTCAAGTACTGGTTTGCTAGTCCAGTACCAGAATCACTAGGCCACCATACCCTCAGCAAAATTCACCTTGGTCGAGCTTCATATGGACTCTTGCCCATTTTACCCAGTGCTGTTAAGTTTCCTGAATGTCTGTCTGTCTAAATCTAGCAAGTTCTCTACATTTTGGGGTCATTGGAATTGGAAGGGTTTTTAGATCATCTAGTAAAGAATCTTTTTCAGCATGTCTCAAGTGCTTTACAGGCAGCCAATTTATGCATGGCAAGGTCGCACCAACAGCAATAAGATAATGACCAGATCATTTGTTTTATAATGAACTGAGGGATAAATATTGGCCAGAACACCAGGGATAACTCCCCTGCTCTTCAAAATAGTGCCATTGGATCTTTGTGGCTGGTTAACTATTGTGTGCATCACTTTTGCTATATTCTTTGGGTGTGCAGAGAAGCCACAAGGACACAAGAATTTTTAGGAACAGGAAAAGGCCATTAGATCCAACAAGCCTGTTTCTCTCTTGGCGCCACCTTCTCGCCATATCCCTCAAGCCAAGGATCTTGCTGCCTCTACTGTCTGTCAATGACTCTTCCTGGGAACTGATTGCAGCAAAGCCCTGAGGAAAGCTAGGATCAGCTTTTTGTTCAGGATGTGGGTGTCGCTGATCCGGCTGGCATTTATAGCCCATCCCTAGTCCTGAAGGTGGTGGGCTACCTTGAACAGCTGTGGTCTTTGTGGCAATGGTGTTGGGTTGAGGAATTCCAACTCTTTGACCTGACTAATGAAGGAAGAGTGTTATTTCACCAAGTGAGGATGGTGTGTGACCTTGGAGGTCATGGTCCCACAACATTGCTTCTCTTGTCCTTGCTGGTAGAGGTCACGGAGGGCAGTAACCTTGCTACACTGCTCCCAGTGGGTTGGACATGCAGCAGCCACACAGCACCACTGGTAGAGGGTGGATAGTGAGTCTAGTGGCAGGACTGCTGACTAGGTGAACTGCACTGTCCTGGGTGGTGGTGGTGAGCTTCCTGAGGGATGAACAGGGAATGCGAATCTTCATCTCATGTACGAATATGCAGCACTAAATTGGAAACCAGATACAAAAAGTGACTCGAGGGGAAGGTGTCCACTACATGAGAATTAATACAACCTTCTATCGGATTCTCCATCTGCTCACTATCATTGTGAGGGAGTGGGTTCTTGGTTAATGTGTTGGGAAGATGTCCAATAACTCCACTGCTCTTAAGTAGTCTTTTCCACAATACTTCCTGACTCACTGTGCTGGCCATTGCTGACTCTCCGAAACCAGTTCCTTCACTCAACCCCAGCGAGGAAAGTTGCCATGTTGAAGACTTGGTTGAGGGGGATCTGTGCACCTTGAAATGCTGCTGTTCGTGGTTGTCAAGTGATTAACGTACATTCGTGCCATACATTGCTAGTCTGAGGGGTTACCTCAACTTGTTTTTTTTATCTAGTTGTAGATTTGGGTTAGGTTTATGTTGTATCCATGTGTTAATGGAGACACGGAATGCAGGAGTTGGTTTAACAGGTGTTTACTGAACAAAGTCTGGAGGTGAACTAAAAGATACAAGACACTATACAGGCTTATATAGCCTGAGTGGCCACTACCGGCATTACAGTGCACAGGGGCTCTTAAAGGCACATACACCACAGGTTATATATATGCTCAGCAATTCAGGCCACTCCAGAACTCGAGACCATAATCCAGGCTGACACTCCCAGTGCAGTGCTGAGGGAGTGTTGCACTGTCGGAGGTGTCTTCTTTCAGATAAGCTGTTAAACAGAGGCCCCCATCTGTCCTCTGGTGGGTGTAAAAGATCTCAACATTATTTCTAAGAGCAGAGGGTGTTCTCCCAGTGTCCTGAGCCAATATTGTCCCTCAACCAACATCACTGAAAATAGATCAGCTGGCTTTTTTAATTGCTGTTTCTGGGATCTTGCTGTGTGTGAATTGGCTGCTGTTTCCTCAGTTACAGCAGTGACTCGACTGGAAAAGTAACTCATTGGCTGTGAGGTTGTGAAAGGCGCTATATAAATGCAAGTGCTTTTTAGTTTGCTGTTTAGGCATTCTTAACAACTGAATCCCCCACCACGCTCCGTATTTCCCCCACCCACCCACCCACCCACACCACGTATCTCCGACGTGGTACAGGGATCTTAAGTGTTGTCGGGTCAGTTGGGGGAGGTGGATTCGGTCTGTTCCTGTGTGCAGCCATGTCTCTGCTGGTAGCAGCTCGGGTACTGTTTTCCTCTTTATTGGCACCTTCCTGTCTTCCCCCACCCCACCAGTTTGCTGATTTATTCCACATTGCTTCAAAGAAGCATCCCCTGCCCCCTGGAGTCGAGGGCCGAAGTCTGAGGGAGCTCTGGAGATATTCATGTAATGCAGCCATTCAAGCCCGAACTATAAATGGGGTCTGGCACCCAACAGTAGGGGTCTGTGCAGGTGATTGGAGGCGGGTTGGCTGGGAAATTTGAAAAGTTGCAGCAGGTCAGGAACCTGCCATCACACCGGCACCGGCCTTTCCCAAGGGTGTGTTGCTGGTGCAGCAGCAACCAGACAGGCAGAGGTGGGCGGCCTAATTCAAATCATTAACGGGTAGTTGTCAGACCCTTGAGCACCTTTTTCAGACTAACTTTCTAATTTCCCTGGCTGCCTGCGGGATTCACAAAGCTCCGGAACCACATCTGTTGGCCTGAGGCAGGAGTTGAGTGGCCATTGATCCAGCTGATTCGATGTTGGCATGAAATGTACTATAAAAGCTCCCACCTCGCAGCTGATCACTTTCCTCAGGCAGAAGCTGTTGTGACTGCATTCCCAGCACAGACTTAGCTTTTTACAGGTGGCAAGTGTTTCCAGCAAAGTCGCCATCTAGTCTCACCTCATTGGTAGAACCAATCACAGCATTGACAGCTTGCTCCTCTGATCTCTACCTGAACTGCCATCTATTCCATAAACATGGGTGCCGTTTATACTGTCACCTTGGTCCTCTGAAATTGGGCCATGAGCCCCAACACCAACCGATGCCCTCTTTGCCATCGCACACAATCACATCCATTTCACCCAGGGTCAAGCAAGTGTCACGGCACGTGCGGTTGGATTAAATAATCTGGCAGGCTTTCCAAGGATGCAGGGCGTCATTGACTGCACACGTGGCCCTTAAGGCACCCCATCACAATCCAGGTATTTTTGTCAACCGCAAGGGCTTCCACGCCCTTAAAGTTCAGCTGGTGTGTGACCACAAGAAGGAAATTTTGCCTGTTTGTGTCAAGTACCCTGGCAGTTGCCATGACTCCTTCATACTGCGCCAGTCTAGTGTGCCTCCGCTATTCAGTCCACCAGACCAACTTAACGGATGGCTACTTGGAAACAAGAGCTATCCCCTGAGGACAAGGGTAATGACGCCATTGAAGAGCCCATCAAACGAAGTAGAGGAGCGCTACAACTCCAGCCACATGTCCACCAGAGCCATAATCGAGCAAACCATCGGTTTGCAGAAGATGCGCTTCAGATGCCTGGATAGATCAGGTGGAGCCCTGCAGTACTCGGCAGCCAGGGTCTCTAGAATCGTCGTGGTTTGCTGTGCATGTCTGGTCCGGTCCCCCTCAGCGCCTGCAAGTGGCTGGCGAGCACCTTGCTGCACATCAGGGGGGCCATGGGGACACATATCTGCACTGGCAGTCCTACTCAGAAGGACTTCCATGAAGATCTGGTTACTCTGTTCAATAGATGACCATCGCTCCTCCAGAGATGTGATTCTATTCAGAACACTCACCATGCTTTCTGCACTTTGGTGAATTATCACGTCCGTGGAGGTTGCCATTTTTTCCATGGTGATGCGTTCATGCGCGAATGACTCCACAAAGGCTCTGCTCATGTTTGCAATGGACTCCTCCATTCGCTCCACACTTGCAGCGACCCTGGAGACAAAACCTGCCAGAGACTCCTGCATCTGTTCCTGGAGTTCCAGCCCTGCTGATCTTATGGATGGACCCAGAGGCAGAGGGTCGACATGCAGCTGAGCCGAGCTGGCAGATTCCTGCACCCTCCGACTAGGACTCTCCACTGCTGTCCCTGTCTCCACAATCTGCTGATGCTCACCTTGTGAGCTGTGATACACCAGGTGACAACACTACTCTATCTCACGATGTTCCATCTGAGGTGTGAGTGTCTGCGCTGGTGCTGGGTGCGGTGAATTCGGCTGACGCTGCGCCCTCAGAGGTTGCAGCTTCCTCTGAGGAGTCTTGAGGCTCATGCTCTTCCTCCTGGCTAGTGGGGACGGAAGCTTGCGATGGTCCTGTGGGGCAGTAAAGGAAAGAGTCAGATGAGGCCAAGGTTACATGCATATTGCAGATGATCATACGGCCATCTGTTAGAGCTTCAGAATCATTATCAGCGACTCATGCAATGTCAGTGAGAGAGTTGGAAAACTATTCTGCCACCAGCTTGCTGTATTGCGCCCGTCTGTCCGTGTCTCCCCCCCCCCCTCGGAATCTTCCTCCACTCCCACGACATCCAGGACCGCCTCCTCCCAGGGGGTGAGCTGGGCTACTGAGGGTGGCCCTCCTCCTGTCCTTGCTCTTTCCCTCTTATTGTGAGCTCTCTCTTCCTGCAATGAGGGAGACGTGTGGAGTTTGATTGAAAATGAAGGAATGAGTGTAGAGACTCCATAGCATAGATGCTTAGAAGGAGACAGAGATGGAGTGAGGTGGCAAGACCAAGAGCCCTCCCTGTGTAAGTTGTAAGTTGTAATTGCATCACAGTGATAGGAAGTGTGAGGGCTGCATAGTCGAATAGATAGGTGAATGTGACCATAGAGAGGGAATGGGTAAGGGTGCATGGATGTCAGTGTCCAGTGGGATGTGGAGAAAGTGATTGCTAAAGCTGAGTGCTGGTGAGGAAAGGCAATGGGGATCAGATTGAGGGTGATGGGAAATTCATACTCGCTTTTCCAGTGCACAGAGGGTCATGAAATCTCTTCCTGAACTGAACCCAGCTTCTGCGGGTTATTGAGTTGACCTCCTCTGCCACCTAGATCCACACAGCCTTCGTCTGCTGGGGAGGCTTCTTCCTCCCTGAAGAAGGGAAGAGCACCTCTTTATTTGCTCTTGCTCCCTCTACTAAAGCCTGCAGGGCAACGTCCAAGTGGGGTGCAGACCTAGGTCTCCGGCTGGCCATTCTTCCTGCAGGTGCCTGTAACATGCAAGGGCAAGAGCTTGGCAGTCTGCGGAAGAAGCAAGGCTTGTTGCAGGCCTTTGATGCAGCAGCAATGATGACATCATCAGAGGCGACTTTCGAATTGGTAATCTCCTTGGCTGTAGGTTCCCACACGTTGGAACTCAATTGGCCAATTAAGTTAAAATGGCATCATTTTCCCACATCGATTTAGAATTGGGTGGCTAGCACGAAATGCGGATTACACGACCCCAGCCCGCCTCAGTAACAAAATCCAGCCCATTGCTTCTGTCAGAATGGCCAACCTTCCCATCATGCCTTGTACTTATGGTGGCAGCCTAATACATGGCTTCCAACATAGCTCCAGCATGTTACAACAACATTCCCATTAACCCTGTGCTTCCCACATCAATCCCTCCTGTTGGCCCTGCTCAGGAATCCTTTCCCTCCCCAACAGCCACACCCGGATGTTCTACCTAATGGCTTTATATCCAGGGATCCTCTGGACAGCCACAAGTGTCGCATCCCGACTATTGAAGCTCTTATGGCGTCACCTGTGTCCTAGTGACCTGCCTATGCCTTGGTTTAAACCACCAGGACATACTCCCTATCTCTAGCTGCCTAAAGACCCACCTGTCTTGGATTGCTCTAAATACTTTGATGCGGGCCTAGTTTAAGAGGTGTGCTTTCCCCTTTTTCCCTTACTCAGGTTATTGCTTTAGCCAACCTTTTTGGCTTTCCTTCACCGGGCCCGTCCAGACGTCATGAAGGAGATAGACAACAATCGACAGTTGAATCACCACTAATGCGCGCGATATTATGCGGATCCATGGATGGATCCGAATGTTCAGTCCCCAGTCCCGTTAGTCATCCCACCAAGTGGTGACCTTAATTTCCTCTCCTTTATTTCATGTCCTTGTTCTTTTGCTGGAGCGTGTAATACATCTTGTGGGGTTGGGTGAGCTTTTTCTGTAGCTGCACCATGTGTTCTGGCAGTGGGGGCACTTCATACCCAAATTTGTTGAGGTAGTTTGGTAGTTTCTTCTTGATGCCTTCGGACACCTGGATTGAAGTGGATTCTCGACTGTGTATATCGATCAATTCTTCTCCTCCAATCCTCACCGGTAATCTCCGGGGTGAAAAAGAACACTGGGCTGGGGAACTCCGATCTGGTCTGCATACTCAAATTTTCTGGTTAGTGGTTTCACAGTACTCTAATGAGACACAGGTGAGGAGAGAGATACAGAGATATGGCAGCAGTGTACTGAGGCATCCTAAACCGCCCACTTGCAGCCAGCAGAGGAACGTGTAGCTGGGACCCTGACATCCTTTCCATCTCACGGTCCGAGTCCGGCTCTCTGTCCAGTTGGGCTCCCTCTCCTGGTATGTGTCTGATCCCGGTTCTCTCTCCATTCGGGCTCGTGGTCCGAGCCTGGCTCTCTCTCCCTCTAGCGGGATGAGTCCAATCCCGGCTCTCTCTCCAGTCGGGCTCCCTCTCCTGGTACGAGTCCGATCCCGGCTCTCTCTCCCGGTCCGAGTCCAGCTCTATCTCCAGTCGGGCTCCCTCTCACTCTCGTGGTCCGAGCCCGGCTCTCTCTCTCTCTCTCTCTCTCTCCCTCCCCAGTCGGGCTCCCTCTCGCGGTCCGAGCCCAGCTCTCTCTTCAGTCTGGCTCCCTCTCCCTCTCGCGGTCTGAGTCCGAGCCCGCCACTCTCTCCAGTCAGGCTCCCTCTCCTGGTCCTAGTCTGAGCCCGGCTCTCTCTCCAGTCGGGCTCCCTCTCCATCTCGCGGTCTGAGTCCATTCCGATCCCAGCTCTCCAGTCGGGCTCCCACTCCCTCTCGCGGTCCGAGCCCGGCTCCCTCTCCCTCTCGCTGTCCGAATCCGAGCCTGGCTCTTTCTCCAGTTGGGCTCCCTCTCCTGGTAAGCATCCGATCCTGGCTCTCTCTCCAGTCGGGCTCCCTCTCCCCCTCACGGTCCGAGCCCGGCTCCCCCTCCCTCTCGCGGAACGAGTCCGATCCCGACTCTCTCTCCAGTCAGGCTCTGTCTCCCACTCACGGTCCGAGCCCGGCTCTCTCCAGTCAGGCTCCCTCTCGCGGTCCGAGTCCAAGCCCAGTTCTCTCTCCAGTCAGGCTCCCTCTTCCTCTCATGGTCTAAATCCGAGCCCGGCACCCTTACCAGTCGGGCACCCTGTCCCTCCCGCGGTCCGCGCCTGAGCCCAACTCTCTCTCCAGTCGGGCTCCATCTCGCGGTCCGAGTCCGGCTATCTCTCTAGTCGGGCTCCCTCTCCTGGTCCTAGTCTGAACCCGGCTCTCTCTCCAGTCGGGCTCCCTCTTCATCTCACGGTCTGAGTCCGTTCCGATCTCGGCTCTCTCTCCAGTCAGGCTCCCTCTCCCCATCGCGGTCCGAATCCGGCTCTCTCTCCAGTCGGGCTCCCTCTTCCTCTCGCAGTCCAAATCCGAGCCCGGCTCCCTTACCAGTCGGGCTCCCTCTCCCCCTCCTAGTCCGAGCCTGGCTCTTTCTCCAGTCGTGCTCCCTCTCACTCTCGTGGTCCGTGTCCGAGCCCGGCTCTCTCTCCAGTCGGGCTCCCTCTCCCTCTCATGGTCTGAGTCTGAGCCCGGCTCTCTCTCCAGTCGGGCTCCCTCTCGCGGTCTGAGTCCGAGCCCGGCTCTCTCTCCAGTCGGGCTCCCTCTCGCGGTCCGAGTCTGAGCCTGCCGTTCTCTCCAGTCAGGCTCCCTCTCCTGGTCCTAGTCTGAGCCCGGCTCTCTGTCCAGTCGGGCTCCCTCTCGCGGTCTGAGTCCGTTCCGAGCCCGGCTCTCCAGTCGGGTTCCCTCTCCCTCTCGTGGCCCGGCTCCCTCTCCCTCTCGCTGTCCGAGTCCGAGCCCGTCTCTCTCTCCAGTTGGGCTCCCCCTCCTGGTAAGCGTCCGATCCCAGCTCTCTCTCCAGTCGGGCTCCCTCTCCCCCTCACGGTCCGTGCCCGGCTCCCTCTCCCTCTCGCGGTACGAGTCCGATCCCAGCTCTCTCTCCAGTCGGGCTCCTTCTCCCCATCGCGGTCCGATTCCGGCTCTCTCTGCAGTTGGGCTCCCACTCCCTCTCACGGTCCAAGTCCGAGCCCTGCTCTCTCTCCAGTCGGGCTCCCTCTCCTGGTCCTAGTCTGAACCCGGCTCTCTCTCCAGTCGGGCTCCCTCTTCATCTCACGGTCTGAGTCCGTTCCGATCCCGGCTCTCTCTCCAGTCAGGCTCCCTCTCCCCATCGCGGTCCGAATCCGGCTCTCTCTCCAGTCGGGCTCCCTCTTCCTCTCGCAGTCCAAATCCGAGCCCGGCTCCCTTACCAGTCGGGCTCCCTCTCCCCCTCCTAGTCCGAGCCTGGCTCTTTCTCCAGTCGTGCTCCCTCTCACTCTCGTGGTCTGAGTCCGAGCCCGGCTCTCTCTCCAGTCGGGCTCCCTCTCGCGGTCTGAGTCCGAGCCCGGCTCTCTCTCCAGTCGGGCTCCCTCTCGCGGTCCGAGTCTGAGCCTGCCGTTCTCTCCAGTCAGGCTCCCTCTCCTGGTCCTAGTCTGAGCCCGGCTCTCTGTCCAGTCGGGCTCCCTCTCGCGGTCTGAGTCCGTTCCGAGCCCGGCTCTCCAGTCGGGTTCCCTCTCCCTCTCGTGGCCCGGCTCCCTCTCCCTCTCGCTGTCCGAGTCCGAGCCCGTCTCTCTCTCCAGTTGGGCTCCCCCTCCTGGTAAGCGTCCGATCCCAGCTCTCTCTCCAGTCGGGCTCCCTCTCCCCCTCACGGTCCGTGCCCGGCTCCCTCTCCCTCTCGCGGTACGAGTCCGATTCCGGCTCTCTCTGCAGTTGGGCTCCCACTCCCTCTCACGGTCCAAGTCCGAGCCCTGCTCTCTCTCCAGTCGGGCTCCCTCTCGCGGTCTGAGCCCGCCTCTCTTGTCAGTCTGGCTCCCTCTCCCTCTCGCGGTCTGAGTCCAAGCCCGCCGCTCTCTCCAGTCAGGCTCCCTCTCCTGGTCCAAGTCTGAGCCCGGCTCTCTCTCCAGTCGGGCTCCCTCTCCATCTCGCGGTCTGAGTCCGTTCCGAGCCCTGCTCTCTCTCCAGTCAGGCTCCCTCTCGCTGTCCGAGTCCGATCCCGGCTCGCTCTCCATTCGGGCTCGCGGTCCAAGCCTGGCTCCCTCTCCCTCTAGCAGGATGAGTCCGATCCCGGCTCTCTCTCCAGTCTGGCTCCCTCTCCTGGTATGAGTCCGATCCCGGCTCTCTCTACAGTCAGGCTCCCTCTCCCTCTCGCGGTCCGAGTCCAAGCCCAGTTCTCTCTCCAGTCGGGCTCCCTCTTCCTCTCATGGTCTAAATCCAAGCCCGGCACCCTTACCAGTCGGGCTCCCTCTCGCTTTCTGACTCCGAGCCCGGCTCTCTCTCCAGTTGGGCTCCCTCTCCTGGTAAGCATCCGATCCCTGCCCTTTCTCCAGTCGGGCTCCCTCTCCCTCTCGCGGTACGAGTCCGATCCCGGCTCTCTCTCTTGTCAGGCTCCCTCGCCCCATCGTTGTCCGAGTCCGGCAGGACTTGTACTGCAACACAATTGTTAGTCATTGGGTCACAGCTTGTACTGTTGTCAAACCTCAGTGGCAAGCATATAAATACCACAAACTCATTTGTGCCCCACTACATAATCACTAGCAGCCAGTTTCTGCAACACCGGGGCATGAACCATTTGAATTCGACATACCTTACTGGCAAAGCGCAAGGAATTGAGTGACTCGCTGAAGTTCTCTTCCAAAGGGGAGATATTCACAAACATCAGCCTGCAAGGAAAAGGTTACCAGTTTTAAAAAAAATTCACAAATTAGATAAATGGAACATCATAGTACCGACTGGAGGAGAAAGCAGCTTACGTCTTTGAATTGCCTGGTAAACTATTCTGCAGCAGGTAGGTCAGCTTGCTGTTCCGGAAGGGGATATGGGATTCCTGGAAAAAACAAGGGAACTCTTTAGTGACAAGAGACTATTGGTAAAATAGCTCCACCCACCAGCACTGTCCCACTCCAGAGACATGAGCCCATAAATCTAGGCCGACACTCCCAGTGCAGTACTTAGGGAGTGCTGCACTGTCAGAGGTGCCGTCTTTCAGATGAGATGTTAAACCAAGGCCCCCGTCTGTCCCCTCAGGTGGATGCAAGTGATCCCATGGTACTATTTCGACAAGCAAGGGAGTTCTCCCCATTAGATAGGGTGTAAAAGGGGTATGGAGCCGAACCAGTCCCGTTCACAAAGCTTTGAACCTCCTATACTGCATCTTACCTTTTTTGACAGTGACATGATTACACGGCCAAGGCAAGAAAGGCTGCTGTTAATTGCCTGAGCCTCCTGCAGATGATCACCCTTCGGGTGTGATTTATCCATGCGCTCACTGCCTGCCAGGTCCACCAGACTCAGGGTCGCTGAACCCATTGGGGGAAAAACCAACATCAGCATTAGCAAAAAAGCAAGGTTACCGCATCGGGCTGAAAACATTAAAACCTGCTTGGAGAGGCAGGTCTCAAATCGGAAAGGTTGACAGGGACCACGTTCCATGCTTGACAGCAACACAAAATGCCACGATCTTGGTAGCAAACGCATCAATAACCAATTGCCTTATGGAGAGGGTGGTACTCATTCTATTGGACACCAAACGGCATTGTAGCATTTTCAAACCAAGACAAGAGGCGTGGGAGAGAATGGTTTTCAGAGCAGAGGGAGAAAGGGAAGGAGCAGAATCTTTAGGAGGCGTTGGAAAGTAGGGAGGGGGGTGGGGAGGGGAGAGAGAATCATGTGGAACTGCAGAGGGAGGGCGTGTCTGGCCATTGTGTAACAGTGGGACTGGGCAGCTACTAACAGGCCAACAGCACATGATCGGAGTAGGGAGGGATGAGCTACAGGCTCCGGTTCAAAGCTAGCAGACTGACGGGATGAAAGCCTCCTTCCTATGCAGGGTGACTCTGGTAGTTAGTCTCACGCTAATCTCCGATGCAGCAGGATGGCCAACGTGGGAATCGGGAAAGTGTCACATTGGTGCACAGTCGGGATTGTTAAGGTTGGGGTGGTGCCATATTGTTGGGATGAACTAGAGGGAGCTGCTGCTGCATCTGGTTACACAACACTGAATCTCAGGGGGGGGGCGGGGGCAGGGGCAGGAAGGAGAAGTGTTGTCTGATATGCAAAGTGCATTACTTCCCCATTATTTGCCTCAGGCTCTTGTTGCAACGTACGGCAGGGATTCTGCCAGTTCATTCAGGTTACACACCTAGTGTCAGCTTCGAGTCACAGTGATGGGAAGTTAGTGAGGGGTGCGATTTGTCTTTTCAAAGTAGCACGACTACCGCCAGGGGCTGTGCATAAGTAAATGGAGCCTTTTGTTGGGCACCACGGGTCAGTGCTGCCCTACAGCAACACATAGGAGCTGGGTTAGCAGCTTGGACAAGACACAAGTGGCTGTGCGCTCATTGGGTGCTGCAAATAGAACCCCTTGTAGATTGTATAATTCCAGTGTAAAGAGGGGCAGCAGGCAGTGTTAACCCACTGCTTCAGTTCTACAGACAAGCACCACAAGCAGCATCTAAGGAGGATCGCTGCAGCCCAAACTCTGCCCATCGCTAGAGAAGGTAAACGTTGGGACAGATACTCACGTGTACTGGAGATCGGCAAATAGAGATGGTATTTATGAAAGAGAATGTCTTTTAATCTAATGACTGTTCAACTCTTTATACAGCAGTTACAGGAGACATCATGCTAGTGATGCATCTAGAACGAAACTGAAACCAAACTAAAACTGCCTTGCTTGTCTCTGTCACATGCCCTCTGCTGGTCAGGCACAAGCAATCAATACATGCAAACATGCTGGTAAGGCATCATAATCAAACACCATCTCTATTTGCTGATATCATTAGAGGGGGGGGGATGGGGGGAGGGGTAGAGGGGGGAGAGGGAAGGGGGTGTGGGGGTTGACAGTATCTCCAGAATTTTCTGTTTTTACTCAAGCTATTGGTGGGTGGGGTACAAATGGAACGCTCAAGATCTGTGGTGGGACTGAGAGGGTGCATGGGGAGAAAGAGAGCAAGGAACAGAAACAGCTTCTATTTTAACCTGATGTAAATGGAGTGTAAAAATTCGATAGGGTGTAAAAGGGGTATGGAGCCGAACCAGTTTGTAAACAAGCAAAGGAACCAGATATGCAAGACTTCGTACTGAGCTGGTATAGTGCCCAGGGAGAAGCAGTGTTAGAACTTCAATGGATCAACATTCCTACTTTGCAGAATTTCACTTCTGAAGTAATTCCCACTGCCACACAATGACTCCATCCAGTAAACATTGGAAGCAGAAAGCAAGCAGACAGTGGTGTCATCCAGACACTCGAATAAGTGGGCAGTGCAGCGACACCATTTCATAGTCCCTGTAAAGTCAATTGGGCAACCCTTTCGTTTCCTGCTTTGCGGGAAGAACAGAACACCCCTGTCCTGTGCCAGAATCTAACAGTCAGTAGCATTGCTGCAGTTAATGTTTATTGCTGGTTACCAGTTTGAAGGATCAGGGACACAGCACAGGTCAATCTTACCTCTTCCATTTTAGTCAAGATGATCATCTTCTCATCATTGGGCAAGAACTGAACGTGCGCAAGTTCATTGCCATCTTCCTTCTCAGAGTCCAGAACTGGCCACATACAGCAGATCACGCGGATGTTACCCTGCAAAGGAACACTGCAGAGGGAAAATTATTGGTTACATATGGGGCGAAGAGAGAGAATTCCTCCGATCATCTACTGCTTGTGAAGCCGAAGCTACGAGCGAAGGAGAAAGCACTTCATGGCCGAGCAAATGACCAGCTGAGCCGTTCAGACCAGCAAGGCCCCAGCTTCACCCACATTCTGGGCTCTGTTAGTCTGTTTTACTTTAGCTGCAGTAAGTCTGGCCTGTGGCGAAAGACAGACCATGTTTTACTCATTGCTATGTACTCACTCCTGGTGGAAGCACTTGGCTATGGTGTATTGTGACCCGACTGATGCCCCAGAGTTAATTAGCTGGCCTTCTTCAACAGCCATTTAGGCAAGTACCCTAGGTTGACTGTTCAAGGTAACCATTGGAGTCTGCTCCAATCCCTGTAACCCACCCCCTACTTTCTTCCTGTTTAACTCGTGTTGTTCAGTCCTTTGAATTCCTTTAGTACTAACCCTAACGTTTGTGCCTTGTTACCAATTCATTGACCACCTAAATCAAGCCCCATTAGGAACTTGCCTTTCACATTCTTGGAATGCCCCAAAGCAAGTTAGCCAAAGAATGACTGAGTGTAGTCACTGTTACAACAATGGGATCAAGGAGTAGTTAACATGTTTCAGCAATGTTGGTCAGGAGAACTGAATCCCAGCTCCTCTTCAAAAGAGTTGCAAGATTTGTTTTGTCCAGTTTTCTCTCCCTCCCCCAACCCCCACCAGGAGGGCAGGACTTCGGTTTAACATCTCATCCTACAATGCAGTACTGCTTAGATTATGGGCTGAAATCCTGAAGTGGGCTTAAACTCTCAACCTTCTAATTAAAAGGCACACACAATTCCAGTAGATACCTTAACCTCAGCTCCAGGTCCTGACCCTAGTCTCTTCCCTGGTATCTGGTGAATCTAACTCTACCTTACCATTACTTTCTATTGTGGTGTGCCTCACAACTGTACAGTATTGTGACTGCAATCCAACCAATGTCTTGTACACACATTACACCATGCTTTTTGTATTCAGTCCCCTGGACCAGATGCATTTCCATTTTGCTCTCCTCCCTGCCCTTACACTGAACTGTATTTGCCACATCTATCCTCCTATATCTCCATGTTCTTCCCATTTGCAACACTCCCACTTTGGCAGTCAGCGAGTCTCTAATTTATCCATGTCCAACATGCCCAGTATTTGGAGAACAGAAAGGTGCCAGCACAGATTCCTGGCAATGGCACTGGCTGCCTTGGGCCTTGTGTACCTGGAGCTCTTGCACAGTGTTGTGCAGTTTGCGCCTCTCTTGTTCCGTACAGTGCAGCCTTTCCTCCCGATCCACGACCACATCTCGCAGCGACGCGATTGTTGTCTGCTGCTCCTCTATGCACGCAACCTTGTGCGCAAGGTCCTGCTCTGTCAACGTCAGCTTGTTCTGGACAAAGAATGGCAACGTGGCCAGTCAGCACTATTATTTTAGACACCATCTGAAAGGGACACGTTAGTAAATATGGTACACAACTAACTAATACATTTGCCTCAGTAACAGCCGATCCCTAACTTCAAGACTCTTCCCTGCAATATCCCGGTGAATGTTTGAAAGCGAAGTGTGGAACTGATCAGCTCTGGAAAAACATCCCTTATTTCTGTGTTTCTGTCTAGTGATCATAGGCTTGTTCTTTCAAAAGCAGTGGACCGATTTAAAAAATCATAGAAATTTTGGGAGATGTTTAAGCGCCTTGATCGCCCCGTCACTCTTTTCCAAGTCTGTGCTGTCAGTGGGACATTCTCCATTGGGGATGGGGAGTTCCACCCGTCAGGGATGGGGGCCCTCACCATCGGCAGTGTGGCTTTGTAAGACTATCCCTTTAGTTAAACGACCCTCTGCTAGTAGATATTTCTCTAAAGGGCATCGTATTCATTGAATCGCCTCAGTGGCTGCACAGAAGGAGGCCATTCGTGTAGTGTATGTACCTTTTAAGAGGAACTATGTTTTTATGAAGCCCTTGTGTACTGTAGTACTGGTAGTGACCACTCGGGTATATAAGCCTGTATAGCGTCTTGTATAGTTTAGTTCACCTCCAGACTTTGTTCAGTAAACACTTGTTAAATCATTCCTGCATTCCGTGTCTCCATTAACACACGGATACAACAGTGGTGACGAGTTAGAAACGGACTTACCTGCAATTCGGCAGCACCTCAAGGAGATCGATTCCTCAGACGAAGGTCGAAGAAAAAAAAACTGTGGTTTCACCAGCTAAACGGGCTGGTGGCAGGTAGTGCACTGATCCTTCCTGGGCGGCGGGCTGGGGCTCGATTGGGTGGCTCTGCAGCGGGGCCGGGCAGCGAGTCGGAAGGCAGAAGCAAACAGAGACAGAGGGTGGAGCACTCAGGAGATGGCCGGCGCTGCAAAGCAGGTTGGCGTTCGAACCAAGCAGAGGGAGGGGAAAGTCCCAGAGAGTCCGATGGGAACGATTCTCCAAGTGATGGAGAAACTGTTCAAAATATATGTGTAAATAAAAACCGCGGAGAACAGCGTTGGCAGCAGCGGCAGGAAAGCGCGGGAGGCGCCATTTTGACTCGGCAGGGAAGAAGGGACAGCGCGGGAGGTGCCATTTTTGATTTTCAGGATGCCTAAGACTGGCAATATTACTGCTTTCGATAGTGATATAGAGGATTGGACCACATGTGGAAAGAGTGGAGGTATATTGCAAGGCGAATGAAGTAACGGATGATAAAAAGGCATCGGTACTTCTAAATCTGATGGGCGCAAGGACATACGGGCTGTTACGAAACTTGATCACTCCAGCCAAACCGATGGACAAGAATTTTAAGGAGATTGTTGATACCCTACAGGAGCACTTAAACCCAACACCGCTGCTGATAATGGAACGATTCAAATTCTTCAGGAGGAATCAGCACAAGAATGAAAGTAACGCTGATTACCTCACCGAATTACGAAAGCTGTCAAAGCACTGCCAATTCGGGGCAGGACTGGCAGATTCTCTGAGACAAATTCGTCTGCGGTCTCCTAAGCGAAGGAACACAGAAAAGGCTACTTTCTGAGAAAGATTTGACACTGGACAAGGCTTTCAGTGTGGCTGTATCATACGAAGCAGCAGCAAGAGGAGCTGCAGAGATACAGCAAAAGCCACAGGACTTCGGCACCCATGAAATGACACGGGGTTTCGAGAGATGTTCTCGCTGTGGCAGATCCACCCATGACCAGAGGGACTGCTGGTTCAAGGACAAAGCATGCAGGCAATGCGGAAAGATGGGACACATGGCACGTGTATGCCGATCTGGAAAAAAATCCACTGACAGTAATAAGGTCAATAAGGAAAAGTACAGAAAGGTACAAATGATGACGGACAGTAGCTCCGAAGACCAGAAGAGCGATAGCAACTCCGGAAACAAGAGACTAAGCTGTCTCAAATTACATAATGAAGATTACCAGACCATTTTGGGTTACCCTCACGATAGCGGGGTCCCCAGTTAAAATGAAGGTAGATACATGATCAGCTCTGACCATCATAAGTCGACGGGATTACGAGCGGCTATTTCCGCATATACCTTTTGAAAGACACACCCATTATCTTGAAGACATATACGGGGCAGAAAGTATACCCCAGAGGGAAAATAAGGGTGCCTGTTGTATACAACGGCGAGGAAATACAGAAGTTGTATTTATACGTTCTGCAAGATGGTGGCCCACCGTTGTTGGGACGTGAATGGATCAGAAAGATATGTTTAGGCTGGCACTCCATTCAGGCACTGACGGTGACCAGTAAGAAAAAAAAATGATGATGACTTCATACCTGGACGATTAAAAGACATCTTGGCTAACGCCAAAGAAGTGTTTCAACAGGAACTAGAAACCCTGACAGGCGCCTCCGCCTCAATAAAAGTGGAAGATGCGGCAATTCCCAAGTTTTTTAAGGCAAGGCCGGTGCCATACGCAATTCGTCCAGCAGTCGAGGCAGAGCTGGAGAATTTGGAAAATGCAGGCGTGTTATCCAAGGTAGATTGGAGCGAGTGGCCAACACCCATCGTCCCGGTCATGAAGGAAACGTTGAATAATGATAAATCTGAAGAACAGAGAAAAATTCGCATCTGTGGGGACTTCAAGGTGACTGTAAACTCGGTTCTTCACACGGTACAGTATCCTCTTCCGAGGATAGAAGATATTTTTGCCTCACTATCCGGAGGGAAACGTTTCGCCAAAATTGACTTGGCACAGGCATATCTACAGATGGAGGTTGAGGAGGCCTCTCAAAAAATCTCACGATAAACACACACAAAGGCCTGTACCAGTACAATCGACTGGTTTTCGGAGTAGCATCAGCTCCAGCTATCTGGCAAAGAGCTATGGAGCAAGTCCTGCAAGGGATTCCGGGGACTCAGTGCTACCTAGACGACATCCTTGTAACAGGAGAAAACGACAACGAGCACCTTGCCAATTTGGAGCAGGTGCTCACGAGGCTGAGAGAACGGGGCCTATGAGCAAATCGCCCCAAGTGCGAATTTTTCCAGAAACAAATATCATATTGTGGCCATGTCATTAACGAAGAAGGGTTGCATAAGTCACCGGAAAAAATTGAAGCGGTCGTAAAAGCCCCAGCGCCTGAAAATGTCTCACAATTAAGGTCGTTCCTGGGATTAATAAATTACTATCATAAATTTTTACCGAACTTGTCAATGGTTCTGCACCCTCTTAACGCACTGCTACAAACGGGAGTAGTTTGGAAATGGAGCGAAGACTGTAAACATGCCTTCCATAAATGCAAAGGCTTGATCACGTACAAGGAAGTGTTGGCTCATTACAACCCATCACTGCCAATCAGACTGGCGTGCAATGCATCCCCTTATGGCGTGGGAGCGGTATTATCGCATAGATTCCCTGATGGCTCGGAGCGGCCGATAGCTTTTGCGTCACGCTCATTGAACTCAGCTGAACATAACTATGCCCAGATCGACAGGGAGGCACTCAGCCTGGTGTGGGGAGTGAAGAAATTCAACCATTACCTACACGGACAAAAATTTACCTTGTTGACTGACCATCAACCCCTCGTCTCCATATTCAACCCTAAAAAGGGCGTTCCCATTATGACAGCGCAAAGGCTACAGAGGTGGTCCCTTTTCCTAGGGGCACACCAATATGACATAGAATACAAAGGAACAAAACAGCATGGGAATGCTGACGGTTTATCGCACCTACCGTTGCCAACGCTAGAAGAGGCACCTAAAGTGGACCCAGTGGAGATGTTCCACTCGACCATAGTGGAATGTCTACCAGTGGCAAATTCTACCATTGAAAAGGAAACGAGAAATGACCCGACTCTCTCACGAAGAGGGATAGGGCTATAGTGATAGGGGATTCAATTGTAAGGGGGATAGATAGGAGTTTCTGTGGCCGAGACCGAGACTCCAAGATGGTATGTTGCCTCCCTGGTGCAAGGGTCAAGGATGTCTCGGAGCGGGTGCAGAGCATTCTGAAGGGGGAGGGGGATCAGCCAGTTGTCGTGGTACATGTAGGTACCAACGATGTAGGTAAAAAGAGGGAGGAGGTCCTACAAGCTGAATTTAGGGAGTTAGGAGCTAAATTGAAAAGTAGGACCTCAAAGGTAGTAATCTCTGGATTGCTACCAGTGCCACGAGCTAATAAGTTTAGAGAGAGTAAGATAGATAAGCTAAATACGTGGCTTGAGCAGTGGTGCAAGGGAGAGGGATTTAAATTCAGAAATAGATGGTAGAAAGGTGAGAAGCAATAAGCAAAGGAGAGAAACACAAAGGGCCAAACTAATTCATAATGAGAGTGTGAAAAAAGCAAGCCTGAAGGCTTTGTATCTTAATGCTAGAAGCATTAGGAACAAGGTGGATGAATTAGTTGTGGAAATAGAGGTAAACAAGTATGATTTGATTGGGATTACAGAAACGTGGCTGCAGGGTGGGCAAGGCTGGGAACTTAACATCCAGGGATATACAATATTTAGGAAGGATCGGCAAAAAGGTAGGGGAGGTGGGGTAGCATTGCTGGTAAAGGAGGGGATTAATGCAATGGAAAGGAAGGATATTAACTCGGATGAAACGGAATCTGTATGGGTAGAAATGAGAAATAGCAAGGGGAGGAAAACGTTAGTGGGTGTGATATATAGGCCTCCAAATAGTAATATGGAGGTGAGGGAAGGCATAAAAAGGGAAATTAGAGAAGCGTGCGATAAGAGCACAGCTGTCATCATGGGTGACTTTAATTTACATATTGATTGGACTACCCAAATTAGTAAAAATTCTGAGGAGGAGGAATTCCTGGAATGTTTTCGGGACGGTTATCTGGACCAATATGTCGAGGAGCCGACTCGAGATCAGGCCATTTTAGACTGGGTATTGTGCAATGAGAAGGGACTTATCAGCAATCTTCTTGTACGAGGCCCCTTGGGTCAGAGCGATCATAATATGATCGAGCTCTCAGTCGAGATGGAGAGTGAGGAAATTGAATCAGAGACTAAGGTCCAGAACTTAAATAAAGGGAATTACGAGGGTATGAGACGGGAATTGGGTAAGATTGATTGGGTGGTGTTTCTGGGGGGATTGACAGTGGATAGACAATGGCAAGCATTCAAAGATAGAATGGAAGAATTCCAGAACATGTTTATACCGGTTTGGCATAAAAATAAACCTAAAAAGGTGACTCAACCGTGGATAACGAGGGAAATTAGGGACAGCATAAAATCAAAAAAAAGGGCATATCAACTGGCAAAAAAAAGCACCAGACCGGAAGATTGGGGGCAGTACAGGATACAGCAAAAGAGGACAAAGGGATTAATCAGGAAGGGGAAAATAGAATACGAAAGTAAACTTGCAGCAAACATAAAGACAGACTGCAAAAGCTTTTATCGGTATATCAGGAGGAAAAGACTGGTAAAATCCCAAGTCGGTCCCTTGCAGTCCGATTCGGGAGAATATATAATGGAGAATAAGGAAATGGCAGACCAATTAAACTCATACTTTGGTTCTGTATTCACAAAGGAGGACACAAATAACCTCCCAGGAATATCGGCAAACATAGGGACTAATGAGAGGGAGGAGCTGACAGAAATTAGTATCTCTAGGGATATGGTGTTGGGTAAGTTGAGGGGACTGAAGGCCGACAAATCCCCGGGGCCTGATAAACTACATCCTAGGGTACTTAAGGAGGTGGCCCTGGAGATAGCAGATGCTCTAAGGATCATCTTCCGGAACTCCATTGACTCGGGAACAGTACCCGTGGATTGGAGGGTAGCTAATGTTACCCCAATATTTAAAAAGGGGGGTAGAGAGAAAGCAGGGAATTATAGACCAGTAAGCCTTACATCGGTTGTGGGCAAAATGCTAGAGTCCATTATTAAGGATAAAATAGCGGAGCACTTGACAAATGGGGAAAGGATCGGACAGAGTCAACATGGATTTACAAAGGGTAAATCGTGTTTGACTAATCTGCTGGAATTTTTTGAGGAGGTAACTGGTAGAATAGATGGGGGAGAGCCAGTGGATGTGGTGTACCTTGACTTCCAGAAAGCCTTCGATAAGGTTCCACACAAAAGATTATCATGCAAAATTAAGGCTCATGGGATTGGGGGCAAAGTATTAACGTGGATAGAGAACTGGCTGGCGGATAGAAAACAGAGAGTTGGAATAAACGGCTCATTTTCGGAGTGGCAGGCAGTGACCAGCGGGGTGCCGCAAGGATCTGTCCTGGGACCCCAGCTGTTCACAATATATATAAATGATCTGGATCAGGGAATTGGATGCAATATTTCCAAATTCGCTGACGACACTAAACTAGGAGGAGGGGTGGGCTCTGATGAGGATGTCAGGAGGCTACAGTGCGATTTGGACAGGTTGGGGGAATGGGCGGATACGTGGCAGATGCACTATAATGTGGATAAATGCGAGGTTATCCACTTTGGGGGTAAAAACAGGAGGGTAGATTATTATCTAAATGGCAATAGATTGGGAGATGGGGAAGTGCAGAGGGACCTGGGTGTTCTTGTGCACCAGTCACTGAAGGAGAGCATGCAGGTGCAACAGGCGATTAAGAAGGCAAATGGTATGTTGGCCTTCATATCAAGGGGGTTCGAGTATAGGAATAGGGATACCTTACTACAGCTGTACAAGGTGCTGGTGAGACCGCATCTGGAGTATTGTGTACAGTTTTGGTCGCCCCATCTGCGGAAGGATGTTCTTGCCATGGAAAGAGTGCAACGGCGATTCACCAGGCTGATACCTGGAATGGCGGGAATGACCTACGAAGAGAGATTAAATAGTTTGGGCTTGTACTCACTGGAGTTTAGAAGATTGAGAGGGGATCTCATCGAAACATATAAAATTATGGCAGGCCTGGACAGGCTGAATTCAGAGAGAATGTTTCCAATGGCCGGGGAGGACAGAACCAGGGGCCACAGTCTAAAAATAGCGGGCAAATCATTTAAAACAGAGATGAGGAAGAATTTCTTCACTCAAAGAGTGGTGAGCCTGTGGAATTCCCTGCCACAGAGGGCTGTGAAGGCTAATTCAATAAATATTTTCAAGAGAGAATTGGATATATTTCTGAAGGCTAAGGGGATTAAGGGTTACGGAGAAAAGGCGGGGACGGGGTACTGAACTGGTAAGATCAGCTATGATCTCAGACTAAGATCAGCCATGATCTCATTGAATGGCGGAGCAGGCTCGAAGGGCCGAATGGCCTACTCCTGTTCCTATCTCTATGTATCTATGTAAATTCTTGAGGCATTGGAACCAGTTCTTGGGGAGGAGTGACCTGTACCAAGGGGACGGTCTACACCTGAACTGTGAGGGAGCCGATGTCCTCGGGGTAATATTTTCTAGGGCGGTTCGGGAGGATTTAAACTAATTTGGCAGGGGGATGGGAACCTAGGTAGTGGAAAAGAGGGAAGTCATATGAAGTCAGAAATAGATGGTAGAAAGGTGAGAAGCAATAAGCAAAGGAGAGAAACACAAAGGGCCAAACGAATTCATAATGAGAGTGTGAAAAAAGCAAGCCTGAAGGCTTTGTATCTTAATGCTAGAAGCATTAGGAACAAGGTGGATGAATTAGTTGTGGAAATAGAGGTAAACAAGTATGATTTGATTGGGATTACAGAAACGTGGCTGCAGGGTGGGCAAGGCTGGGAACTTAACATCCAGGGATATACAATATTTAGGAAGGATCGGCAAAAAGGTAGGGGAGGTGGGGTAGCATTGCTGGTAAAGGAGGGGATTAATGCAATGGAAAGGAAGGATATTAACTCGGATGAAACGGAATCTGTATGGGTAGAAATGAGAAATAGCAAGGGGAGGAAAACGTTAGTGGGTGTGATATATAGGCCTCCAAATAGTAATATGGAGGTGAGGGAAGGCATAAAAAGGGAAATTAGAGAAGCGTGCGATAAGAGCACAGCTGTCATCATGGGTGACTTTAATTTACATATTGATTGGACTACCCAAATTAGTAAAAATTCTGAGGAGGAGGAATTCCTGGAATGTTTTCGGGACGGTTATCTGGACCAATATTTCGAGGAGCCGACTCAAGATCAGGCCATTTTAGACTGGGTATGGTGCAATGAGAAGGGACTTATCAGCAATCTTTTTGTACGAGGCCCCTTGGGTCAGAGCGATCATAATATGATCGAGCTCTCAGTCGAGATGGAGAGTGAGGAAATTGAATCAGAGACTAAGGTCCAGAACTTAAATAAAGGGAATTACGAGGGTATGAGACGGGAATTGGGTAAGATTGATTGGGTGGTGTTTCTGGGGGGATTGACAGTGGAGAGACAATGGCAAGCATTCAAAGATAGAATGGAAGAATTCCAGAACATGTTTATACCGGTTTGGCATAAAAATAAACCTAAAAAGGTGACTCAACCGTGGATAACGAGGGAAATTAGGGACAGCATAAAATCAAAAAAAAGGGCATATCAACTGGCAAAAAAAAGCACCAGACCGGAAGATTGGGGGCAGTACAGGATACAGCAAAAGAGGACAAAGGGATTAATCAGGAAGGGGAAAATAGAATACGAAAGTAAACTTGCAGCAAACATAAAGACAGACTGCAAAAGCTTTTATCGGTATATCAGGAGGAAAAGACTGGTAAAATCCCAAGTCGGTCCCTTGCAGTCCGATTCGGGAGAATATATAATGGAGAATAAGGAAATGGCAGACCAATTAAACTCATACTTTGGTTCTGTATTCACAAAGGAGGACACAAATAACCTCCCAGGAATATCGGCAAACATAGGGACTAATGAGAGGGAGGAGCTGACAGAAATTAGTATCTCTAGGGATATGGTGTTGGGTAAGTTGAGGGGACTGAAGGCCGACAAATCCCCGGGGCCTGATAAACTACATCCTAGGGTACTTAAGGTGGTGGCCCTGGAGATAGCAGATGCTCTAAGGATCATCTTCCGGAACTCCATTGACTCGGGAACAGTACCCGTGGATTGGAGGGTAGCTAATGTTACCCCAATATTTAAAAAGGGGGGTAGAGAGAAAGCAGGGAATTATAGACCAGTAAGCCTTACATCGGTTGTGGGCAAAATGCTAGAGTCCATTATAAGGATAAAATAGCGGAGCACTTGACAAATGGGGAAAGGATCGGACAGAGTCAACATGGATTTACAAAGGGTAAATCGTTTTTGACTAATCTGCTGGAATTTTTTGAGGAAGTAACTGGTAAAATAGATGGGGGAGAGCCAGTGGATGTGGTGTACCTTGACTTCCAGAAAGCCTTCGATAAGGTTCCACACAAAAGATTATCATGCAAAATTAAGGCTCATGGGATTGGGGGCAAAGTATTAACGTGGATAGAGAACTGGCTGGCGGATAGAAAACAGAGAGTTGGAATAAACGGCTCGTTTTCGGAGTGGCAGGCAGTGACCAGCGGGGTGCCGCAAGGATCTGTCCTGGGACCCCAGCTGTTCACAATATATATAAATGATCTGGATCAGGGAATTGGATGCAATATTTCCAAATTCGCTGACGACACTAAACTAGGAGGAGGGGTGGGCTCTGATGAGGATGTCAGGAGGCTAAAGTGCGATTTGGACAGGTTGGGGGAATGGGCGGATATGTGGCAGATGCACTATAATGTGGATAAATGCGAGGTTATCCACTTTGGGGGTAAAAACAGGAGGGTAGATTATTACCTAAATGGCAATAGATTGGGAGATGGGGAAGTGCAGAGGGACCTGGGTGTTCTTGTGCACCAGTCACTGAAGGAGAGCATGCAGGTGCAACAGGCGATTAAGAAGGCAAATGGTATGTTGGCCTTCATATCAAGGGGGTTCGAGTATAGCAATAGGGATACCTTACTACAGCTGTACAAGGTGCTGGTGAGACCGCATCTGGAGTATTGTGTACAGTTTTGGTCGCCCCATCTGCGGAAGGATGTTCTTGCCATGGAAAGAGTGCAACGGCGATTCACCAGGCTGATACCTGGAATGGCGGGAATGACCTACGAAGAGAGATTAAATAGTTTGGGCTTGTACTCACTGGAGTTTCGAAGATTGAGAGGGGATCTCATCGAAACATATAAAATTATGGCAGGCCTGGACAGGCTGAATTCAGAGAGAATGTTTCCAATGGCTGGGGAGCACAGAACCAGGGGCCACAGTCTAAAAATAGCGGGCAAATCATTTAAAACAGAGATGAGGAAGAATTTCTTCACTCAGAGTGGTGAGCCTGTGGAATTCCCTGCCACAGAGGGCTGTGAAGGCTAATTCAATAAATATTTTCAAGAGAGAATTGGATATATTTCTGAAGGCTAAGGGGATTAAGGGTTACGGAGAAAAGGCGGGGACGGGGTACTGAACTGGTAAGATCAGCTATGATCTCAGATGAAGATCAGCCATGATCTCATTGAATGGCGGAGCGGGCTCGAAGGGCCGAATGGCCTACTCCTGTTCCTATCTCTATGTTTCTATACTGCCATCGATGTATCACCTGTGCGCAGTATAACCCCGGGCGACCCATAAAGGTCAAAATGGGACATCAACCAAGGCCACGAGGGCCCTGGGAGCATATACAAATAGACTTCACAGATCCCCTTCCACCGTCACACGGCAAAACATACTGCCTCGTGGTCATAGACCAATTCACCCGCTGGGTAGAGGCTTTCCCCACGTGAAATTGCACCGCTTTGATGGTTGCCAGAGTCTTAGCTGAAGAAGTAATCCCCAGGTGGGGAA
Organism: Somniosus microcephalus; assembly: GCF_052327205.1. Lineage (NCBI taxonomy): Eukaryota > Metazoa > Chordata > Chondrichthyes > Squaliformes > Somniosidae > Somniosus > Somniosus microcephalus. Next base: position 113,410 of record NW_028225184.1, read on the forward strand.
TACCAATTCAAATGGACCCTGATCAAGGTACCCACTTTACCGGGAGTGTCATAAAAACGGTATGCCAATTAATGGGAATTAAACAAAAATTCCACATCCCATACCACCCTCAAGGTTCGGGCATGGTGGAACGAATGAACCGAACCCTTAAAAATGCATTGGCAAAGGCAATGCAGACGTCGGGGAAAACCTGGACTGAAGTATTGCCCATTACCCTAATGAAGCTGCGAGCCACTGAAAACCGAACGACAGGCTTGACCCCTTATGAATTGATGACAGGAAGGGCGATGCAATTGCCAGAAGGCATCATAACAGGTGGGGCCGATGTAGGCCCTTTAAAAGATAGACTAAAACGATACGTTCTGGAACTTAGCACTCAATTAAAGGAGATGCGAAAGAATGTCCGTGATAATCAGGAGGACAAGGATTGGGCACAAGAGCTCACAATGACGGCTTATGTTCCCTCAGCGGGTAGTAAAGTCATGGTGAAAACTTTGCCCAGCAAACCAGGGTTCGCCCCAAAATGGAGTGGGCCATATGAAATCATAATCAGTGGGGATACCTGTGCCTGTCTAGACATAAGGGGTAAAGGAGTATGGAAGCATTGGACACAATTGAAAGTATATAAAGACCACTGACTGGCTACTTTCTGAATCTGTTTTACAGGTGATCTGCATACCCTTTGTCATAAAATTCCTGTAAAGACTGGACTGTAGTGATATATTAATCATGTTTAGAGTATTATGGGTAATGGTGTTATTTCATATTGTCACGGGAAGCGCGGTACCCCATTTACGTGAAGAGAGAGGATTGCATGTAAATACCTTTCTGTATATGTCATATGTCTATGCGAAAAAAATGGGCCAAAGCTCCTGCTGGGTGTGCGCCCATGTGCCCACCCATACGGGGGCAGGAATCCCATTAAGGCCTATCCCCTTTAAGGTAGAGGAGATGGTAGGGTGGTTATTATACTATAATACCACCTGGAATAACGAGGATACCATACAAACCCAAACTAGCTTGAATCCAGATCAGCTGGAACATGAGTGGAAACAGGCAGGGTATAACCCCACGAACTTTAAAGGATGGTTTCATCCCCAGTACGATAATCGAAGGTATCCAGAAGAGCTATTAGTCAGCACAGGGGGAAAACTAAACAATGCAGAGGGGGAAGTCTGCTTGGTAAACTATGATGAGACAGGGTTAGTGGTTGGATGGAGTAAGTGCAAGTATAATTACACTTTAACCAAAACCAGTACTAAACCACCAGGTGCCCTAGAATGGCCCTACGTGGGAATGTTTAATTTATCCGAAGTGCTAAACCGGACTAGCAATCTACCCTGGAGGGGAATACCTGGGATCATGTACCAACTTTGGAACAAATTTGAGGCCTATAATAATACCTATTTCATTTGCGGATATAAGGCGTATCCATGGCTTCCACGAACCTGGACTGGGTCATGCTATATAGGATATGTAGTACCATACATCCATTATTTATCCTCCCTAACCCACCACTACGGGTACCAGTCATTATGGCAACCAGCCAAGCGTGTTAAGAGAGCTATTACGGAAACCGAAAGATTCTGGGCTATAGCATTCCCCTGGTACGGAACAGGAAAAATAGCAAGGGAATCCATAAACATGGCAGCAGTGCTCAAACAAATAGCCGACGATACGGCTGAGTCCCTGAGAGAAATGAGTGCCGAAATGCTGGCGATCCGGACCACCGCCTTACAGAATAGGATAGCCCTAGATTATCTGTTGGCGGCGCAAGGAGGCACCTGTGCCCTGAGCGGGACAGACTGCTGTACATATGTCACAGATAGCTCCGAGAATATCACGAGCCTAGCAAATCATATCCAAGAAGAAATAAAGAAGCTCAATCAACCCACAAGCACAGGGTGGCTTGATTGGTTGCTAGGGAAAACCGGGTGGGGAGCGTGGATGATGCAAGGGATAATAATAATAGTTGTAATTTGTATGTTGATGTGTTGTGTGCTGAGCCTTATAAAGTTGTGTTGCCAAACTGCTATGAAAACCGTGATGCCGATCGCCTCTATCGTGGAGGAACACACCAACCTGCTACCAAGGGACGAAGAACACTAATACGACACTGTCGAAGGAACAACCGAACCCCCGGACATAAGCCAGTGGCTGTAAGCACCGACGAAAGGGGGACCGAGGATGGTCATCTGGGAGCAAATGAATCGTGCTCCAGGACCAAGAGGAGGGATCGTTAGAATAAAATTTTGCTGGACAAGATTTTGCTGGAAAAGACACAAACAACAAATTCGCTGACTGGGATTAATTGAATCACTGCACAGTGAGACATGCCACGCTTATGCATGGCTGGAACAAAGTTTGTCTCGTGTCCTGACTGGGACTAATTGGATCACTGAGGACTAACAAGGTTCACTGGTATCCTATCATCGAACTAATCACTTGTATCCTATTATCATACTAATCACATTCCGCCAGGGAACAAGACGGAACGAAGACCTGAAGAGGCAGAATTGGCAACACAAGTGTGTAAACTCCTGACTGGAGGAAAATAATGATATGCGCTAATAAATGAATTGATTGGATGAATGTAAATGATCTAAAACCAACTTCTTGGAATTGTATATAAGCTCGGCACGTACTACAATCGGGGAGAAGGTGCTCTCGCAGACCGCGTGGTTGCAGACGCTTCTCCCAGAGCTCTGTCATTTAATAAAGTTGTCTCTCTTTCTCAAAGTCTAGTTTCCGAGGAATCATTTTTCCGACAACAGGGGTATATCAGAGTGTTACAGTGAGGGGTGTGGGGTATATCGGAGTGCTACAGTGAGGAGTGTGGGCTATATCAGTGTGTTACAGTGAGGAGTGTGGTGTATATCAGTGTTACAGTGAGAAGTGTGCTGTATATACGAGGGTATTGCAATGAGGAGTGTGGAGTATATCAGAGTGTTACAGTGAGGGGTGTGGGGTATATCAGAATGTTACAGTGAGGGGTGTGGGGTATATCAGTGTTACAGTGAGGGGTGTGGGGTATATCAGAGTGTTACAGTGAGGTGTGTGGGGTATATCAGAATTTTACAGTGAGCAGTGTTGTTTATATCAGAGTTTAACATTGAGGGGTGTGGAGTGCATCAGAGTGTTACAGTGAGGAGTGTGGGGTATATCAGAGTGTTACAGTGAGGGGTGTGGGGAATATCAGTGTTACAGTGAGGTGTGTGGGGTATATCAGAATTTTACAGTGAGCTGTGTTGTTTATATCAGAGTTTAACATTGAGGGGTGTGGGGTATATCAAAGTGTTACAGTGAGGAGTGTGGGGTATATCAGCGTGTTACAGTGAGGAGTGTGGTGTATATACGAGGGTGTTACAATGAGGGGCGTGGGTTACGTCAAAGTTTTACATTCAGGGGTGTGGGGTATATCAGTGTTACAGTGACGGGTGTGCGGTATATCAGAGTGTTACAGTGAGGAGTGTGGGGTATATCAGAGTGTTACAGTGAGGAATGTGGGGTATATCAGAATTTTACAGTGAGCAGTGTTGTTTATATCAGAGTTTAACATTGAGGGGTGTGGGGTGCATCAGAGTGTTACAGTGAGGAGTGTGGGGTATATCGGAGAGTTACAGTGAGGGGTGTGGGATGTATCAGAGTGTTACAGTGAGGGGTGTGGGGTATATCAGAAATTTACAGTGAGGGGTGTGGGGTATATCAGTGTTACAGTGAGGGGTGTGTGGTATATCAGAGTGTTACAGTGAGGTGTGTGGGTTATATCAGAATTTTACAGTGAGCAGTGTTGTTTATATCAGAGTTTAACATTGTGGAGTGAGGAGTGCGGTGTATATCTGTGTTACAGTGAGTAGTGTGGGGTTTATCAGAGTGTTACAGTGAGGGGTGTGTGGTATATCAGTGTTACAGTGAGGAGTGTGGGGTATATACACGAGTGTGTTACAATGAGGAGTGTGGGGTATATCAGTGTTACAGTGAGAGGTGTGCGTTATATCAGAGTGTTACAGTGAGGAGTGTCGGGTATATCAGTGTTACAGTGAGGGGTGTGGGGTATATCAGAGTGTTACAGTGAGGGGTGTGCGGTATATCAGCGTGTTACAGTGAGGAGTGTGGGGAATATCAGACTGTTACAGTGAGGAGTGTGGTGTATATACGAGGGTGTTACAATGAGGGGTGTGGGCGACATCAAAGTTTTACATTCAGGGGTGTGGGGTATATCAGAGTGTTACAGTGAGGAGTGTGGGGTGTATCAGAGTGTTACAGTGAGGAGTGTGGGATATATCAGTGTTACAGTGAGGAGTGTGGTGTATATCAGAGTGTTACAGTGAGGAGTGTGGGGTATATCAGAGTGTTACAGTGAGGAGTGTGGGGTATATCAGTGTAATGTATGTAACCTGTACTACCTTAAGAGGATACCTTAAGGCGATGGACTACTTTTTGATGGCTCCTATACATTGTAGTACCGGTGGTGACCACACCGGTATATAAACCCTGCGGAGCAAAGTGTACCTCAGTTCCGCCCTGACCCTCAATCACTAAAGACCTGTTTAATTACTTCTGTAGTCTGTGTCCTGTTATTCAGTATAACTGCATTTGTAAACACAGACTCAACAATCAGACTGTTACAGTGAGGGGTGTGGTGTATCTCCGAGGGTGTTACAACGAGGGGTGTGTGTTATATCAGCGTGTTACATTCAGTGGTGTGGGGTATGTCAGAGTGTTACAGTGAGGGGTGTGGGGTATATCAGTATGTTACAGTGAGAGGTTTATGGTATTTATGAGAGTGGGTTGTATCTGTGTGTTTCAGTGAGGGGTGCTGGATATAGTGTTGTGAGGTATACCAGAATGTTAGTGAGGGTTATGGGTTATATCAGTGTTTTAAAGTGAACAGAGTTGGTTATATCAGAGTGTAAAATTGAGGGGTGTAGCGTGCATCGGAGTGTTAAGTGAGGTCAGTTGGGTTTATCAGTCTGTTACAGGGAGAGGTTTGGGATATGTATGTGAGGAGTAAAGTGAGAGGTAAATCAGAGTGTTAAAGTGAAAGGTTGGGGTATTTCAAAGTGTTACAGTGAGGTGAGTGGAGCATTACTCTCGATCTAACACATGTGGAGCTGCCTGTTCCAATGAAAGCTCAACGACCTGATAAGTTAACTCTGAACACAGCAGTCATCATGGGTGACTTTAATCTACATATATACTGGGCTAACCAAATTAGTAATAATACTGTGGAGGAGGAATTCCTGGAGTGTATACGGGATGGTTTCCTGCACCAATTTGTCGAGGAACCAACTAGAGATCGGGCCATCTTAGACTGGGTATTATGTAATGAGAAAGGATTAATTAGCAGTCTTGTTGTACGAGGCCCCTTGGGTCGGAGTGAGCATAATTTGATAGATTTCTTCATTAGGATGGAGAGTGAAGTAGTTGACTCAGAGACTAGGGTCCTGAATTTAAACAAAGGAAATTAGAATAGTACGAGGCGCGAGTTGGATAGGATTGATTGCGGAATGTCACTCAAAGGGTTGACGGTGGATAGGCAATGGCAAAAATTCTAAGAACGTATGGATGAGCTACATAATTTGTTCATCCCAGTTTGGCGTAAAAATAAAACAAAAAGGTGACTCAACAGTTGCTAAAAAGGGAAATTGGGGATAGCATAAGATCCAAGGAGAGGACATATTAATTGCCCAGAAGAAGCAGTAAACCTGAGGATTGGGAGCAGTTTAGGATTCAACAAAGGAGGACAAAGGGATTAATTAAGAGGGGTAAAATAGAGTATGAGAGTAAGCTTTCAGGGAACATAAAAACTGACTTTAAATGCATTTGTAGATATGTGAAGAGAAAAAGATTGGTGAAGTCAAGCATAGGTCCCTTGCAGTCAGAATCAGGGGAATTTATAATGGGGAACAAAGAAATGGCAGACCAACTAAATACATATTTTAGTTCTGTCTTCTCCAAGAAGGACACAAAAAACCTCCCGGAGATGTCAGGGAACATAGGGTCTGATGAAAGGGTGGAACTGAATGAAATCAGTATTTTTAGGGAAATTGACGGGATTGAAGGCCGATAAATCCCCAGGGCCTGATAAGCTACATCCTAGGGTACTTAAGGAAGTGGCCCCAGAAATAGTAGATGAATTGCTGGTCATCTTGCAACATTCGATATACACTGGAAGAGTACCCATGCATTGGAGGGTAGCTAATGTTACCCCACTGTTCAAAAAAGGTGGTAGAGAGAAAACGGGGAATTACAGACTGGTAAGCCTGGCATCGATAATGGGGAAAATGCTAGAGTCCATTATAAAAGATGTAATAGCAGAGCACTTGGAAAACAGTGACAGGATCGGACAAAGTCAACATGGATTTACAAAAGGTAATTTGTGCTTGAATAATTTACTGGAATTTTTTAAGGATGTAACTGGTAGAATAGATAAGGGAGAACCATTGGATGTGGTGTATTTGGATTTTCAAAAGGCTTTCGATAAGGTCCCGCATAAGAGATTAGCGTATAAAGTTAAGGCACATGGGATTGGGGGCAAGGTATTGACTTGGATAGAGAACTGGTTGGCAGACAGGAAGCAAAGAGTTGGAATAAACGGGTCTTTTTCCGAGTGGCAGGCAGTGACTAGTGGGATACCGCAGGGATCGGTCGTTGGACCACCAGCTGTTCACAATATATTTTAATGATCTAGACGAGGGAACTAGATGTAATATCTTCAAGTTTGCAGATGACACAAAGCTGGGTGGGCGTGTGTGCTGTGAGGAGGATGCAGAGAAACGCCAGAATGATTTGGACAGGTTGGGTGATTGGGCAGAAGCGTGGCAGATGCAATATAATGTGGATAAATGCGAGGTTATCCACTTTGGTGTCAAAAACAGGAAGGCAGATTATTATCTGAATGGCAATAGATTGGGAAAAGGGGAAGTGAAACGAGACCTGGGTGTTCTTGTGCCCCAGTCGCTGAAAGTAAGCAAGCAGGTGCAGCAGGCGGTTAAGAAGACAAAGTTTATGCTTGTATTCATAGCGAGAGGTTTTGAGTACAGGAACAAGGATGTCTTGCTGCAGTTGTACTGGGCCTTGGTGAGATCACATCTTGAGTATTGTGTGCAGTTTTGGTCGCCTTATCTGAGGAAGGATGTTCTTGCCATGGAGGGAGTGCAGCGAAGATTCACCAGGTTGATAGCTGGGATGGCAGGAATGACGAGGAGAGATTGGGTCGATTGGGCATATAAATCGCTGGAGTTTAGAAGAATGAGAGGGTATCTCATTGAAACTTATAATATTCTAACAAGACCAGACAGACTAGATGCAGGAAGGATGTTCCCGATGATTGGGGTGTCCAGAACCAGGGGTCACAGTATAAGGATAAGGGGTAAGCCATTTAGGACAGAGATGAGGAGTAATTTCTTCACCCAGAGAGTGGTGAACCTGTGGAATTCTCTACCACAGAAGGCAGTGGAGGCCAATTCATTAAATATATTCAAGCAGGAGTTGGATATATCTCTTAAGGCTAAAGGGATCAAGGAATATGGAGAGAAAGCAGGGACAGGGTACTGAATTTGGATGATCAGCTATGATCTCATTGAATGGCGGAGCAGGCTCGAGGGGCCGATAGGCCTACTCCTGCTCCTATTTCTTATGATCTTATATTCTTAAAGCTCCCTGAATACTGTCCCATCAAACACATAAATGCAGATCTATTCATACAGTGTATAAACAGATATATCCCTGAGTGTATAAATATACATTCGTATAATTTGTATATACTCTTTTCTTAGGTTTACTGGTTGTCCCTCTGTTTATGGCAAGCTGTAACATAGGGTGCCGCTAAGGTTACAGTTTCTCTGTTCCCCTAGTAGGTATGGGAGTTTTTGGTCGTCATTCAAATTTCTGAATTCAGGGCATATTTGTGTGAATTTTTGGTAGAAATTCTCCGATGTCCTGATATTTTCCACAAGCTGTGAGGAAGTGCACCTCTGTCTCCACCACTCCCTGACTGCAGTGAGAGCATATCCTGTCCTCTCTTGGCAGCTGGGTCTGTCTGTGTCTGCCTTTTTCGATCGCCAGGCTATGTTCACTAAGTCTGTACCTTGTCAAGGTTTTTCTCAGTTTGCTATCCTTTACCATGGTCAGGTATTCAGCCATGTTGTATTGTCTGTTTAGTGCCAAGTAGCAATTGAGTTTGTTTTGGGTTTTTGTTGTTTCTGCCCAATATGACAGGTATTTTTCCTTTTGCTTAGTGACAATTGTGTTGGGTCGAATTCTCTGTGCTACGATGTCACTGTCCTGGGGCTGGTTATTGTTAGTAGTGTTAGTGGTTGCTTCACTGAGTCCCAGGACTAGTTGACTGAGGGTATTCTTCTTTATGGTCCTCTCTTGGCATTTCAAGGCTTCGTAATGATAGCAGTGGGTGTATTGATTTCTTTGTGGGTTCAATGATGAGACATTTATGAAAGAGAATGAGTTTTAATCTAAAGTCTGTTCAACTCTTTATACAGCTTTTCAGGAGACACCCTGCTAGTGATGCATCTTAAATGAAACCGAAACCAAAAATAACTGCCTTGCTTCTCTCGGTCACATGCCCTCTGCTGGTCAGGCACAAGCAATCAATACACGCAATCATGCTATTAAGGCATCATAATCGAACAGGCAAATACCATCTCTATTTGCTGATATCATTACAGTGGGGATTGCTCATTTTTAGGTGTTTCCAAAATTTGGTGGCTGTTTTTTGTATAGTAATTATTAATGGATATTGGCCTAGTTACACACCTTTCTCTCTCGCTCCTAGTCTCTCTCTATCACAGCACAGAGTTACACACCTTTCTCGCTCCTAGTCTCTCTATCACAGCACAGAGTTACACACCTTTCTCTCTCGCTCCTAGTCTCTCCCTATCACAGCACAGAGTTACACACCTTTCTCTCTCGCTCCTAGTCTCTCTATCACAGCACAGAGTTACACACCTTTCTCTCTCGCTCCTAGTCTCTCTATCACAGCACAGAGTTACACACCTTTCTCTCTCGCTCCTAGTCTCTCTATCACAGCACAGAGTTACACACCTTTCTGTAAAGTCTGTGGGTTGTGCAGTTAATAAATACACAGACTTCAGAAGTAACAAACAAAACAGGTCTTTACTATTCGAAGGTCCGGGCGAATCTGCCCAATAACTCCTGGCACAACACTTATATACTGGTGTGGTCACTATCGGTATTACAGTATACAGAAGCCAAACAAATAGTGCCACGCCTAAAGTAGTTCCCTTAAAGGTGAACGGTTACATTCAATAGTTCCCTTAAAGATAGACGGGTACATACACTACACTTTCTCTCTCTCTCTCCTAGTCTCTCTCTATCACAGCACAGAGTTACACACCTTTCTCTCTCGCTCCTAGTCTCTATCACAGCACAGAGTTACACACCTTTCTCTCGCTCCTAGTCTCTCTCTATCAGAGCACAGAGTTACACACCTTTCTCTCTCGCTCCTAGTCTCCATCACAGCACAGAGTTACACACCTTTCTGTCTTTCTCCTAGTCTCTCTCTATCGCAGCACAGAGTTACACACCTTTCTCTCTCTCGCTCCTAGTCTCTCTCTATCACAGCACAGAGTTACACACCTTACTCTCTCGCTCCTAGTCTCTCTCTATCACAGCACAGAGTTACACACCTTTCTCTCTCGCTCCTAGTCTCTCTCTATCACAGCACAGAGTTACACACCTTTCTCTCTCGCTCCTAGTCTCTCTCTATCACAGCACAGAGTTATACACCTTTATCTCGCGCTCCTGGTCTCTCTCTATCACAGCAGAGTTACACACCTTTCTCTCTCACTCCTAGTCTCTCTCTATCACAGCACAGAGTTATACACCTTTATCTCGCGCTCCTGGTCTCTCTCTATCACAGCAGAGTTACACACCTTTCTCTCTCGCTCCTAGTCTCTCTCTATCACAGCACAGAGTTACACACCTTTCTCTCTCGCTCCTAGTCTCTCTCTATCACAGCACAGAGTTACACACCTTTCTCTCTCACTCCTAGTCTCTTTCTATCACAGCACAGAGTTACACACTGTGATGAAATATGCCATTCATGAGGCACTCTGTATTCTCTGTGTTTTATTGTGCCTGTGACTGTGGCAAGCAGGGGAGTTTAGTTTCAGTTTCAGTTTCATTTCCTTACCTGTATTGTATTGTGTGTAGGGCTCCGCCCATACCTGGCCCCTACTTAAGCAGGCCCCAGCGTGTCTCAGGCAGTACAGCAGATCTCTGGATGAGAGACACTTCTCCACTGTGTATTACTTTCTGAGTTAATAAACGCCTTGCTTTGCTCCGTTAACGTTGAGCCTCGGATTCATTGAGGCACATCAATTTTATTAACTCAATTTTCAACGCAATGGATCAACTCTTGAAACCCGAACGTTTGGATTTGGACCCGCATGCTTCGGACGCATCGGCACGATTCAGACACTGGTTTAAGTGTATGGAATACTTCCTGGACAATTCCGCAGCCAGCACAGATGCTACGGACGCTGAAATTATGAAACTCGGAATCCTGCGGAATTGTGTAAGCCAGCGGGTTTACACCCTCATCCAAGACGCCGACACGTACCCGGCCGCCTGCGACATCCTAAATGCACATTACCAGCAGCCTACGAACGAGGTGTACGCTAGGCATCTGCTCGCTACTCGCACACAGCGACCTGGGGAATCGCTGGAGGAGTTCCTAGTCACCCTGAAAACGCTTGGCAAAGACTGCAAGTGCCAAGATGTAAAAGCCGCAGTGTACACTGACGAGCTTGTTCGTGATGCCTTTATCACAGGCCTCAGCTCCACTTACATCCGGCAGAGACTACTGGAAAAAACAGGATTGGACCTGAAACAGGCTGTGGACACAGCGCGATCCCTGGATGTGGCCCAGAGAAACTCGGACGCCCACTCCTCAGCCCGCGCCGCCCACGCGTGCACCAAAGGCACCGCCATCTTGGAAGGCATCTTCCCAGCCCGACACCCCGCTCTCCCCCCAGAAGCCCTACGACAGCCGCGACGCGTCGGGGCCCCAACTGCTACTTCTGCGGGCAGCCGAAGCACACCAGAAACCTGTGCCCGGCAAAAGGCACCATCTGCTTTAAGTGCAGTAAGAAGGGACACTTCGGGAAGGTGTGCAGAGGGAACCCCGCTGGAAAACCCGCCACGGCCGCGTGTGCGCCGTGGGAGCGGCCATCTTGGACGCCATCTTGCCCGACCTCGTGGGGTCCGCCATCTTGTGAGCAGACAGCGTGGACGCCATCTTGTCTCGATCAGGGCCCTACAGCGGCATCGGTCACAGTGGACCAGACCAGACCGCACACGCTTTCCAAATCAATGGTGGACATCGAGGTAAACGGGTGCGGGGTTAAATGCTTAATTGACAGTGGAAGCACGGAGAGTTTTATCCACCCTGAACTAGCACAACAACTCTCTCTAACGGTGGTCCCTGCTCGGGGCACCATCTCTATGGCTGATAAAACCCAGACATCGACCATTATGGGTTACTGCGCGGTACAATTATCCGTTAACGGAACTGTATACGATAATTTTAAATTACTAATCATGAAGAGTCTATGTGCGAGCGTGATCTTGGGCCTGGATTTCCAGTGCCACCACCAAAGCATCACGCTGAATTACGGTGGGTCCCAGCCGCCCCTCACAGTGTGCGGTCTGGCTACGCTGAAAGTAAAGCCGCCCTCGCTATTCGCGAACCTTACTCCCAACTGCCGGCCAATAGCGACCAAAAGCAGGAGGTACAGCTGGGAGGACAGGCGGTTTATCGTGACCGAGGTGGACAGGCTGCTGAGGGAGTGCGTTATTGAACGCAGCACCAGCCCGTGGCGCGCCCAAATGGTGGTGGTGAGGGGTAGCGAGAAGAAACGGATGGTGATCGACTATAGCCAAACGATCAACATGTACACCCAACTAGACGCCTACTCGCTACCCCGCATATCAGAAATGGTGAACCAAATTGCCCAATACCGGGTGTTCTCCACCATCGACCTCAAGTCAGCATACCACCAGCTCCCTATCAGTCTAGAGGACCGCCCGTACACCCTTTGGGGTGACGAATGGGGTCTCGGTCTTCCAGAGGGAGATGGACCGCATGGTCGATGACCACCACTTGCAGGCAACCTTCCCCTACCTCGACAACGTCACCATCTGCGGTCACAACCAGCAGGATCACGACTCGAACCTCGAGAGGTTCCTGAAAACCGCACAAAAACTCAACCTCACTTACAACACCATGCGCCTCTGCATACTAGGCAGCGTGGTGGAGAATGGGGAAATCGGACCAGACCCCGAAAGATTGCGCCCCCTACGGGAGCTCCCCCTGCCCAACACTCCCAAAGCCCTGAAAAGGTGCCTGGGGTTAATTTCTTATTATGCCCAATGGGTCCCCAACTACTCCAACAATGCCCGCCCCCTCATGAAAGCATCCTCTTTTCCGCTCTCTGCTGAGGCCCACGCCGCCTTCAAAAGCATTAAGCGGGATATTGAACGGGCCACGCTACAGGCAGTGGATGAGAACACTCCCTTTCAAGTGGAAAGTGATGCATCTGACTTTGCCTTGGCGGCCACCCTCAACCAGGCGGGGCGGCCCGTAGCTTTCTTCTCGAGGACCCTCCAAGGGCCCGAGATCAGACACTCCTCCGTGGAAAAGGAGGCCCAAGCCATCGTGGAGGCAGTGTGCCACTGGCACCACTACCTCGCCAGCAAACGCTTCACCCTACTTACCGACCAGCGGTCAGTAGCGTTTATGTTTAATAATAAACAGAAGGGGAAGATTAAAAATGATAAGATTCTTCGGTGGCGGATCAAGCTCTCCACCTTCGAGTATGAAATCATTTACCGGCCAGGGGCCCTTAACGAATCCCCCGACGCCCTCTCACGAGGGATGTGTGCCAGCGCCACCGGGGATCGGCTACAGACCCTCCACAACGACCTCTGCCACCCAGGTGTCACACGGCTGTTCCACTTCATAAAGTCGCGCAATTTACCCTACTCGACTGAGGAAGTTCGGTCTCTGACCAGGAACTGCCGCACTTGCGCTGAGTGCAAGCCTCGGTTCTACCGCCCAGATAGAGGCCACTTAATCAAAGCTACACGGCCCCTTGAGCGGCTCAGCTTAGATTTCAAGGGCCCCCTCCCGTCAGTCGACCGCAATGTTTACTTCCTGAACATTGTGGATGAATACTCCCGTTTCCCATTCGCCTTCCCCTGCCCAGACATGACCAGCGCCACGGTCATTAAATGCCTCAACAGCATGTTCTGCCTGTTCGGTATGCCGAGCTACATCCATACGGATAGGGGGGCGTCCTTCATGAGTGAAGAGCTACGCCAGTACATGCTGTCCAGGGGGATCGCAACGAGCCGTACCACCAGCTACAACCCCCAGGGTAATGGCCAGGTGGAGCGAGAGAACGGGACAGTATGGAAAGCAGTCACTCTAGCTCTAAAGACTAAGGGCCTCCCCATCTCCCGCTGGCAGGAAGTCCTCCCAGATGTGCTCCATTCAATACGGTCGCTATTGTGTACTGCCCCTAATGCCATGCCTCATGAATGGATGTTTGTCTTTCCCCGGAAATCCACCTCAGGCATATCCATGCCTTCATGGCTCTCCACCGCAGGTCCGGTACTTGTACGAAGGCATGTGAGGGGCCACAAGAAGGACCCTCTCGAGGAGTCAGTGCACCTACTCCACGCCAACCACCAATGCATGTATGTCCGGCATGCCGATGGAAGGGAGGACACCGTGTCCATAAAAGACGTCGCCCCAGCCGGTAATGACAACAACCATGACAACAACAGCAATCACAGCAACTCTTACCCACCCACTATCCTTTCATCGCCCCCGGAAGAACATTGACCAACGGCACCCCCGCCAACTACCCCTTCAACAACCCTGGCGGCGCCCCCGGCAGAGACCCAGGAGGCCACCGGGGACACCCAGCCGACACCCGCGGCAACACAACAGCTACGTCGGTCACAGAGGACTATCAAACCCCCGAACAGACTAAATCTGTAGAAGGGGTGAATGTGATGAAATATGCCATTCATCAGGCACTCTGTACTCTCTGTGTTTGATTGTGCCTGTGACTGTGGCAAGCAGAGGAGTTTAGTTCAATTTTCATTTCCTTACCTGTATTGTATTGTGTAGGGCTCCGCCCACACCTGGCCCCTACTTAAGCAGGCCCCAGCGTGTCTCACAGGCAGTACAGCAGATCTCTGCATGAGAGACACTTCTCCACTGTGTATTACTTTCTAAGTTAAAAAAAGCTTTGCTTTGCTCCGTAATCGTTGAGCCTCGGATTCATTGAGGCACATCACACACCTTTCTCTCTCGCTCCTAGTCTCTCTCTATCACTGCACAGAGTTACACAATTTCTCATTTCTGGTCTCTCTCTATCACTGCACAAAGTTACACAACTTTCTCTCTCGCTCCTAATCTCTCTCTCTCACAGCACAGGGTTACACACCTTTCTCTCTCGCTCCAAGTCGCTCTCTATCACAGCGTTACACAACTTTCTCTCTCGCTCCTAGTCTCTCTCTATCAACGCACAGAGTTACATATCTTCTCTCTCACTCCTAGTCTCTCTCTATCACAGCACAGAGGTACACACCTTTCTCTCTCGCCCCTAGTCTCTCTCTATCACAGCACAGTGTTATACACCTTTCTCTCTCGCTCCTAGTTTCTCTCTATCACTGCACAGAGTTACACACCTTTCTCTCTCGCTCCTGGTCTCTCTCTATCACAGCACAGAGTTACACACCTTTCTCTCTCGCTCCTGGTCTCTCTCTATCACTGCACAGAGTTAAACAGCTTTCTCTCACGCTCCTAGTCTCTCTCTATCACAGCACACAGTTACACACCTTTCTCTCTCGCTCCTAGTCTCTCTCTATCACAGCACAGATTTACACACCTTTCTCTCTCGCTCCTAGTCTCTCTCTATCACAGCAGAGAGTTACACAACTTTCTCTCTCGCTCCTAGTCTCTCTCTATCACAGCACAGAGTTACACACCTTTCTCTCTCGCTCCTCGTCTCTCTATTACAGCACAGAGTTACACACCTTTCTCTCTCGCTCCTAGTCTCTATCACAGCACAGAGTTACACACCTTTCTCTCTCGCTCCTGGTCTCTATCACTGCACAGAGTTACACACCTTTCTCTCTCACTCCTAGTCTCTCTCTATCACAGCACAGAGTTACACACCTGTCTGTCTCGCTCCTAGTCTCTCTCTATCACAGCACAGAGTTACACAGCTTTCTCTCTCGCTCCTAGTCTCTCTCTATCACAGCACAGTGTTACACACCTTTCTCTCTCGCTCCTAGTCTCTCTCTATCACAGCACAGTGTTACACACCTTTCTCTCTCACTCCTAGTCTCTCTCTATCACTGCACAGATTTACACACCTTTCTCTCTCGCTCCTAGTCTCTCTCTATCACAAAACAGAGTTACTCACATTTCTCTCTCGCTCCTAATCTCTCTCTATCACAGCACAGAGATACAATCCTTTCTCTCTCGCTCCTAGTCTCTATCACAGCACAGAGTTACACACCTTTCTCTCTCGCTCCTGGTCTCTCTCTATCACTGCACAGAGTTACACACCTTTCTCTCTCACTCCTAGTCTCTCTCCATCACAGCACAGAATTACACACCTCTCTCTATCACAGCACAGATTTACATACCTTTTCTCTCTCGCTCCTAGTCTCTCTCTATCACAGCACAAAGTTACACACCTGTCTCTCTCGCTCCTAGTCTCTCTCTATCACAGCACAGAGTTACACACCTTTCTCTCTCGCTCCTAGTCTCTCTATCACAGCACAGAGTTACAAACCTTTCTCTCTCGCTCTTGGTCTCTCTCTATCACAGCACAGAGTTACACACCTTTCTCTCTCGCTCCTAGTCTCTCTCTAGCACTGCAGAGTTACACACCTTTCAATCTCGCTCCTTGTCTCTCTCTATCACAGCACAGAGATACACCCCTTTCTCGCTCCAAGTCTCTCTCTATCACAGCACAGAGTTACACACCTTTCTCTCCCGCTCCTAGTCTCTCTCTATCACAGCACAGTTACACATATTTCTCTCGCTCCTGGTTTCTCTCTATCACAGCACAGAGTTACACACCTTTATCTCTCTATCACTGCAAAGAGTTACACACCTTTCTCTCTCGATCCTAGTCTCTGTCACTGCACAGAGTTACACACCTTTCTCTCTCGCTCCTAGTCTCTCTCTATCACAGCACAGAGTTACACACCTGTCTCTCTCGCTCCTAGTCTCTCTCGATCACTGCGCAGAGTTACACACCTTTCTCTCTCGCTCCTGGTCTCTCTCTATCACTGCATAGAGTTAAACACCTTTCTCTCTCGCTCCTTGTCTCTCTCTATCACAGCACAGAGTTACACATCTTTCTCTCTCGCTCCTAGTCTCTCAATCACAGCACTGAGTTACACACCTTTCTCTCTCGATCCTTGTCTCTCTCGATCACTGCACAGAGTTACACACCTTTCTCTCTCGCTCCTGGTCTCTCTCTATCACTGCATAGAGTTAAACACCTTTCTCTCTCGCTCCTAGTCTCTCTCGATCACTGCACAGAGTTACACACCTTTCTCTCTCGCTCCTGGTCTCTCTCTATCACTGCATAGAGTTAAACACCTTTCTCTCTCGCTCCTAGTCTCTCTATCACAGCACAGAGTTACACACCTTTCTCTCTCCCTCCTAGTCTCTCTCGATCACTGCACAGAGTTTCACACCTTTCTCTCTCGCTACCGGTCTCTCTCTCTCACTGCATAGAGTTAAACACCTTTCTCTCTCGCTCCTAGTCTCTATCACAGCACAGAGATACAGACCTTTCTCTCTCGCTCCTAGCCTATATTACTGCACAGAGTTACACAACTTTCTCTCCCGCTCCTAGTCTGTCTCTATCACAGCACAGAGTTACACACCTTTCTCTTTCGCTCCTAGTCTGTCTCCATCACAGCACAGAGTTACACACCTTTCTCTCTCACTCCAAGTCTCTCTCTCTCACAGCACACAGTTACACACCTTTCTCTCTCGCTCCTAGTCTCTCTCTATCACAGCACAGAGTTACACAACTTTCTCTCTCGCTCCTAGTCTCTCTCTTTCACAGCACAGTGTTACACACCTTTCTCTCTCACTCCTAGTCTCTCTATCACAGCACAGATTTACACACCTTTCTCTCCCGCTCCTAGTCTCTCTCTATCACTGCACAAAGTTACACACCTTTCTCTCTCGCTCTTAGTCTCTCTCTATCACAGCACAGAGTTACACATCGTTCTCTCTCGCTACAATCTCTCTCTACCACAGCACAGAGTTACACACCTTTCTCTCTCGCTCCTAGTCTCTCTCTATCACTGCACAAAGTTACACACCTTTCTCTCTCGCTCTTCGTCTCTCTCTATCACAGCACAGAGTTACACACCGTTCTCTCTCGCTACAATCTCTCTCTACCACAGCACAGAGTTACACACCTTTCTCTCTCGCTCCTAGTCTCTCTCTATCACTGCACAGAATTACACACCTTTCTCTCGCTCCCTCTGCTGGTCTCTTTCTATCACAGCAGAGTTACACACCTTTCTCTCACTCCCTCTGCTGGTGTCTCTCTATCACTGCACAGAGTTACACACCTTTCTCGCTCCTCGTCTCTGTCTATCACAGCACAGAGTTACACACATTTCTCTCTCGCTCCTAGACACTCTCTATCACAGCACAGTTACACACCTATCTCTCTCGCTCCTAGTTTCTCTCTATCACAGCACAGTTAGACACCTTTCTCTCTCGCTCCTAGTCTCTCTCTGTCACTGCACAGAGTTACACACCTTTCTCTCTCGCTCCTAATCTCTCTCTATCACAGCACAGAGATACAAACCTTTCTCTCTCGCTCCTAGTCTCTCTCTATCACAGCACAAATTTAGACACCTTTCTCTCTCGCTCCCTCTGCTGGTGTCTCTCTATCACTGCACAGAGTTACACACCTTTCTCTCTCACTCCCTCTGCTGGTGTCTCTCTATCACTGCACAGAGTTACACACCTTTCTCTCTCGCTCCATCTGCTGGTGTCTCTCTATCACTGCACAGAGTTACACATCTTTCCCACTCCTTGTCTCTCTCTATCACTGCACAGAGTGACACACATTTCTCTCTCGCTCCTAGTCTCTCTCTATTACAGCACAGAGTTACAAACCTTTCTCTCTCGTTGCTAGTCTCTATCACTGCACAGAGTTACACACCTTTCTCTCTCGCTCCTAGTCTCTCTCTATCACAGCACAGAGTTACACACTTTTCTCTCTCGTTGCTAGTCTCTATCACTGCACAGAGTTACACACCTTTTTCTCTTCCTCCTAGTCTCTATCACTGCTCAGAGTGGTGTGGAGATGCCGGAGTTGAACTGGGGTGGACAAATGTAAGAAGTCACACAACACCAGGTTATAGTCCAACAGCTTTATTTGAAATCACAAGCTTTCGGAGCGCTGCTCCTTCTTCAGATGAAGTGGAGAAATGCATAAAGACACATCTGACATGATTCTCTGACTATATAAGTTGTGTCTTTATACATTTCTCCACTTCACCTGAAGAATGAGCAGCGCTCAAAGAGCTTGTGATTTCAAATAAAGCTGTTGGACTATAACCTGGTGTTGTGTGACTTCTTACAACTGCTCAGAGTTACACACCTTTCTCTCTCGCTCCTTGTCTCTCTCTATCACAGCACAGAGTTACACACCTTTCTCGCTCCTAGTCTCTCTCTATCACAGCACAGAGTTACACACCTTTCTCTCTCGCTCCTAGTCTCTCTCGATCACTGCATAGAGTTAAACACCTTTCTCTCTCGCTCCTAGTCTCTATCACTGCACAGAGTTACACACCTTTCTCTCTCGCTCCTTGTCTCTCTCTATCACTGCACAGAGTTACACACCTTTCTCTCTCGCTCCTAGTCTCTCTCTATCACTGCACAGAGTTACACAGCTTTCTCTCTCACTCCTAGTCTCTGTCACAGCACAGAGATACAAACCTTTCTCTCTCGCTCCTAGTCTCTCTCTATCACTGCACAGATTTACACACCTTTCTCTCTCGCTCCTAGTCTCTCTCTATCACAAAACAGAGTTACTCACATTTCTCTCTCGCTCCTAATCTCTCTCTATCACAGCACAGAGATACAATCCTTTCTCTCTCGCTCCTAGTCTCTATCACAGCACAGAGTTACACACCTTTCTCTCTCGCTCCTGGTCTCTCTCTATCACTGCACAGAGTTACACACCTTTCTCTCTCACTCCTAGTCTCTCTCCATCACAGCACAGAATTACACACCTCTCTCTATCACAGCACAGATTTACATACCTTTTCTCTCTCGCTCCTAGTCTCTCTCTATCACAGCACAAAGTTACACACCTGTCTCTCTCGCTCCTAGTCTCTCTCTATCACAGCACAGAGTTACACACCTTTCTCTCTCGCTCCTAGTCTCTCTATCACAGCACAGAGTTACAAACCTTTCTCTCTCGCTCTTGGTCTCTCTCTATCACAGCACAGAGTTACACACCTTTCTCTCTCGCTCCTAGTCTCTCTCTAGCACTGCAGAGTTACACACCTTTCAATCTCGCTCCTTGTCTCTCTCTATCACAGCACAGAGATACACCCCTTTCTCGCTCCAAGTCTCTCTCTATCACAGCACAGAGTTACACACCTTTCTCTCCCGCTCCTAGTCTCTCTCTATCACAGCACAGTTACACATATTTCTCTCGCTCCTGGTTTCTCTCTATCACAGCACAGAGTTACACACCTTTATCTCTCTATCACTGCAAAGAGTTACACACCTTTCTCTCTCGATCCTAGTCTCTGTCACTGCACAGAGTTACACACCTTTCTCTCTCGCTCCTAGTCTCTCTCTATCACAGCACAGAGTTACACACCTGTCTCTCTCGCTCCTAGTCTCTCTCGATCACTGCGCAGAGTTACACACCTTTCTCTCTCGCTCCTGGTCTCTCTCTATCACTGCATAGAGTTAAACACCTTTCTCTCTCGCTCCTTGTCTCTCTCTATCACAGCACAGAGTTACACATCTTTCTCTCTCGCTCCTAGTCTCTCAATCACAGCACTGAGTTACACACCTTTCTCTCTCGATCCTTGTCTCTCTCGATCACTGCACAGAGTTACACACCTTTCTCTCTCGCTCCTGGTCTCTCTCTATCACTGCATAGAGTTAAACACCTTTCTCTCTCGCTCCTAGTCTCTCTCGATCACTGCACAGAGTTACACACCTTTCTCTCTCGCTCCTGGTCTCTCTCTATCACTGCATAGAGTTAAACACCTTTCTCTCTCGCTCCTAGTCTCTCTATCACAGCACAGAGTTACACACCTTTCTCTCTCCCTCCTAGTCTCTCTCGATCACTGCACAGAGTTTCACACCTTTCTCTCTCGCTACCGGTCTCTCTCTCTCACTGCATAGAGTTAAACACCTTTCTCTCTCGCTCCTAGTCTCTATCACAGCACAGAGATACAGACCTTTCTCTCTCGCTCCTAGCCTATATTACTGCACAGAGTTACACAACTTTCTCTCCCGCTCCTAGTCTGTCTCTATCACAGCACAGAGTTACACACCTTTCTCTTTCGCTCCTAGTCTGTCTCCATCACAGCACAGAGTTACACACCTTTCTCTCTCACTCCAAGTCTCTCTCTCTCACAGCACACAGTTACACACCTTTCTCTCTCGCTCCTAGTCTCTCTCTATCACAGCACAGAGTTACACAACTTTCTCTCTCGCTCCTAGTCTCTCTCTTTCACAGCAGAGTTACTCACCTTTCTCTCTCGCTACGAGTCTCTCTCTATCACAGCACAGAGTTACACACCTTTCTCTCTCGATCCTAGTCACTCTCTATCACTGCACAGAGTTACACACCTTTCTCTCTCGCTCCTAGTCTCTCTCTATCACAGCACAGATTTACACACCTTTCTCTCTCACTCCTAGTCACTCTCTATCACAGCACAGAGTTACACACTGTCTCTCTCGCTCCTAGTCTCTATCACAGCACAGAGTTACACACCTTTCTCTCTCGCTCCTAGTCTCTCTCGATCAGTGCGCAGAGTTACACACCTTTCTCTCTCGCTCCTAGTCTCTATCACTGCACAGAATTACACACCTTTCTCTCTCGCTCCTAGTCTCTCTCTTTCACAGCAGAGTTACACACCTTTCTCTCTCGCTACTAGTCTCTCTCTATCACTGCACAGAGTTACACATCTTTCTCTCTCGCTCCTAGTCTCTCTCTATCACAGCACAGAGTTACAAACCATTCCCTCTCGCTCCTAGTCTGTCTCTATCATAGCACAGAGTTACACACCTTTCTCTTTCGCTCCTAGTCTGTCTCCATCACTGCAAAGAGTTACACACCTTTCTCTCTCGATCCTAGTCTCTATCACTGCACAAGGTTACACAACTTTCTCTCCCGCTCCTAGTCTGTCTCTATCACAGCACAGAGTTACACATCTTTCTCTTTCGCTCCTAGTCTGTCTCCATCACAGCACAGAGTTACACACCTTTCTCTCTCGCTCCTAGTCTCTCTCTCTCACAGCACACAGTTACACACCTTTCTCTCTCGCTCCTAGTCTCTCTCTATCACAGCACAGAGTTACACAACTTTCTCTCTCGCTCCTAGTCTCTCTCTTTCACAGCAGAGTTACTCACCTTTCTCTCTCGCTCCTAGTCTCTCTCTATCACAGCACAGATTTACACACCTTTCTCTCTCACTCCTAGTCTCTCTCTATCACAGCACAGAGTTACACACTGTCTCTCTCGCTCCTAGTCTCTATCACAGCACAGAGTTACACACCTTTCTCTCTCACTCCTAGTCTCTCTCGATCAGTGCGCAGAGTTACACACCTTTCTCTCTCGCTCCTAGTCTCTATCACTGCACAGAATTACACACCTTTCTCTCTCGCTCCTAGTCTCTCTCTTTCACAGCAGAGTTACACACCTTTCTCTCTCGCTACTAGTCTCTCTATCACAGCACAGAGTTACACACCTTTCTCTCTCGCTCCGAGTCTCTCTCTATCACTGCACAGAGTTACACACCTTTCTCTCTCGCTCCTAGTCTCTCTCTATCACAGCACAGAGTTACAAACCATTCCCTCTCGCTCCTAGTCTCTCTCTATCACAGCACAGAGCTACACACCTTTCTCTCTCGCTCCTAGTCTCTCTCTATCACTGCACAGAGTTACACATCTTTCTCTCTCGCTCCTAGTCTCTCTCTATCACAGCACAGAGTTACAAACCATTCCCTCTCGCTCCTAGTCTGTCTCTATCATAGCACAGAGTTACACACCTTTCTCTTTCGCTCCTAGTCTGTCTCCATCACTGCAAAGAGTTACACACCTTTCTCTCTCGATCCTAGTCTCTATCACTGCACAAGGTTACACAACTTTCTCTCCCGCTCCTAGTCTGTCTCTATCACAGCACAGAGTTACACACCTTTCTCTTTCGCTCCTAGTCTGTCTCCATCACAGCACAGAGTTACACACCTTTCTCTCTCGCTCCTAGTCTCTCTCTCTCACAGCACACAGTTACACACCTTTCTCTCTCGCTCCTAGTCTCTCTCTATCACAGCACAGAGTTACACAACTTTCTCTCTCGCTCCTAGTCTCTCTCTTTCACAGCAGAGTTACTCACCTTTCTCTCTCGCTCCTAGTCTCTCTCTATCACAGCACAGATTTACACACCTTTCTCTCTCACTCCTAGTCTCTCTCTATCACAGCACAGAGTTACACACTGTCTCTCTCGCTCCTAGTCTCTATCACAGCACAGAGTTACACACCTTTCTCTCTCACTCCTAGTCTCTCTCGATCAGTGCGCAGAGTTACACACCTTTCTCTCTCGCTCCTAGTCTCTATCACTGCACAGAATTACACACCTTTCTCTCTCGCTCCTAGTCTCTCTCTTTCACAGCAGAGTTACACACCTTTCTCTCTCGCTACTAGTCTCTCTATCACAGCACAGAGTTACACACCTTTCTCTCTCGCTCCGAGTCTCTCTCTATCACTGCACAGAGTTACACACCTTTCTCTCTCGCTCCTAGTCTCTCTCTATCACAGCACAGAGTTACAAACCATTCCCTCTCGCTCCTAGTCTCTCTCTATCACAGCACAGAGCTACACACCTTTCTCTCTCGCTCCTAGTCTCTCTCTATCACAGCACAGATTTACACACCTTTCTCTCTCGCTCCTAGTGTCTTTCTATCACAGCACAGAGTTACACACCGTTCTCTCTCGCTTCTATTCTCTCTCTATCACAGCACAATGTTAAAAACCTTTCTCTCTCGCTCCTCGTCTCTCACTATCACAGCACAAAGTTAGACACCTTTCTCTCTCGCTCCCTCTGCTGGTGTCTCTCTATCACTGCGCAGAGTTACAGACCTTTCTCTCTCACTCCCTCTGCTGGTGTCTCTCTATCACTGCACGGAGTTACACACCTTTGTCTCGCGCTCCCTCTGCTGGTGTTTCTCTATCACTGCACAGAGTTACACACCTTTCTCTCTCGCTCCATCTGCTGGTGTCTCTCTATCACTGCACAGAGTTACACAACTTTCTCCCTCGCTCCTAGTCGCTCTCTATCACTGTACAGAGTTACACACCTTTCTCTCTCGCTCCTAGTCTCTCTCTATCACTGCACAGAGTTACACACCTTTCTCTCTCGCTCTTAGTCTCTTTCTATCACTGCACAGAGTTACACACCTTTCTCTCTCGCTCCTAGTTTCTTTCTATCACAGCACAGATTTACACTCATTTCTCTCTCGCTCCTGGTCTCTCTCTATCACAGCACAGAGTTACACACCTTTGTCTGACGCACTCGCTCCTAGTCCCTCACTAACACTGCACAGAGTTACACACCTTTCTCTCTCACTCCAAGTCTCTCTCTATCACAGCACAGTTACACACCTTTCTCTCTCGCTCCTAGTCTCTATCACAGCACAGAGTTACATGCCTTTCTCTCTCACTCCTAGTCCCTCTCGATCACAGCACAGAGTTGCACACCTTTCTCTCTCGCTCCTAGTCTCTCTCTATCACAGCACAGAGATACAAAACTTTCTCTCTCGCTCCTAGTCTCTCTCTATCACAGCAGAGAGTTACAAACCTTTCTCTCTCGCTCCTAGTCTCTCTCTATCACAGCACAGAGATACACACCTTTCTCTCTCGCTCCTGGTCTCTCTCGATCACAGCACGGAGTTACACACCTTTGTCTGACGCACTCGCTCCTAGTCCCTCACTAACACTGCACAGAGTTACACACCTTTCTCTCTCGCTCCTAGTCTCTCTCTATCACAGCACAGTTACACACCTTTCTCTCTCGCTCCTAGTCTCTATCACAGCACAGAGTTACACACCTTTCTCTCTCGCTCCTGGTCTCTCTCTATCACTGCACAGAGTTACACACCTTTCTCTCTCACTCCTAGTCTCTCTCTATCACAGCACAGAGTTACACACCTCTCTCTCTCGCTCCTAGCCTCTCTCTATCACAGCACAGATTTACACACCTTTCTCTCTCGCTCCTAGTCTCTCTCTATCACAGCACAGAGTTACACACCTGTCTCTCTCGCTCCTAGTCTCTCTCTATCACAGCAAAATGGTGCACACCTTTCTCTTGCTCCTAGTCTCTCTCAATCAATGCACAGACTTACACACATTTCTCTCTCGCTCCTAGTCTCTCTCTATCACAACACAGAGTTACACACCTTTCAATCTCGCTCCTTGTCTCTCTCTATCACAGCACAGAGATACACCCCTTTCTCTCTCGCTCCAAGTCTCTCTCTATCACAGCACAGAGTTACACACCTTTCACTCTCGCTCCTAGTCTCTCTATCACAGCACAGAATTACACACCTTTCTCTCCCGCTCCTACTCTCTCTCTATCACAGCACAGTTACACATCTTTCTCTCGCTCCTGGTTTCTCTCTATCACAGCACAGAGTTACACACCTTTATCTCTCTATCACTGCAAGAGTTACACACCTTTCTCTCTCGATCCTAGTCTCTCTCTATCACAGCACAGAGTTACACACCTTTCTCTCTCGCTCCTAGTCTCTCTCTATCACAGCACAGAGTTACACACCTTCCTCTCTCGCTCCTAGTCTCTCTCTATCACTGCACAGAGTTACACACCTTTCTCTCCCGCTCCTTGTCTCTCTCTATCACAGCACAGAGTTACACATCTTTCTCTCTCGCTCCTAGTCTCTCTCTATCACAGCACAGAGTTACACACCTTTCTCTCTCCCTCCTAGTCTCTCTCTATCACAGCACAGAGTTACACACCTTTCTCTCTCGCTCCGAGTCTCTCTCGATCAGTACGCAGAGTTACACACCTTTCTCTCTCGCTCCTTGTCTCTCTCTATCACTGCACAGAGTTACACACCTTTCTCTCTCGCTCCTAGCCTCTATCACAGCAGAGAGATACACACCTTTCTCTCTCGCTCCTAGTCTCTATCACTGCACAGAGTTACACACCTTTCTCTCTCGCTCCTAGTCTCTCTCTTTCACAGCAGAGTTACACACCTTTCTCTCTCGCTCCTAGTCTCTCTATCACTGCACAGATTTACACACCTTTCTCTCTCGCTCCTAGTCTCTCTCTATCACAGCACAGATTTACACACCTTTCTCTCTCACTCCTAGTCTCTCCCTATCACAGCACAGAGTTACACACTGTCTCTCTCGCTCCTAGTCTCTATCACTGCACAGAGTTACACACCTTTCCCTCTCGCTCCTAGTCTCTCTCTATCACAGCACAGTGTTACACAGCTTTCTCTCTCGCTGCTAGTCTCTCTCTATCACAGCACAGAGTTACACACCTTTCTTTCTCGCTCCTAGTCTCTCTCTATCACAGCACAGAGAGATTAGCGTGTAAGATTAAGGCACATGGGATTGGGGGTAATGTATTGAGTTGAATAGAGAACTGGTTGGCAGACAGATAGCAAAGAGTTGGAATAAATGGGTCCATTTCCGAGTGGCAGGCAGTGACTAGTGGGGTACCGCAGGGGTTCATCCTTGGACCCCAGCTATTCACAATACATATTGATGATCTAGACAAGGGAACTAGATGTAATATCTCCAAATTTGCAGATGACACAAAGCTGGGTGGGCTTGTGTGCTTTGAGAAGGATGTTGAGAAACTCCAGGATGATTTGGACATGTTGGGTGATTGGGCAGAAACATGGCAAATGCAATATAACGTGGATAAATGTGAGGTTGTCCACTTTGGTGGTAAAAACAGGAAGGCAGATTATTATCTAAATGGCAATAGATTGGGAGAAGGAAGTGCAACGAGACCTGGGTGCCCTTGTGCACCAGTCGCTGAAGGTAAGCATGCAGGTGCAGCAGGCGGTTAAGAAGGCAAATGGTATGTTGGCCTTCGTAGCGAGAGGGACAAGGATGTCTTGCTGCAGTTGTACAGGGACTTGGTGAGACCACATCTTGAGTATTGTGTGCAGTTTTGTTTGCCTTATCTGAGGAAGGATGTTCTTGCCATGGAAGGAGTTCAGCGAAGATTCACCAGTTTGATACCTGGGATGGCAGGAATGACGTATGAGGAGAGATTGGGTCGATTGGACATGTTTAAAAGAATGAGAGGTGATCTCATTGAAACTTATAAAATTCTGACAGGAATGGACAGACTAGATGCAGGAAGGATGTTCCGATAGTCGGGGAGTCCAGAACCAGGGGACACAGTCTAAGGATAAAGGGTAGGACATTTAGGACAGAAATGAGGAGGAATTTCTTCACCCAGAGAGTGGTGAACCTCTACCATAGAAGGGGGTGGAGGCCAGTTCATTAAATATATTCAAGAAGGTGTAGGATATATTTCTTAAGTCTAAAGGGATCAAAGTGTATGGGGAGAAAGCAGGGACCGGGTACTGAATTTGGATGATCAGCCTTCATCGCATTGAATGGTGGAGCAGACTCGATGGACCGAATGGCCTACTCCTGCTCCTATCTTCAATGTTTCAAGTCCCCGATCACGAACCCCATGGGAGGGCAGCATGGGTGAGAGCGGCTCACTACAATATCAACCCCAGTGAGCCCAGTGTAGACAGTGTGTGAGTGAGTTTGTGAATGACCCCGATCACGAGCCCCGTGGAGGCCTGAGGGCGTGTGGCTAACCACAATATCAGGACCAGGGAGCCCAGTGTAGACAGTGCGTGAGTGAGTGTATGAATGTCCCAGATCACTGGCCCCGAGGCCTGGGGGAGATCGGCTCACAATAAGATTAGACCCAGGGAGCCCAATGTGGACAGTGTCTGAGTGAGCGTGTGAATGTCCGCGATCACTGGTCCCACAGCCTGGGGGAGAGCCGATCGCCACAATATCAGACCCAGGGAGCCCAGTGTAGACAGTGTGAGTGAGTGGTTGAATGTCCCCGACCGCTGGCCCCGCAGCCTGGGGGAGAGCGGCTCACCACAATATCAGACCCATGGAGCTCCGTGTAGACAGTGTGTGAGTGTGTGAGTGAGTGTGTGAATGTCCCCGATCACTGGCCCCACGGCCCGGGGGAGAGCGGCTCACCACAATATCAGACCTTGGGAGCCCAGTGTAGACAGTGTGTGAGTGAGTGTGTGAATGTCCCCGATCACTGGCCCCACGGCCCGGGGGAGAGAGGCTCACCACAATATCAGGCCCAGGGAGCCCAGTGTAGACAGTGTGTGAGTGAGTGTGTGAATGTCTCCGATCACCGGCCCCACGGCCTGGGGGAGAGCGGCTCACCACAATATCAGGCCCATGGAGCTCCGTGTAGACAGTGTGTGAGTGAGTGTGTGAATGTCTCCGATCACCGGCCCCATGGGACGGTGGCCTGCGTGAGCGTGGCTCACCACAATATCATCCCCAGGGAGCCCAGTGTAGGCAGGTTGTGTGTGAGCATGTGAATATCCCCAATTACCGGCCCCGTGGCGGCCCGGGAGCGAGTGGCTCACCAGAATATCAGACCCAGGGAGCTCTCAGGCTGCAAAGTCTCCGCTTCTTCTCATCCTTTAATGAATTTTACAAACCGAGTAAAGGGATATTTCCCCACATTCTTCAACTGCTCTCTGAACTTAGTCTGGGTCACGGCATAAATCCCAGTGTTTGTGCAGCAACTCAGCAGCTGCAGCCCGAATCCCACTTCCCTTACATAATATGGTAGATATACGGAGCCATACCCCAAATACCTCATCCGGTACCATATAAAATAAACCATAAACACTGCCCATAAAAGGATGAAATTGCCCGAGATAACAAATAGTAAAATGATCGATTTCCTGCGGCTCTCCATCTCTGGGTCTCTGGGACTCTCCCCACTGCTGGGACCCCGGAGTCTCCTGCGGGCTCTGCTGGCCACTAAAATGTGTCTGACCGTGACAGCATTGAGTAGCAGAATTAGAACAAATGGGACCCCCGGGGTGAGAACATAATGAAGGAACTCGATTACTGCCCAGATCCGAGATTGCAAAACACCCAGTGTTGCAGCACAAAACCAGTGGAGATTCGCAAGGTAATATTGATCTGTGAACATAAAATACCAGAAAATGTTCTTTAAACCGCTCAGCACAGTCACTGTTCCCAGAACCACAGTCGCCGTTTTCTCGGTGCAATATTTAGTTTTCAGCTTCTGCCAACAAATGGCCACAAATCGATCGAAGGTGAAAGTGACGGTGAACCAGACAGAACAGTCTGTGGCTGCATAAAGCAGAACGGCGTGGATATTACACACGGGGATGGACCGCACGAAATCAAAGTGTACCCAATAAACAATCGGAATGTGCCTCAATATCAGGTCCAATATAATGACCAGTAGATCCGCTGCTGCCATGGCCACCAAGTAGCGAGTGACACATTTGGAGAGACCGCACTTTCCCCGAGACAGGATCAAAATCGTCACTAGGTTCACTGTGAGCAAGGGAAATAACAGGGAAATTATACATCAGGCTGGGGAAAAAATTGCAATTTGATGGAATTCGGGGTGAAATATGCAATTCATTGGCGAAATTCAATGATATATTCTAATTCTTTTACATGTGGAGCTGAGTACAGGGTTCATTGTAAGAATAATCGGAATACATTGTGGAATCAATAAATGAAATGGGAATAAATATATCATTAAATTAAAAGATGTTTGATCAATGAGTGATTAAATGATCGATCTATATTTAGACAAGCAGACAAAAGCACCGTCCGAGGTATCAGGGACACAACGGAACAGAACCTCTCAGGATGCCTTCGTGCCCCGGGATCAGTCAGCATTTGGACCGGGGAAATTAACTTCTGTGCCCCTGTGTTAGGGAGGGGGGAAATCCCGCTTGTACTCCTGCTCCTGGTTAGAATATCCATTAAATCTAGAACTGAAAATGAATGCAACAGCAAAACCCAGAAACTGCAACGATGGCAATAATTACAGTCAATTATATTTAAAATGTACGGGTGTAATAGGACAATGCTAAAATAATAAATACAAGTGCACTGCAGTTATAAAGATAACTGGGCTTTCAGAAGTGTTTTGAAAATTGAGTTTTCTTTATTGTTGAAACACATAAATTGTACATCATTGAAATGAATATTGGCCAAGTAACATTGCAAATAATGGACGCTGAATTACAGTAAATAGCTATCCATCACCAGGTAATGTCCCACTAAATGCATTTATCAGCATCAGAATTAGATGACTGATCCCACAGGCAAAGTGCCGCCAAAAGCTTTTGTAAATTACCTGAACACAAATGGAAGAGATTTATCCTTGTACTTTTTCAACTGTTGGTTTCCAACTTGTGCAGAAAATATTAGACAAAAAGATATCAAAGGATTTTGTATCCTCAGTACTTCAGTCACAATCAGCTGGGATTAATTATCCTGAAGTACAGCAGGGGGCTGGGTCTCACTGAGAGATCCACTGAACTGTGACAGACGGGTACGGGATACAATTGTAAAGTCAGAACCAAGATTGGAAATAAATGTATTGAATCTGTCTGAATTAGCATTTTGTGAGAATGTAAATTAGCCTTGTATTCCTACTTCAACCACCAGCAGCAGCGCCACTAATGCAGAACTGCAGATGGTGGGAAACTGGCTGGAACTGAATGATTAGCGGATATTTCAGGCATTTAATGATGTGTTTATGATCTGCCAGGATTTGTTCCTGTGATTCTGTAAGTAACCATAACGAGCATTAGGTGAAAACAAAAGCAAAATACTGTGGATACTGGAAATCTGAAATGAGAACAGTAAATGTCGGAAATATTCAGCGGGTCAGGTATCGTCTGTGGAGAGAAAAAGAGAGTTAACGTTTCAGGTCGATGAACATTCGCCATTCGGTGAAGTGTCTCCTAAACCAAGACAACATTCTTCTGATCTGTTACAAATGTTCAGGGTAGATACTAGACTGAATATCGTTAAATAAAGAGTCACGGACAATAAATTTGCTTGAGTTGAATATAAAAGATTAGAATCTTGGTAACACGATATCACCTTTAGAATCAATAGCTGACCGAAGCGGGGATGGGATGGCGAATGACAAAGAGAGAAATACAGTTAAACATGATCTACAGAATTAATAGCTGGATAATGAGCAAATGCGCAATATCTCACCCGCCCATAAACAAAAACCATAAGAATTAAGAGCATAGAAGGCCACACGGCCCTTCGAGCTTGCTCGGCCAATCAATAAGATCATGGCTAATCTTCGGCATGAAACCTAAATGTCACCCCACCCCCTCCACATCACCATATCCCATGATTCCTGTAGAGTCCAAAAATACGGATGATAGAACAGGGAGAACGGAGTTTCTCTCCCTGGATTGATCTAAATCTATGAATAAAAGGCGAGAAAGTGACCGAAAAAGGAAAATATAAAACATGGAATCATAGAATGGTTACAGCACAGAAAGAAGCCATCATCCCATAGATCCCGTGCTGTCGAATGCCTTTTGGAAGTCCATGTACACAACATTACTCGCATTACCCTCATCAACCCTCTCTGTTACCGCCTCAAAAAAATCCATCAATCTAGTTGTCAGGGTCCCAGCTACACTTTCCTCTGCTGGCCACCAGAGGGCGGTTTAGGATGCCTCAGTACACTGCTGCCATGTCTCTGGAGCTCTCTCCTCACCTGTGTCTCATTAGAGTAATTGTCTCATTAAAGTAATCAGGCCTGTTTTTTAAGCTGACTATTTCAAGCCGCTGTCACTCAGTCTTGAGTTCTCATGCCTGCAAGTCACAGGTTAGTTTATCATCCTTGCCCTGCGTTTGGTATACTCGCTTTTGTTTCTTTGCATTGTTACTTTGATCTTTTGTTTGAAGAATTCTCTGTATGTCCTATATTTGAAGAGCCTTCTAGTAAAGCATCTTTTGAGTTTTACTCCATCTCAAGTCTCTGGCTGTCTGTCTGCATTTGGGTCCACTACCACACCCGTAACAGCAAGACTGAGTCATCAACATGGACCCAGCAGAAACCAGCAAACCAAGGGAGGACATTAATCAACTGCACTCTGCCCTGATGAGCCAGGGAGCCACGGTCGGGAGGCACGACCAACTGCTGCAGGAGATTCGTGACAGCCTGCATTCCCTAACCGAGGCTGTCAGGCATGGCCAGCAGTCGGGTTCCGCACAACCATCAGCATCTAATCCTCGACAAGACAAGGATCCAGACCTTCCAGCTCCCGAACGATACAACAGTCACCCGGGCAAGTGTCGCGTCTTCCTCATACAGTGTTCACTGCCATTCGAGCTCCAGCCTTCCAGATTCCCCTCCGATCATTCTATGGTCGCGTACATCATCTCCCTGCTCACTGGGAGAGCCCTCGCTTGGGCCACGGTCATGTGGGAGCGACAAACCCCTGCCTGCTCCAACTGTCGGATGTTCACCAAGGAGATGAGGCGAGTCTTCAACCATCCAGTTAGCGGCGAGAGGCGGCCAATAGACTGCTCCATCTCCATCAGGGGAATCATTGTTTATCGGACTACGCCATAGAATTCCGTACTCTCGCCACTGAAAGTCTTTGGAATATGGAGGCACTCATCGCCACTTTTTTTCACGGACTTTCGGAGGAGGTCAAAGATGAACTGGCCTCTCACAGATCTATCAACAATTTCGAGGCTCTTATCGATGTGGCCATTTGGATTGACAATCGACTCCGCGGGCAGCGAAGAGAACGCCGCCGTCCGTTTCTCTCACCCCCAGACCCAAATGCAGCACCCCCGAGCCCAACGCCACCTACCGCCGTGGAGGAGCCCATGCAGCTGGGCAGAACTCGACTCTCCCAATCTGAACGGGAGCGACGAATGCGCGAGAGTCGCTGCCTTTACTGTGGGGAATTCGGGCACTTCCGCGATCCTGTCCCAAGTTGGCGGGAAAAGCCAGGACTTGTCCAGCAGTGGGAGAACTGTGATAAGTCAAAACACCACTCCCGAATCTGCTTCTTCCGGTCTCCATCTCTACTCTTTCCTCTCCTGGGGTAATCAGCAACACACCCTCTGTGATAAAAATGCTAACTTCCGGGAAGTTATGTCATCACTTCCTGTGAACTATGAACTGTGAACTATGAACTGTGTACATACCTCACTTCCTGTCATATGTCACTTCCTGTTGGACTGGTATAAATACTGGTCTGTTCAGTATTGTAAGAGGCTTCTACCAGAGGCATGGTAAAGACCTCTCTTGTATATAGTGTGTTTATAAGTTACTTAAAGCTTACTTTAAAGTTACTTGATGGTAAGTCTCCTTTTTCTTACATCAATTTAAGTAACTTAGTATTTACACTGACAAATACTCGACCTTCAGACAAACTCGGAAGTTAAGGATCCAGGGAACCACCCATCATGGAGAAAATCCTTAGACCTATTCGTCTGGACTTGGACCCGAATACACCAGCAGCTGGCAGGGTATGGAAGCATTGGTATCGTACTTTTGAGAATAAACTGGCCGAATACAAAGTGTTCTCAACTTACGATTTAAAAAGTGCCTATCATCAGTTACCCTTGAAGGTCTCAGATAAGCAGTACACAGCCTTTGAGGCTAATGGACGGCTGTACCAATTTCGTCGCCTCCCATTCGGGGTTACTAATGGAGTGGCTGCCTTTCAACGGGCAATGGATGGCCTGGTTAAGCAGGAAAACCTAAGGGACACTTTTCCCTATCTTGATAACATTACCATTGCAGGTCACGATCAACAGGAACACGACTCCAACCTCCAAAAATTTCGGGATGCCCTCCATCGCCGTAATTTGACCCTGAATGAATCCAAATCTGTTGAGTCGCAACCGACCATCAACATCCTTGGCTACTGCGTAGGCAATGGTATCATTAAGCCAGACCCAGAAAGACTTCGCCCGCTCCAAGAGCTCCCGTCACCTAAGAATCCGGCTTCTTTACGTCGGGCTCTCGGTCTGTTTGCATACTACGCTAAATGGATTCCTCATTTTTCGGACAAAATCCAACCCTTGCTGCATGCTAGATCATTTCCACTGGGAACAGCGGCTGTTGCAGCCTTTAACCTTCTCAAAAAACAGTTGGAGAAAGCGGCTCTTCACTCCATCGATGAGAATCTCCCTTTCGTGGTTGAATGTGATGCATCGGAGGTGGCGATCTCGGCTACTCTGAATCAGGAAGGTCGTCCTGTAGCATTTATGTCCAGGACCTTACAAGGTGCCGAGCTACATTATCCTCCAGTTGAGAAAGAAGCCACAGCCATCATAGAGGCAGTACGGAAGTGGAACCATTTTCTAGCTCGCCAGCACTTTACATTGATCACGGACCAACGATCAGTCGCCTTCATGCTCGATAATCGAAAACGAACCAAAATTAAGAATAATAAAATACAACTTTGGAGGATGGAACTGGCCTCTTTTGGTTATACCATTCTCTATCGGCCTGGCAAGGAGAATGTGGCCCCGGACACCCTCACACGGGCATTCTGCTCCACTATGTCATCCTCCACTCTCATGGATGTCCACAATGGTTTGTGTCATCCTGGCGTTACGCGCATGCTACATTTCGTACGATCACGGAATCTCCCTTTTTCCACTGGAGATGTAAAGAAAATATGCTCAGAATGCCGGCTTTGTGCGGAATTAAAACCTCAGTTCTTCCGCCCCTCAGCTGGTATACTCATACATGCAACCCAACCGATGCAACGACTTAGCATCGATTTTAAGGGCCCAGTGCCCTCTTCAACTCGGAACACATATTTGCTCACCATGATCGACGAATATTCACGTTTTCCGTTTGCCTTCCCCTGCTCCAATATGCTGGCATCCACAGTAATCTGCTGCCTTGAGCAGGTATTTTCTCTCTGTGGCATGCCGGCTTATATTCACTCAGATCGGGGTCCATCCTTTATGTCAAGGGAACTCAAGGACTACCTCTCAGAACGGGGAATTGCTACAAGCAAAACAACACCATACCATCCCATCGGAAATGGGCAGGTAGAGAGGTATAACGGTATCATCTGGAATTCCGTATGTCTCGCTTTAAGATCTCGGGGCCTACCAGACCAGCAATGGGAAACAGTGCTTCCGGATGCATTGCACTCTATACGGTCCCTGCTTTCTACAGCCACAAATACTACACCTCATGAGCGGTTCTTTGGATTCCAGCGTCGCTCATCTCATGGGACATCACTCCCATCATGGCTAACTACTCCTGGACCTGTATTACTCCGAAGATACGTTCGGACGTCTAAAAATGACCCTCTCGTAGACGAGGTTGAACTAACCGATGCCAACCCCACCTATGCAAACATACGATATTCCGACGGCCGAGAATCTACCGTATCATTACGGGATCTGGCTCCCTGCCCACCAGGACCTAGTGGGACATCGGGTGATGGCATTTCACCAGGAAACTCTTGGGACCTATCGGGTACCCCTCTCCAGGATCCTGATCGGACACCAACTAGCTTGGTGCCGGTAGAACCCCGTGCTCAAGGTTGCGACCCTCCCAGTACCGCGCATGAAAGTACTGATCCACCACAGACCAGCTCTGCACCTCCCTCTGAACAGAGGCAGTCCGACTTTGAACCTATTGGGGCTCGTACTCGAAGCCATGATCTCCCCGACCCTTCACAGGGCAATCCAGGCCACACAGACTCTGACCAATGGCCAACCGCATGTAAGCGGACCAGCGACCCTCTACGACGGGAATCCAAACGGGTGCGACTCTTCCTTGTTCGGCGGCTGCGGACCAAAAGGTAGACCACAGCCTTCTAATCCTGCAGGAGGGAAGAATGTGATAAAAATGCTAACTTCCGGGAAGTTATGTCATCACTTCCTGTGAACTATGAACTGTGAACTATGAACTGTGTACATACCTCACTTCCTGTCATATGTCACTTCCTGTTGGACTGGTATAAATACTGGTCTGTTCAGTATTGTAAGAGGCTTCTACCAGAGGCATGGTAAAGACCTCTCTTGTATATAGTGTGTTTATAAGTTACTTAAAGCTTACTTTAAAGTTACTTGATGGTAAGTCTCCTTTTTCTTACATCACCCTCCGTGCTTTCTTGGATTCCAGAGCGGTAGGGAATTTCATGGAACTCAACTTCGCTAGACAGCTCAAGATCCCGACGGTCGACCTCGACCATCCTCTTACAATTACTGCCCTTGATGGTAGACCCCTTGGCTCTGGTAACGTCCACCGAATTACTGACCCCCTGTGGCTATTTGTGGAGAAGCACCACCAAGAGACAATCCAGCTCCACCTCATTCATTCTCCCGAGTTTCCTCTGGTCCTGGGCTTTCCCAGATTGTCTCTCCATAATCCACATATCAACTGGTTTACCGGGGTGCTCATGGAATGGGGTCCTACCTGCCATGCCACCTGCCTGTTCTCAATGCCACTTCTTGATTCTCCCGAGCTTTCAGTTTCCCCGATCCTTCTCGAGTCCCAGCTGCCTTTACTGACCTTATAGAGGTCTTCAGTACGAGACAGGCCATCTCCCTTCCTCCTCACCGCCCATATGACTGTGCCATCGACTTGCTACCCGGCACTTGTCCTCCTCCGGGTCGCCTCTTTTCTCTCTCCGCTCCTGAGACCGCTGCCATGGAGGAGTATATCCGTGACGCCCTCGCCACTGGTGCTATCCATCCTTCCACCTCTCCTGCCGGGGCAGGCTTCTTCTTTGCAGTAAAAAAGGATGGGGGTCTCCACTCATACGTTGATTACCGCGGCCTCAACCGGGTCACTGTGAAGAACCGCTATCCCCTTCCTCTTATGTCCATGGTGTTCGAGCTCATGCAGTGGGCCAAACCTTTACCAAGCTGGATCTTCGCAATGCCTACAATCTGGTCCGCATAAGGGAGGGAGACGAGTGGAAACAGCTTTCAACACCCCTACTGGCCATTATGAGTACTTAGTAATGCCATTCGGTCTGGCCAATGCACCCGCGGTCTTTCAAGCCCTGATTAACGACGTTCTCCGTGATCTGCTTAACCGGTTCGTCTTTGTCTACCTCGACGACATTCTCATCTTTTCGAGCTCCCCCCAAGAACATGTTCAGCATGTCTGAGAGGTACTGCACCGGCTTCTTAAAAACCACCTTTATGTCAAGCTCGAAAAATGTGAGTTCCATGTCCCCACTGTCTCCTTCCTGGGCTTCGCCATCACCAATGGCAGCATCCAGATGGACCCAGACAAGACCCAGGCCGTCCGTGAGTGGCCAACACCCACTTCAGTCAAACAGGTCCAACGCTTCCTCGGCTTCGCCAACTTCTACAGAAGGTTCATCAGAAACTTCAGCTCCATAGCGGCACCCCTCTCGGCTTTAACCAAGACAACATCCACCCTTTTTCACTGGTCACCCGTGGAGGAGAAAGCATTCAAAGAACTCCACCAGCGCTTCACGACGGCTCCCGTTCTGGCCCTCCCCGATGCATCTCTTCCCTTCAGGGTCGAGGTGGATGCCTCTGTAATTGGAGTGGGGGCCGTCCTGTCCCTACGTTCTGTCACAGACCAGAAACTCCACCCGCGTGCCTTCTTCTCCAGGCGGCTCTTGCCTGCAGAGCACAACTATGACATCGGGACCAGAGAACTGCTTGCTGTCAAGTTGGCGTTGGAGGAATGGAGGCACTGGCTAGAGCGGGCCAAACACCCATTCGTGGTCTGGACCGACCACAAGAACCTCGCCTACTTCCAGGATGCCAAACGCCTCAATTCTCACCAGGCCCGGTGGGTGCTCTTCTTCACTCGGATCAACTTCATCCTCTCTTACCGCCCCGGGTCCAAAAACCTGAAAGCTGACACGCTATCCCGGCAATTCGACCCCCCGGATATAAGTGAAACACTGACACCCATCCTTCCGAGCTCCAGGATTTTGGCTCCGGTTCGCTGGGGCATCGACACAACCATTCGAGAGGCACAACGGCGGGAGGCCGATCCAGGCGGCAGACCCCTGAATCGACTGTTTGTTCCCACAACAGTCCAATCCCAAGTCCTGCAGTGGGGACATTCGTCCCGGCTGACTGGGCATCCAGGGGTCGCCCGGACGCTCCAGTTTATCCACAGTAGATTCTGGTGGCCGTCGATCAAGAGGGATGTCCGGTCATTTGTCTTAGCTTGCAGCACCTGTGCCCAGCAGAAGAACCCCAGGACACGACCACATGGCCTCCTTCACCCACTCCCCATTCCAAACCATCCTTGGTCCCACCTTTCCCTGGACTTTGTCACCAATCTGCCACCGTCCCAGGGTAACATTGCCATCCTAGTTGTTGTCGACCGGTTCTCCAAAGCCTGCCAGTTCATCCCCCTGCCCAGACTCCCTTCCGCCCGAGAAACTGCAGAACTCATGGTGCAGCATGTCTTCCGCCTACACGGCCACCCCCTAGACATAGTGTCAGACCATTGTCCCCAGTTCACCTCCCGGTTCTGGAAGGCTTCCTGTCGTCTCCTGGGTGCGGCGGTCAGCCTCTCCTTGGGTTATCATCCCCAGTCCAATGGGCAGACCGAGAGGATGAATCAGGACCTGGAGATGACTCTGCGCTGCCTTGCCTCCTCCAACCCCTCTAATTGGAGCAAACACTTCATTTGGGTGGAATATGCTCACAACACATGACAGAACTCCTCCATTGGGATGTCACCGTTCGAGTGTCAGTTCAGTTACCGAACTCTGTTGTTCCCCAAGCAGGAACCTGAGGTGGGGGTACCGTCGGCAGAGTCGTTCATCCGGTGCTGCCAGTGGACCTGGAGAAAGGCCCGTCCTGCGCTGCAACTGGCATCAAGTCGACAGAGGATCCAGGCCAACCGATGATGCAATCCTGCCCCTTTGCTCCGGCCTGGGCCAATGGTTTGGCTCTCCACCCGGGACCTTACCCTGCGGGTCGAGTCCCGCAAACTGGCTCCTCGCTTCGTCAGTCCATTCAAGATACTCCGGAAGATAAACCCAGTTACCTACCGTCTCCTGTTGCCTCGATCCATGAGGATCCATCCATCCTTCCATGTCTCCTGTCTCAAACCTGTGCAGACCAGTCCCCTATCCCCAGCCACCAGACCACCTCCAGCCCCTCGACTAGTAAGGGGCCAGCCCGCCTACACTGTCAGCCGTCCCCTTCGCTCCCGCCTGGTCTGCGGAGTCTCCAGTATTTGGTGGACTAGGAGGGTTACAGTCCAGAGGAGCGCTCCTGGGTTCCGGCTCGTGACATCCTGGATCCTGGGCTTATCTGGGAGTTCCACCGGCGCCAGCCAGAGGCTACTGCGGTACATCAGGTGCCGTCCCTAGGGGGGGGGGGTTCTGTCAGGGTCCCAGCTACACGTTCCTCTGCTGGACGCCAGAGGGCTGTTAGGATGCCTCAGTACACTGCTGCCATGTCTCTGTACCTCTCTCCTCACCTGTGTCTCATTAGAGTAATTTACTCATCAGAGTAATCAGGCCTGTTATTTAAGCTGACTATTTCCAGCCCCAGTCACACAGTCTTGAGTTCTCATGCCTGCAAGTCACAGGTTAGTTCATAGTCCTTGCTCTGCGTTTGGTATACTCGCTTTTGTTTCTTTGAATTGTTACTTTGATCTTTTGTTTGAAGAATTCTTTGTATGTCCTGCATTTGAAGAGCCGTCTAGTAAAGCATCTTTTGAGTTTTACTCCATCTCAAATCTCTGGCTGTCTGTCTGCATTTGGGTCCACTACCGCACCCAAAACACTAGTTAAGCACGATTTGCCTTTGACAGATCCATGCATGCTTTCCTTAATTAATCTAAACTTAACCAAGTGACTGCTAATTTTATCCTTGATCATCGTTTCTAAAAGCAACCCCGCCACCAAAGTTGCTGGATTTATCCTTGCGCCCGTTTTTGAACTAGGGTGTAACATTTGCAGTTCTCCAGTTCTCTAGCACCACACCGTATCTAAGGAGAGCTGGAAGATTATGGCCAGTACCTCCGCAATTGATACCCTTACCTCCCTCAGCATCCTAGGATGCATCCCATCCGCTCCTAGTGATTGATCTACTTTCAGTACAGCAGGACTTTATGTTCCTCGCGTTTATCAATTTTTAGCCCATCCAATATCTAAACTACCTCCTCTTTCACTATGGCTTTGGCAGCAGCTTCTTCCTTGTTGAAGACAGATGCAAAGTATTAATGTAATATCTCAGCCAGGCCCTCTGCTTCCACTCCTAGTTCTCCTGTTTGGTCCCTTTTCGGCCCCACCCCTCCTTTTCCTACCCATTTACTATTTATATGCATATAGAAGACTTTTAGATTCCATTTTCTGTTAGCTGCCAATCCATCCTCAAACTCTCTCTTTGCCACTCTTATTTCCTTTTTGACTTCATCTCTGAACTTTCTATGTTCTGCCTGTTTCTCACTTGTATTCTCAACCAGACATCTGTCATACTCCCCCTTTGTCTGTGTCATCTTACTCACTATCTTTTTCGTCATCCGGGGTGCTCCGGCTTTGTTTGCCCTACCTTTCCCCCTCGTGGGAATGTACCTCGATTGCACCCGAATCATCACTTCTATAAAGGCAGCCCATTGTTCAATTACAGTTTTTCCTGTTAATCTTTGTTTCCAATTTACCAGCTCCGTTCTCAACCCACTGAAACTGGCACTCCTCCATTTAAGTATTTTTTACTATAGATTGTTCCCTGTCCTTTTCCATAGCTAATCTAAAGCTAATGATGCTCTGATCGCTGTTCCCTAAATGTTCCCTTACTGAAACTTGCTCCACCTGACACACCTCATTCCCCAGAACCAGATCCAGCAATGCGTCCTTCCTCTTTGGACCAGAAATGCACCAATCTCGAAAATCCTCTTGAACTCACTTCAGAAAGTCTTCCCCTTGTCTGCCCTTTATACTTTTACTAACCCAGTCTATATTAGGTTAATTGAAGTCCCGCATTATTACTACTATACATTTCTTCCACCTCCCTGTAATTTCCCTGCACATTTTCTCCTTTGTATTCTTCCCACTAGTTGGTGGCCTACAGAATAAACTAGTCGTGTAATGGCACCTCTATTGTTTCTTAACTCTAACCAAATAGATTCTGTCCTTGACCCTCCTAGACATCCTCACTCTCTAGCTCTGTAATTTGCTCCTTAATCAGTACTGCTACCCAATCTTCTTTCTTTCCTGCACTATCTTTCTCGAACATCGTATATCCAGGAATATTTAGTACCCAATCCTGCCCTTTTTAGAGCCAGGTCTCTGTTATCGCCATGACATCATTTTCCTAGGGGAACGAGTGACCAACAGGCAGAGTAATAGGTGCAGGCAGTTAGTGCAGTGGACCCTGTGGCCATCCCCCTCTCCAACAGGTACACCACTTTGAGTACTGTAGGGGGGGATTGCTTATCAGAGGAAGGCAAGAGCAGCCAACTTCCTAGCACCAGGGGTGGCTCTGCTGCACAGCACGGGAGGAAAAAGGGGTAGAGCTATAGTAATAGGGGATTCTATTGCAAGGGGAATAGATAGGCATTTCTGCGGCTGCAAACGAGATTCCAGGATGGTGTGTTGCCTCCCTGGTGCAAGGGTCAAGGATGTCTCCGAACGGCTGCAGAACATCTTGGAAGGGGAGGGTGAACAGCCAGTTGTCGTGGTGCATATAGGCACCAACGATATAGGTAAAAAGCAGGATGAGGCCCTAAAAGTGGAATATAGGGAGTTAGGAGATAAATTATAAAACAGGACCTCAAAGGTAGTAATCTCGGGATTGCTACCAGTGCCACGTGCTAGTCAGTGTAGAAATAGAAGGATACTTCAGATGAATACGTGGCTCGAGGAATGGTGCCAGGGGAAGTGATTCAAGTTCCTGGGACATTGGAACCGGTTCTGTGGGAGGTGGGACCAGTTCAAACCGGATGGTTTGCACCTGGGCAGGGCTGGATGATGTCCTAGGCGGAGTGTTTGCTAGTGCTGTGGGGGAGGGTTTAAACTAAAATGGCAGGGGGTTGGGAACCTGAGCAGGGAGGCAGAGGAAAGGGAAACAAGGATAAAAGCAAAAGATAGGAAGGAAAAAACAAAAGTGGCAGTCAGAGAAATCAACGGTTTAAATCAAACGTGGCCACAGTAAATAATAATTCTAATAGGTCTAAGAGCGTAAAAAAAACAAGCCTGAAGTGTTTGTGTCTTAATGCGAGGAGCACTTGTAATAAGGTGGATGAATTGGCTGCGCAAAAAGAGGTCAACGAATATGATTTGGTTGTGATTACAGAAACGTGCCTCAAGGATGGCCAAGACTGGGAACTCAACTTCCAGGGGTATTCGATATTCAGGAAAGATAGGCAAAAAGGTAAGGGAGGTGGTGTAGCATTACTGGTTAAAGAAGGGATTAACACAATTGTAATGAAGGATATTAGCTCTGATGATGTGGAATCTGTATGGGTAGAATTGAGAAATACTAAGGGGAAAAAACGTTAGTGGGGGTGGTATATAGACCTCCAAACAGTAAGGCGGAGGTTGGGGATGGCATTAAAAGGGAAATTAAAGAAGCGTGCAATAAGGGCTCAGGAGTCATCATGGGTGACTTTAATCTGCATATAGATTGGTCCAACCAAATTAGTTAAAATAATGTGGAGGAGGAATTCCTGGAGTGTTTACGGGATGGTTTCCTAGACCAATATGTCGAGGAACCAACCAGAAATCAGGCCACCTTAGATTGGGTATTATGTAATGAGAAAGGATTAATTAGCAATCTTGTTGTACGAGGCCCCTTGGGTCGGAGCGATCATAATATGACCGAATTCTTCATTAAGATGGAGAATGAAGTAGTTGACTCAGAGACTAGGGTCCTGACGTTAAATAAAGGAAACTACGATGGTCTGAGGACAGAGTTGGGTAGGATTGATTGTGGAATGGCACTCAAAGGGTTGACGGAGGATAGGCAATGGCAAACATTCAAAGATCGAATGGATGAGCTACAGAATTTTTTCATCCCAGTTTGGCATTAAAATAAAACAAAAAAGGTGACTCAACCGTGGCTAACAAGGGAAATTAGGGCTAGCACAAGATCCAAGGAGAGGACATATAAATTGGCCAGAAAAAGCAATAATCCTGAGGATTGGGAGCAGTTTAGAATTCAACAAAGGAGGACAAAGGTATTAATTAAGAAAGGGAAAATAGAATATGAGAGTAAGCTTGCAGGGAACTTAAAAACTGACTGTGAAAGCTTTTACAGATATGTGAAGAGAAAAAGATTGGTGATGTCAAGCGTAGGTCACTTGCAGTCAGAATCAGGGGAATTTATAATGTGGAACAAAGAAATGGCAGACCAACTAAATATATATTTTGGTTCTGTCTTCACAAAGGAGGACACAAATAACCTCCCAGAGATGCCGGGGAACATCGGGTCTGATGAAAGAGTGGAACTGAAAGAAATCAGTATTTGTAGGGAAATGGTGTTAGGAAAATTGATGGGACTGAATGCCGATAAATCCCCAGGGCCTGATAATCTATATCCCAGGGTACTTAAGGAAGTGATCCTAGAAATAGTAGATGCACTGCTGGTCATCTTCCAGAACTCGATAGACTCTGGAACAGTACCCATGGAGTGAAGGGTAGCTAATGTTAGCCTACTATTCAAAAAAGGTGGTAGAGAAAAAGTG
Source organism: Somniosus microcephalus (assembly GCF_052327205.1). NCBI lineage: Eukaryota > Metazoa > Chordata > Chondrichthyes > Squaliformes > Somniosidae > Somniosus > Somniosus microcephalus. The sequence goes on from NW_028225184.1 coordinate 156,476, forward strand.
GCGAATTATAGACCAGTAAGCCTGACATCAATAGTGGGGAAAATGCTGGAGTCCATTATAAAAGATGTAATAGCAGAGCACTTGCAAAGCAGTGACAGGATCGGACAAAGTTAACATGGATTTACAAAAGGTAAATCATGCTTGACTAATCTACTGGAATTTTTTGAGGATGTAACTGGTAAAATAGATCAGGGAGAACCAGTGGATGTCGTGTATTTGGACTTTCAGAAGGCTTTTGATAAGGTCCCGCATAAGAGATTAGCGTGCAAAATTAAGGCACATGGGATTGGGGGCAAGGTATTGACTTGGATAAAGAACTGGTTGGCGGACAGAAAGCAAAGAGTTGGAATAAACGGGTCATTTTCTGAGTGGCAGGCAGTGACTAGTTGGGTACCTCAAGGATCGGTCCTAGGACCCCAGCTGTTCACAATATATATTAATGATCTGGACGAGGGAATTGGATGTAATATCTCCAAATTTGCAGACGACACAAAGCTGGGTGGGAGGGTATGCTGTAAGGAGGATGTCGTGAAACTGCAGGACGATTTGGACAGGTTGGGTGATTGGGCAGAAACATGGCAAATGCACTATAATGTCGATAAATGTGAGGTTATCCACTGTGGTGGCAAAAACAGGATGGCAGATTATTTTTTGAATGGCAATAGATTGGGAGAAGGGGAAGTGCTAAGAGACCTGGGTGTCCTTGTGCAGCAATCGCTGAAGATAAGCATGCAGGTACAGCAGGTGGTTAAGAAGGCAAATGGTATGTTGGCCTTCGTAGCAAGAGGGTTCGAGTACAGGAACAAGGATGTCTTGCTACAGTTGTACAGGGCCTTGGTGAGACCACACCTTGAGTATTGTGTGCAGTTTTGGTCGCCTTACCTGAGGAAGCACGTTCTTGCCATGGAAGGAGTGCAGCGAATATTTACCAGGCTGATACCTGGGATGGCAGGAATGACGTATGGTGAGAGATTGGGTCGATTGGGCTTATACTCACTGGAGTTTATAAGGTTGAGAGGGGATCTCATCGAAACCTATAAAATTCTGTCAGGCCTGGAGAGACTAGATGCAGGAAGGATGAGTCTGCTGGCCGGGGAGTCCAGAACCAGGGGTCATATTCTAAGGATAAGGGGTAAGCCATTTAGGGCTGAAATGAGGAGGAATTTCTTCACCCAGAGAGTGGTGAACCTGTGGAATTCTCTGCCACAGAGGGCGGTGGAGGTCAGTTCATTAAATATATTCAAGAAGGAGTTGGATATATTTCTTAAGTTCAAAGGGATCAAGGGATATGTGGAGAAGGCAGGGACAGGGTACTGAATTTGGATGACCAGCCATGACCTCATTGAATGGCGGAGCAGGCTCGAAGGGCCGAATGGTCTACTCCTGCTCCTATCTTCTATGTTTCTATGTGTCTGTTTCATTAAGTGTATATTGCCTCTCCCTGTTGGTTCTGACAAAATCCATCACCTCACACTTCTCTGTATTAAACTCCATCTGTCACTTGTCTTTCCACACTACTAGCCTTTCTATGTCCTGTTGCAGCCGATTGATATCATCCTCACTGTTTGCCACACCCCCAAGTTTGGTGTCACTGGCAAATTTAGAAATTCAACACTATATTCCAATATCCAGGTCATTTATGTATATCAAAAAAAGCAGTGCAGTGCCCCCAGCACTGGCCCTTGCGGAACACCACTGGCTACCATCCTCCAATCTTAAAAACAGCCATTTACCACAACACGCTGTTTTCTGTCATTAAGCCAATTCCTTATCCAAGCTGCCACTGACCATTCTATTACAAGAGCCTCAATTTTGTTAACCAGCCTTCTATGTGGTACGTTGTTAAACGCCTTCCTAAAATCCATGTAGACAACATCCATTGCATTCCTTTCATTAATCCTCCCTGTTACTTCGTCAAAAAATTAATTTAGATTAGTCAAACATGATCTGGCTTTTACAAATCTGGGTTGGCTTTCCTTAATTAGCTTAAACCTCTCCAAATGCCCGTTAATTTTTTTCTTGATTATTGTTTCTAAACCTTTACCCAACACTGCTGTTAAACTGACCGACCTGTAGTTACTAGGACTGTCCTTACACCCTTTCTTGAACAGTGGTGTCATTTTTGCCACTTTCCAATCCTCAGGCACCTCCCCCGCATCTAGGGAAGATTGGAAAATTATGGCAAGCCCTTCCGTTATCTCATCCCCCAATTCCCTTAGCAACCTGGGATGCAAGCCATCTGGACCAGTCGACTTATCTACACTAAACAAACCCAGCCTTTCTAATACATCCTGTGTATCTATTTTTACCCCGTCCGTTGCTGCTACCTTTTCCACAACTACCGATTTTTTGACGGCATCCACCTCCTTTGTAAACACCGATACAAAGTATTCAATGGGGCAGTAAATCCTCCCCAAACGGGTGAGTACGGAAGGGGTACTCACGCGTCTGGCCGGAGGAAATGCCGGTTTTCAGCATGCACAGCGCATGCGCTGAAAACTGGCATTTCCTCTCCTCTAACCCAAGAGGTGAAGAGGCTAGTGTGTGCGCTGTAGGGGGCAGCGCATGCGTCTTGGATTTCCTCTGTTTTGGGGAAATTGCGCATGTGTAAATGCCTCCGGTCTTTATGCTTGTAAAAAGCACACGTAAGTATTTATTTTTACAGGTAAGTTGTGTTTTAGTGCAATTTAGAATTTTTTTTCCACAGGTTTATTATTTTAAAGAATCTACAATAACGTAAGTTTAGTTTTAGACCCTTATTATTAAACATTTATTTTTTTCAAAAAAAAAACTATTGTTTAAATTATTTTTAAAAACTTATTTATACTTAATTTAATGATTGGGGTGTTTAAAAAAAATGTATTTAAAGTTTAAGTAGTGTTTTGGGGTGCAGTACTTCTCATGAGTTTGACAGTTCTTACTCTCAAACTTATGAATGAAGTTTCCCCTCCCCTGATTGGCTGAACAGTGCTCACCTGATCCCAGCCGGCACATCGCACTAACTACGCCGCTGGGTCAGGTTAACACAGCGCGCCAACATCAGAACCGGGCCACTGACAGGAAATCCACTGCAGGCCAGGTTTCAGATGTCGGCGCACCGGGTAAGTGCACATCGGGGGCTTGCATGCGCGGCAAGCCCCCGACACCAAGTTCTGGGCCATTGAGTATTCTAGACTTGCCCTGCGTGTCTAAGCATATATCAGCTTCTTTGTCCTTAATTGGCCCCACCCCGCCTCTTGCTATTTTCATTCCAGCAGAAGATTTTTGGGTTCCCTTTTATGTTTACTGCCATTCTACTCTCATATTCCCTCTGCCAATTTTATTTTCATCTTCACTTCCCCTCTCAACTTAACGTATTTGGTGTGGTTCTCCCTTGAAGATTTAAACTGACATGAATCACACACCCTCCTTTTTTGTTTCATCATCTTCTCTATCTCTCTCGCCATCCAAAGAGTCCTTGCATTGGTTCCCTTACCCTTACCTCTTATTGGAATGTACCTAGCCTGTACTTGGAACATCTCCTCCTTAAAGATCACCCATTGTTCTGTTACAGTTTTTCCTGTCAGTCTTTGGTTCCATTTTACCCTGGCTAGATCCTTTCGCATCCCATTGAAGTTAGCCCTATTCCAGTTTAGAAAGTCCACTCTAGATTGTTCCTTGCTCCTCTCCATTGCTAATCTAATTCTTATGATACGATGATCACACGTGCCAAAGTGTTCTCCCATAGTCACTTGGTCGAGCTGGACCACCTCTTTCCCCAGCACCAGATCCAGCAATGCCTCCTTTCTAGTTGGGCCAAGAATATACTGGTCAAGGAATTTATCCTGAACACATTTCAGAAAATCCTCCCTCTCATTTCACTTTACCCTAGCATTATCCCAATCGATGTTTGGGTAATTAAAGCTCCCCAATATCAGCATGCACTAGCTCTTGCATATCTCTGCGCTTTCCCTGCAGATTCACTCCTCTACCTCCCTCTCACTATTTGGAGGCCTATAGAATACCCCCCCTAGCATGATCATACACTTTTTGCTCCTCAGCTCTAACCAAATGGATTCTGTCCTTGTCCCCTCAAGAACATCCTCCCTTTGCAACACTACAATGTCTTCCGTAATCGGCACTGCCAGCCCACCTCCCTTTTTTTATTTCTCTATCTTTTCTGAACACCTTGTACCCTTGAATATGAAGTGCCCAGTCCTCATCGTTTTTAAGCCACATTTGCGTTATTGCCACAACATCATATTGCCACACTGCTAATTGGGCTTGTAGCTCACCAAACTTATTCACCACACCTTATGCGTTTATGTACATGCATTCTAAACCCATTTTTCGATTTATTGTAAATTTTCTTAGTCTGTTCCTATCTAATATAATACTACTTCTGCCTCTAACACTACTTTCTTTTCTTGTACTAACAAACACACTCACTGCTTTATGCACCTTATTCCTCTTTTCTGCTCCTATATGCTGGTGCCCACCCCCCTGCCAAGCTAGGTTAAACCCTCCCCAACAGCACTAGCAAACCTCCCCGCGAGAATATTGGTCCCATCTCCGTTGAGTTGTAACCCGTCCAGCTTGTACAGTTCCCACCTTCCCCAGAAAGGATCCCAATGCCTCGGGAATCTAAAGCCCTTCCTCCTGCATCACCTCTCCAGCCACGGATTCATCTGTTCTATCCTCCTATTCCTGTAGGCGCTAGCACTTGGCACTGCGAGTAATCCAGAGATTGCTACCTTTGATGCCCTGCCTATTAATCTCTTTCCTAGCTCCCTTTCGTCTGCCTGCAGGACCTCATCTCTCTTTCTGCCCATTTCGTTAGTGCCAATATGGACAATGACGTCTGGCTGTTTACCGTCCCCACTCAGAATGTTCTTCAGCCGCTCAGTGACATCCTGGCACTCTCTCCACTTCACCTGATGAAGGAGCAGCACTCCGAAAGCTTGTGACTTCAATTAAAGCTGTTGGACTATAACCTGGTGTTGTGTGACTTCTTACATTTGTCCACCCCAGTCCAACTCCGGCATCTCCACACCATGTAGGTGAGTCACATCGTTCCATCAGTGGTATCAGCTCTAAGATCCTGTCGTTTAGGGCAATTCATTGATTGTTATTTTTTTGATCCTGAAATCCTGGTATGGAGTAAATCATAGAACAAGTTTTGTGGAAATCCATTTTTTTCAGTGGCCTGCACAGAGTGATCCTAAAAGGAGTGCTTCTAAACAGAGTGCTATGGTTGTGAATTTGGAGAGAGTAGGAATTAGGGGCAGAGGGGGGAGGAGGAGAGAATGAGAGGGGCAGCTGCAGATAAAGGTAGGCCAGAGAACCCGGAGCCGGGAGCGAGCATAAGGGAGCGAGGTAAGTGACGTCAGCACAAGGAAAGATGCTGAAACAAGAAATGGTGAGTAGATGATGACTTTTTTAAGTCTTGAGTTTAATTCTGTTAAGTTAATTAATAGTCAATTAGGTAGAGGCATGAGCCAGCACCTCAGTAACGTGGAGTGCACATCCTGTGCCATTTGGGAATCCCAGGACACTTCCCACAAATTTTGGAGCTTGAGAAGCAGCTGATGACAGTGCGGTCCATCTGTAGGCTGAGAGCTACGTGGATAGCACGTTTCAGGTGGTGGTCACCCGGCAGCTTAAGACTGTGTAGACAGAGAGGGAATGGGTGACCATCAGACAGACGTATTTCATAGCCCATCTAAAAGAGGGAGGTGCTGATTGGTGAGAAGTTTTTGAGAGTTTCTTGTAAAGTTTTAAGTTTATTTCTGCGAAATTATCCCAATAGACTGGTAAATAGAGGCATGGCAGGGTAGCTCAGTACTGTCATTTGCACATCGTGTGCCATGTGGGATATCCTGGATGCTTCTAATGGCCTAGACGACCACATGTGCAGGAAGTGTCGCCAACTGCATCAACCTGAGCTCCGTGTTTGGAGCTTGAGCGGCAGCTGGAGTCACTACAGTGCATCATGGAGGCAGAGAAATACTTGGAAAGCATGCTCCTAGAAGTGGTCACCCCACAGCCTCAGAGTGTGCAGGCAGAGAGGGAATTGGTGACCAGCAGACAGAGTATGAGGACCAGGCAGGTAGGGCAGGAAACCCCAGAGTGCATCTCGCTCACTAACTGGTTCACAGTTCTGGAAACTTGTGGCGGTGATGGCTCCACTGGGAAGAGCAGCCAGAGAAAAGGCCATGGCACCACTGGGGGATCAGCTGCACGGGGGGTGGGAGAGAAGAATGACCACTTCTAGGAGCATTACCCAGCTTTCTGGAGAACAGCGACCACGACACCACACAACCCTGCCACAGCAACCTCTGCAAGACATGCCAGATCATCAACACAGATACCATCATCACACGTGAGGACACCACCCACCAGGTACATGGTACATACTCATGTGACACGGCCAATGTTGTCTACCTCATACGTTGCAGGAAAGGATGCCCCGGAGCATGGTACATCGGCGAGACCATGCAGACACTGTGACAACGGATGAACAGACACCGCGCAACAATCGCCAGGCAGGAGTGTTCCCTCCCAGTTGGGGAACACTTCAGCAGTCAAGGACATTCAGCCTCCGATCTTCGGGTAAGCATTCTCCAAGGTGGCCTTTGAGACACACGACAACGCAAAATCGTCGAGCAAAAACTGATAGCCAAGTTCCGCACCCATGAGGACGGCCTGAACCGGCATCTTGGGTTCATGTCATGCTACATGTAACCCCACCTGACGTAGGGTCATCCAGACTCGAGTCGTTGTTGGCTTGTTCTCTCTACACAGATGCGGCCTGACCTGCTGTGATTTCCAGCAAAAAAAAAATGTTTTTTGTCTGTTTTATTGTTTTTCACACAGACCCCAGCATCTGCAACATTTGACCCTTAGTGACACCACCTCATTGTTCGTTGATGTGATGTTTTCCTGACTGAACTGTCTGGACACCATTCACACCTTTAATTGCTGTGATTATCTCTCTGCCGAGGTTTGATAAATGGCAGTTAGAAAGATTACCTGTAAACATCTGACATTATTCTCTGACTATATAAGCTGTATCTATATGCATCTCTTCACTTCACCTGACGAAGGAGCAGCGCTCCGAAAGCTTGTGACTTCAAATAAAACTGTTGGACTATAACCAGGTGTTGTGTGACTTCTTACATTTACTCACCTACATGACATTGCTCCCGCCTCAACCCAGGAATTTCCTTCCAAGGGCCACCTAGTTTACATTGCTCCCGCCTCAATCCAGGAATTTAATTGCCAGGGCCACCTAGTTTACATTGCTCCCGCCTCAATCTAGGAATTTCATTGCCAGGGCCACCTAGTTTACACTGCTCCCACCTCAATCCAGGAATTTCATTGCCAGGGCCACCTAGTTTACATTGCTCCCGCCTCAATCTAGGAATTTCATTGTCAGAGCCACCTAGTTTACATTGCTCCCGCCTCAATCTAGGAATTTCATTGTCAGAGCCACCTAGTTTACATTGCTCCCACCTCAATCCAGGAATTTCATTGCCAGGGCCGCCTAGTTTACATTGCTCCCGCCTCAATCTAGGAATTTCATTGCCAGGGCCACCTAGTTTACATTGCTCCCGCCTCAATCCAGGAATTTCATTGCCAGGGCCACCTAGTTTACACTGCTCCCGCCTCAATCCAGGAATTTCATTGCCAGGGCCACCTAGTTTACTCTGCTCCAGCCTCCATCCAGGAATTTCATTGCCAGGGCCACCTAGTTTACACTGCTCCCGCCTCAATCCTGGAATTTCATTGCCAGGGCCACCTAGTTTACTCTGCTCCAGCCTCAATCCAGGAATTTAATTGCCAGGGCCACCTAGTTTACACGGCTCCCGCCTCAATCTAGGAATTTCATTGCCAGGGCCACCTAGTTTACATTGCTCCCGCCTCAATCCAGGAATTTAATTGCCGGGGCCACCTAGATTACATTGCTCCCGCCTCAATCCAGGAATTTCATTGCCAGGGCCACCTAGTTTACATTGCTCCCGCCTCAATCCAGGAATTCCATTGCCAGGGCCACCTAGTTTACATTGCTCCCGCCTCAATCCAAGGATTTAATTGCCAGGGCCACCTAGTTTACATTGCTCCCGCCTCAATCTAGGAATTTCATTGCCAGGGCCACCTAGTTTACACTGCTCCCGCCTCAATCCAGGAATGTAATTGTCAGAGCCACCTAGGTTCCACTGCTCCCTCCTCAATCTTGGAATTTAATTGCCAGGTCCACCTAGATTACACTGCTCCCGCTTCAATCTAGGAATTTCATTGACAGGGCCACCTAGCTTACACTGCTCCCACATCAACCTAGGAATTTCATTAGCAGAGCCATCTTGTTTAAAATGCTCCCTCCTCAATCCAGGAATGTAATTGTTGGAGCCCTCTAGTTTACACTGCTCCTTCCTCAATCCAGGAATTACATTCCCAGGACAGCAAAGATTACACTGCTCCAGCCTCAGTTCAGGAATGTTGTTCTTCAGGCTGACTATATTTCCCTGCTCCCGCCTCAGTCGAGGAATTTCATTCCCAGGGCCACCTAGATAGCTCTGCTCCAGCCTCATTCCGAGAATTTCATTCCCTGGGCTGCCTAGTTTACGCTGCAGCCACCTAAATCCTGAGATTTAATTTCGAGGTTGCATAGATTTTACTGCCCCCGCCTCAGTTCAGGAATTTGATTCCCATTTCATTTCTCTCTTGTCTGAAACTGGGACAAGAACAAGAACAGCAAGTTTATAAAGAGTGACCTCAACCACACAAACATGTGGTGGTGTTTGACTGAGGGGAAGAAAGATTAACAGGAGCAAAGGACTGATATGAAGGAATCAAAAGAAAACGCTTAAAACATTAACCAATGAGATAAATACCCTGTATGCATCTCAATAGTCCATTAAACCCTCTGGAAATATTGAATTCTCGCATAGTCTTACTCACAGAATAATTCCTATCAGTCAATATTTCCGACTCCCTCGTCACCGTCCCAGGGTCTGCACAGACCGAATAGAGGTGGAGGCACAGGGATCTACAGTTGGGAGGGAGAAACCCTCCGGGTCCTCAACATTGACTAAGTAAATAATTCAGTCGTATTTCTTCCAGTCAGACATGGTAAGATCACTTCCTGCTGATTACCCCCTACCGCCCTCCCTCAGCTGATGACTCAGCGCATGTTCATGCTGGAAACCGAGTGCAGAAAGGATACCAATACACTCTGGGTCGGGAGAGGGTAAAGCTCAATGTCCATCACCAAGAGTGGCTCGGAAATATCATCATTAACCAATCCCTGAAAAACGCAGCTGTTAGACTGGGATTGTGGCAGGTGGTGGGAGAACCAAGATGAGAGCACAGCCTGACTGACCTCGTCCTCACCAACCTACCTATCGCATATGCATCTGTCCATGACGATATTAGTAGGACTGACCACTGCATAATATTTGTGGAGAATAGTCTCGCCTTCACCCCGAGGACACCCTCCATCATATCATATGCCACTACCATCGTGCTCAGTGGCTGAAATGGGACAGAGCCAAGTGATCCCACAACCAACAGATCAGATTATTTTAAAGCTGTCATATCATGTCGTGAATGGTAATGAAAAATTGAGCCGTTTCCACATAGCCCTGATGTTGTCTCATTTTCAAGTATATATTCAATTACCTTTTGTAACTTACAGTTAAGAAAGAGAGAATTGCATTTATGTAGCGTTTTTCAAGATCTTAAGATGTCCCAAAACGCTTTACAGCCAATGAAGTGCTTTTGAAGTGCAGCCACTGCTGCAGGAAACGTAGCAGCCAAATTGTGCACAGCAAGCTCCCACGAACAACAATGTGATAATGACCAGATAATCTCCTTTGGTGATGTTGATTGAGATAAATATTTGTCAGAACACTGGGTTAACTCTGCTGCTCTGCTTCGATGTATTTCCATGGGAACTTTTACGTTCACCTTAGAGAACAGACAGGGCCTCGGTTTAACGTCACATCCAAAAAACGTCCCTTCCTACAATGCAATGCTCCCTCAATACTGCCTCTTCTACACTGCAGCGATCCCTCAGTACTGCATTGCAGTGTTAGCCTCGATTTTTGTGTTCAAATGGCTGGAGTGGGACTTCAACCCACAACCTTCTGACTTAGAGTTGAGAGTGCTATTACCTGAGCCCACTGAATCTGCTTCCACCAGACTTTCAGAGTTCATTCCAGATCATAACAACTCACCGTGTGACCAAAGTTCTCTCTTCTGCTCTCTGTTTCTTTCACCGATTATTTTTTTCTGTGTCCTTTTGGTAATGACAAGGCAAGTAGTGGAGACAGTTTCTCCATGCTTACTGTATCAAAACCCCTCATCATTTTGAACACTATTCAAATCTCCCACTAAACCTCTCTGCTATAAGGAGAACAATCCCAGCATTTCTTGTCTCCCCACTCCCCACTCCCTACATAACTGAAATCCCTCATCCCTGGTGTCATTATGGTAAATTCTCCCCACACAAGTGGCGGACAATGACCACCTCCAACAAGAGGGAATCTAACCTCTTCCACTTGACAGTCAGTGGCATCTCTACCACCGAGACCTGGGAAGGCTGAGTCATTGAATATATTTTGGGTGGAGATAGACAGATTTTTGAAAGATAATGGAGTCAAGAGTTATTTGGAGTGGAAAATGAAGTGATGTTGAGACCAAGATCAGTTAAGCCAGGATTTTATTGAATGGCGGAGCAGGCTCGGGGTGCCAAATGATCCACTCCTACTCCTACTTATTATGTTCTTATGAATCCTCCAACATCAAAATCCTAGGAGTCGCCATTGATCAGAGACTCACTGGACCAGCCACATAAATGTCGTGGCTACTACAGCAGGTCAGAGGCTGGGAATTCTGTGGTGATAACTCCCCTGCTGACTCCCCAAATTATCTCCAATACCTATAATTCACACGTCAAAAGTGTTATACATTACTATCTGTAGACAGAGGTATGACATGTGGGCAAGAACCTACTAATTCTAATAACTTTATGAAACATTTCTCTATATTAAGGACAAGTACACATATTACGAATTAATGTAAGCAAAATAAGCAGGTTCTAAGGGGCCATATTCAGTACAATATTAGAACCTGTGAATGAACATTAATGGACTGAGAATCTGTAAGGACAGATCTGATGGCCGATAAATTCCAATCAGAATTTCGGGTCTGATACCGCCTGTTTTAAACCACCGCCCGAGAGCAATTTCTAGGCACTTTCATTTGCAGCGTTTGTTTCTTTAAAAAGCCTGTGTGACTGGTCCTGTCTCTTTATAAAGTCTATGTGACTGGTCCTGTCTCTTTATAAAGCCTGTGTGTCTGGTCCTGTCTCTTTATAAAGCCTGTGTGACTGGTCCTGTCTCTTTATAAAGCCTGTGTTTCTGGTCCTGTCTCTTTATAAAGCCTGTGTTTCTGGTCCTGTCTCTTTAAAAAGCCTGTGTGACTGGTCCTGTCTCTTTATAAAGTCTATGTGACTGGTCCTGTCTCTTTTTAAAGTCTATGTGACTGGTCCTGTCTCTTTATAAAGTCTATGTGACAGGTCCTGTCTCTTTATAAAGTCTATGTGACTGGTCCTGTCTCTTTATAAAGCCTGTGTTTCACCCTCCTGACTTCACCTTCTCCTTCTCCTTCTTCTACTTCTTCTGCTTCACCCTCCTGACTTCACCTTCTCCTTCTCCTTCTTCTACTTCTTCTGATTCACCCTCCTGACTTCACCTTCTCCTTCTCCTTCTTCTACTTCTTCTGCTTCACCCTCCTGACTTCACCTTCTCCTTCTCCTTCTTCTGCTTCTTCTGATTCACCCTCCAGACTTCACCTTCTCCTTCTCCTTCTACTTCTTCTGATTCACCCTCCAGACTTCAACTTCTCCTTCTCCTTCTTCTGGTTCTTCTGATTCACCCTCCAGACTTCAACTTCTCCTTCTCCTTCTTCTGGTTCTTCTGATTCACCCTCCAGACTTCACCTTCTCCTTCTCCTTCTTCTGCTTCTTCTGATTCACCCTCCAGACTTCACCTTCTCCTTCTCCTTCTTCTACTTCTTCTGCTTCACCCTCCTGACTTCATCTTCTCCTTCTCCTTCTTCTGCTTCCTCTGATTCACCCTCCAGACTTCACCTTCTCCTTCTCCTTCTTCTACTTCTTCTGCTTCAGCCTCCAGACTTCACCTTCTCCTTCTCCTTCTTCTACTTCTTCTGCTTCACCCTCCTGACTTCACCTTCTCCTTCTCCTTCTTCTGCTTCCTCTGATTCACCCTCCAGACTTCACCTTCTCCTTCTCGTTCTTGTGCTTCTTCTGACTCACCCTCCTGACTTCACCTTCTCCTTCTCCTTATTCTGCTTCTTCTGATTCACCCTCCAGACTTCACCTTCTCCTTCTCCTTCGTCTACTTCTTCTGATTCAACCTCCTGACTTTACCTTCTCCTTCTCCTTCTTCTAATTCTTCTGCTTCACCCTCCAGACTACAACTTTTCCTTCTCCTTCTTCTGCTTCTTCTGATTCACCCTCCAGACTTCACATTCGCCTTCTCCATCTTCTGCTTCCTCTGATTCACCCTCCAGACTTCACCTTTTTTTTTCCTTCTTCTGCTTCCTCTGATTCACCCTCCAGACTTCACCTTCTCCTTCTCCTTCTTCTGCTTCTTCTGATTCACCCTCCAGACTTCACCCTCTCCTTCTCCTTCTTCTACCTCTTCTGATTCACCCTCCAGACTTTACCTTCTCCTTCTCCATCTTCTGCTTCTTCTGATTCAGCCTCCAGACTTCACCTTCGCCTTCTCCTTCTTCTACTTCTTTTGATTCACCCTCCTGACTTCACCTTCTCCTTCTCCTTCTTCTACTTCTTCTGCTTCACCCTCCTGACTTCACCTTCTCCTTCTCCTTCTTCTGCTTCCTCTGATTCACCCTCCAGACTTCACCTCCTCCTTCTCCTTCTTCTGCTTCTTCTGATTCACCCTCCAGACTTCACCTTCTCCTTCTCCTTCTTCTACTTCTTCTGATTCACCCTCCAGACTTCACCTTCTCCTTCTCCATCTTCTACTTCTTCTGATTCACCCTCCAGGCTTCACCTTCTCCTTCTCCTTCTTCTGCTTTTTCTGATTCACCCTTCAGACTTCACCTTCTCCTTCTCCTTCTTCTACTTCTTCTGATTCACCCTCCTGACTTCACCTTCTCCTTCTCCTTCTTCTGCTTCTTCTGCTTCACCCTCCTGACTTCACCTTCTCCTTCTCCTTCCTCTGTGTCCTCTGATTCACCCTCCAGACTTCACCTTCTCCTTCTCCGTCTTCTACTTCTTCTGCTTCACCCTCCAGACTTCACCTTTTCCTTCTCCTTCTTCTGCTTCTTCTGATTCACCCTCCAGACTTCACCTTCGCCTTCTCCTTCTTCTGCTTCCTCTGATTCACCCTCCAGACTTCACCTTCTCCTTCTCCTTCTTCTACGTCTTCTGATTCAACCTCCAGACTTCACCTTCTCCTTCTCCTTCTTCTCCATCCCCTGATTCACCCTCCAGACTTCACCTTCTCCTTCTCCTTCTTCTGCTTCTTCTGATTCACCCTCCAGACTTCACCTTCTCCTTCTGCTTCTTCTACTTCTTCTGATTCACCCTCCAGACTTCACCTTCTCCTTCTCCTTCTTCTGTTTCTTCTGATTCACCCTCCAGACTTCACCTTCTCCTTCTCCTTCTTCTGCTTCTTCTGATTCACCCTCCAGACTTCACCTTCTCCTTCTCCTTCTTCTACTTCTTCTGCTTCACAATCCAGACTTCACCTTCTCCTTCTCCTTCTTCTGCTTCTTCTGATTCACCCTCCTGACTTCACCATCTCCTTCTCCTTCTTCTGCTTCTTCTGATTCAACCTCCATACTTCACCTTCTCCTTCTCCTTCTTCTACTTCTTCTGATTCACCCTCCTGACTTCACATTCTCCTTCTCCTTCTTCTACTTCTTCTGATTCACCCTCCAGACTTCACCTTCTCCTTCTCCTTCTTCTGCTTCTTCTGATTCACCCTCCTGACTTCACCTTCTCCTTCTCCTTCTTCTACTTCTTCTGATTCACCCTCCTGACTTCACCTTCTCCTTCTTCTTCTTCTACTTCTTCTGCTTCACCATCCTGACTTCACCTTCTCCTTCTCCTTCTTCTGCTTCTTCTGATTCACCCTCCAGACTTCACCTTCTCCTTCTCCTTCTTCTGCTTCTTCTGATTCACCCTCCTGACTTCACCTTCTCCTTCTCCTTCTTCTACATCTTCGGCTTCACCCTCATGACTTCGCCTTCTCCTTCTGCTTCTTCTGCTTCTTCTGATTCACCCTCCAGACTTCACCTTCTCCTTCTCCTTCTTCTACTTCTTCTGCTTCTCCCTGCAGAATTCACCTTCGCCTTCTCCTTCTTCTACTTCTTCTGATTCACCCTCCAGACTTCACCTTCTCCTTCTCCTTCTTCTACTTCTTCTGCTTCACACTCCTGACTTCACCTTCTCCTTCTCCTTCTTCTGCTTCTTCTGATTCACCCTCCAGACTTCACCTTCTCCTTCTCCTTCTTCTACTTCTTCTGCTTCTCCCTCCAGACTTCACCTTCTCCTTCTCCTTCTTCTGCTTCTTCTGATTCACCCTCCTGACTTCACCTTCTCCTTCTCCTTCTTCTGCTTCTTCTGATTCAACCTTCCATACTTCACCTTCTCCTTCTCCTTCTTCTACTTCTTCTGATTCACCCTCCTGACTTCACATTCTCCTTCTCCTTCTTCTACTTCTTCTGATTCACACTCCAGACTTCACCTTCTCCTTCTCCTTCTTCTGCTTCTTCTGATTCACCCTCCTGACTTCACCTTCTCCTTCTCCTTCTTCTACTTCTTCTGATTCACCCTCCTGACTTCACCTTCTCCTTCTTCTTCTTCTACTTCTTCTGCTTCACCCTCCTGACTTCACCTTCTCCTTCTCCTTCTTCTGCTTCTTCTGATTCACCCTCCAGACTTCACCTTCTCCTTCTCCTTCTTCTACCTCTTCTGCTTCTACCTCCAGACTTCACCTTCTCCTTCTCCTTCTTCTGCTTCTTCTGATTCACCCTCCTGACTTCACCTTCTCCTTCTCCTTCTTCTGCTTCTTCTGATGCACCCTCCAGACTTCACCTTCTCCTTCTCCTTCTTCTACTTCTTCTGATTCACCCTACAGACTTCACCTTCTCCTTCTCCTTCTTCTACTTCTTCTGCTTCACCCTCCAGACTTCACCTTCTCCTTCTCCTTCTTCTGCTTCTTCTGATTCACCCTCCAGACTTCACCTTCGCCTTCTCCTTCTTCTGCTTCCTCTGATTCACCCTCCAGACTTCACCTTCTCCTTCTCCTTCTTCTACTTCTTCTGATTCACCCTCCAGACTTCAGCTTCTCCTTCTCCTTCTTCTACTTCTTCTGATTCACCCTCCAGACTTCACCTTCTCCTTCTCCTTCTTCTGCTTCTTCTGATTCACCCTCCTGACTTCACCTTCTCCTTCTCCTTCTTCTACTTCTTCTGATTCACCCTCCTGACTTCACCTTCTCCTTCTCCTTCTTCTACTTCTTCTGCTTCACCCTCCTGACTTCGCCTTCTCCTTCTCCTTCTTCTGCTTCTTCTGATTCACCCTCCAGACTTCACCTTCTCCTTCTCCTTCTTCTACTTCTTCTGCTCCTCCCTCCAGACTTCACCTTCTCTTCTCCTTCTTCTGCTTCTTCTGATTCACCCTCCAGACTTCATCTTCTCCTTCTCCTTCTTCTACTTCTTCTGATTCACCCTCCAGACTTCACCTTCTCCTTCTCCTTCTTCTGCTTCTTCTGATTCACCCTCCAGACTTCACCTTCTCCTTCTCCTTCTTCTACTTCTTCTGATTCATCCTCCAGACTTCACCTTCTCCTTCTCCTTCTTCTACTTCTTCTGCTTCACCCTCCTGAATTCACCTTCGCCTCCTCCTTCTTCTACTTCTTCTGCTTCTCCCTCCAGACTTCAACTTCTCCTTCTCCTTCTTCTGCTTCTTCTGATTCACCCTCCAGACTTCACCTTCTCCTTCTCCTTCTTCTGCTTCTTCTGATTCACCCTCCAGACTTCACCTTCTCCTTCTCCTTCTTCTACATCTTCTGATTCACCCTCCAGACATCACCTTCTCCTTCTCCTTCTTCTGCTTCTTCTGATTCACCCTCCTGACTTCACCTTCTCCTTCTGCTTCTTCTGCTTCTTCTGCTTCACCCTCCTGACTTCACCGTCGCCTTCTCCTTCTTCTACTTCTTCTGATTCACCCTCCAGACTTCACCTTCTCCTTCTCCTTCTTCTCCTTCTTCTGATTCACCCTCCAGACTTCACCTTCTCCTTCTCCTTCTTCTGCTTCCTCTGATTCACCCTCCTGACTTCACCTTCTCCTTTTCCTTCTTCTACTTCTTCTGATTCACCCTCCTGACTTCACCTTCTCCTTCTCCTTCTTCTGCTTCTTCTGATTCACCCTCCAGACTTCACCTTCTCCTTCTCCTTCTTCTACTTCTTCTGCTTCACAATCCAGACTTCACCTTCTCCTTCTCCTTCTTCTGCTTCTTCTGATTCACCCTCCTGACTTCACCTTCTCCTTCTCCTTCTTCTGCTTCTTCTGATTCAACCTCCATACTTCACCTTCTCCTTCTCCTTCTTCTACTTCTTCTGATTCACCCTCCTGACTTCACATTCTCCTTCTCCTTCTTCTACTTCTTCTGATTCACCCTCCAGACTTCACCTTCTCCTTCTCCTTCTTCTGCTTCTTCTGATTCACCCTCCTGACTTCACCTTCTCCTTCTCCTTCTTCTACTTCTTCTGATTCACCCTCCTGACTTCACCTTCTCCTTCTTCTTCTTCTACTTCTTCTGCTTCACCATCCTGACTTCACCTTCTCCTTCTCCTTCTCCTTCTTCTGCTTCTTCTGATTCACCCTCCAGACTTCACCTTCCCCTTCTCCTTCTTCTGCTTCTTCTGATTCACCCTCCTGACTTCACCTTCTCCTTCTCCTTCTTCTACATCTTCGGCTTCACCCTCATGACTTTGCCTTCTCCTTCTGCTTCTTCTGCTTCTTCTGATTCACCCTCCAGACTTCACCTTCTCCTTCTCCTTCTTCTACTTCTTCTGATTCACCCTCCAGACTTCAGCTTCTCCTTCTCCTTCTTCTACTTCTTCTGATTCACCCTCCAGACTTCACCTTCTCCTTCTCCTTCTTCTGCTTCTTCTGATTCACCCTCCTGACTTCACCTTCTCCTTCTCCTTCTTCTACTTCTTCTGATTCACCCTCCTGACTTCACCTTCTCCTTCTCCTTCTTCTACTTCTTCTGCTTCACCCTCCTGACTTCGCCTTCTCCTTCTCCTTCTTCTGCTTCTTCTGATTCACCCTCCAGACTTCACCTTCTCCTTCTCCTTCTTCTACTTCTTCTGCTCCTCCCTCCAGACTTCACCTTCTCTTCTCCTTCTTCTGCTTCTTCTGATTCACCCTCCAGACTTCATCTTCTCCTTCTCCTTCTTCTACTTCTTCTGATTCACCCTCCAGACTTCACCTTCTCCTTCTCCTTCTTCTGCTTCTTCTGATTCACCCTCCAGACTTCACCTTCTCCTTCTCCTTCTTCTACTTCTTCTGATTCATCCTCCAGACTTCACCTTCTCCTTCTCCTTCTTCTACTTCTTCTGCTTCACCCTCCTGAATTCACCTTCGCCTCCTCCTTCTTCTACTTCTTCTGCTTCTCCCTCCAGACTTCAACTTCTCCTTCTCCTTCTTCTGCTTCTTCTGATTCACCCTCCAGACTTCACCTTCTCCTTCTCCTTCTTCTGCTTCTTCTGATTCACCCTCCAGACTTCACCTTCTCCTTCTCCTTCTTCTACATCTTCTGATTCACCCTCCAGACATCACCTTCTCCTTCTCCTTCTTCTGCTTCTTCTGATTCACCCTCCTGACTTCACCTTCTCCTTCTGCTTCTTCTGCTTCTTCTGCTTCACCCTCCTGACTTCACCGTCGCCTTCTCCTTCTTCTACTTCTTCTGATTCACCCTCCAGACTTCACCTTCTCCTTCTCCTTCTTCTCCTTCTTCTGATTCACCCTCCAGACTTCACCTTCTCCTTCTCCTTCTTCTGCTTCCTCTGATTCACCCTCCTGACTTCACCTTCTCCTTTTCCTTCTTCTACTTCTTCTGATTCACCCTCCTGACTTCACCTTCTCCTTCTCCTTCTTCTGCTTCTTCTGATTCACCCTCCAGACTTCACCTTCTCCTTCTCCTTC
The DNA here is from genome assembly GCF_052327205.1 of Somniosus microcephalus. NCBI lineage: Eukaryota > Metazoa > Chordata > Chondrichthyes > Squaliformes > Somniosidae > Somniosus > Somniosus microcephalus. Next base: position 174,729 of record NW_028225184.1, read on the forward strand.
TTCTACTTCTTCTGCTTCACAATCCAGACTTCACCTTCTCCTTCTCCTTCTTCTGCTTCTTCTGATTCACCCTCCTGACTTCACCTTCTCCTTCTCCTTCTTCTGCTTCTTCTGATTCAACCTCCATACTTCACCTTCTCCTTCTCCTTCTTCTACTTCTTCTGATTCACCCTCCTGACTTCACATTCTCCTTCTCCTTCTTCTACTTCTTCTGATTCACCCTCCAGACTTCACCTTCTCCTTCTCCTTCTTCTGCTTCTTCTGATTCACCCTCCTGACTTCACCTTCTCCTTCTCCTTCTTCTACTTCTTCTGATTCACCCTCCTGACTTCATCTTCTCCTTCTTCTTCTTCTACTTCTTCTGCTTCACCATCCTGACTTCACCTTCTCCTTCTCCTTCTCCTTCTTCTGCTTCTTCTGATTCACCCTCCAGACTTCACCTTCCCCTTCTCCTTCTTCTGCTTCTTCTGATTCACCCTCCTGACTTCACCTTCTCCTTCTCCTTCTTCTACATCTTCGGCTTCACCCTCATGACTTTGCCTTCTCCTTCTGCTTCTTCTGCTTCTTCTGATTCACCCTCCAGACTTCACCTTCTCCTTCTCCTTCTTCTACTTCTTCTGCTTCTCCCTCCAGACTTCACCTTCGCCTTCTCCTTCTTCTACTTCTTCTGATTCACCCTCCAGACTTCACCTTCTCCTTCTCCTTCTTCTACTTCTTCTGCTTCACACTCCTGACTTCACCTTCTCCTTCTCCTTCTTCTGCTTCTTCTGATTCACCCTCCAGACTTCACCTTCTCCTTCTCCTTCTTCTACTTCTTCTGATTCACCCTCCAGACTTCAGCTTCTCCTTCTCCTTCTTCTACTTCTTCTGATTCACCCTCCAGACTTCACCTTCTCCTTCTCCTTCTTCTGCTTCTTCTGATTCACCCTCCTGACTTCACCTTCTCCTTCTCCTTCTTCTACTTCTTCTGATTCACCCTCCTGACTTCACCTTCTCCTTCTCCTTCTTCTACTTCTTCTGCTTCACCCTCCTGACTTCGCCTTCTCCTTCTCCTTCTTCTGCTTCTTCTGATTCACCCTCCAGACTTCACCTTCTCCTTCTCCTTCTTCTACTTCTTCTGCTCCTCCCTCCAGACTTCACCTTCTCTTCTCCTTCTTCTGCTTCTTCTGATTCACCCTCCAGACTTCATCTTCTCCTTCTCCTTCTTCTACTTCTTCTGATTCACCCTCCAGACTTCACCTTCTCCTTCTCCTTCTTCTGCTTCTTCTGATTCACCCTCCAGACTTCACCTTCTCCTTCTCCTTCTTCTACTTCTTCTGATTCATCCTCCAGACTTCACCTTCTCCTTCTCCTTCTTCTACTTCTTCTGCTTCACCCTCCTGAATTCACCTTCGCCTCCTCCTTCTTCTACTTCTTCTGCTTCTCCCTCCAGACTTCAACTTCTCCTTCTCCTTCTTCTGCTTCTTCTGATTCACCCTCCAGACTTCACCTTCTCCTTCTCCTTCTTCTGCTTCTTCTGATTCACCCTCCAGACTTCACCTTCTCCTTCTCCTTCTTCTACATCTTCTGATTCACCCTCCAGACATCACCTTCTCCTTCTCCTTCTTCTGCTTCTTCTGATTCACCCTCCTGACTTCACCTTCTCCTTCTGCTTCTTCTGCTTCTTCTGCTTCACCCTCCTGACTTCACCGTCGCCTTCTCCTTCTTCTACTTCTTCTGATTCACCCTCCAGACTTCACCTTCTCCTTCTCCTTCTTCTCCTTCTTCTGATTCACCCTCCAGACTTCACCTTCTCCTTCTCCTTCTTCTGCTTCCTCTGATTCACCCTCCTGACATCACCTTCTCCTTTTCCTTCTTCTACTTCTTCTGATTCACCCTCCTGACTTCACCTTCTCCTTCTCCTTCTTCTGCTTCTTCTGATTCACCCTCCAGACTTCACCTTCTCCTTCTCCTTCTTCTACTTCTTCTGCTTCACAATCCAGACTTCACCTTCTCCTTCTCCTTCTTCTGCTTCTTCTGATTCACCCTCCTGACTTCACCTTCTCCTTCTCCTTCTTCTGCTTCTTCTGATTCAACCTCCATACTTCACCTTCTCCTTCTCCTTCTTCTACTTCTTCTGATTCACCCTCCTGACTTCACATTCTCCTTCTCCTTCTTCTACTTCTTCTGATTCACCCTCCAGACTTCACCTTCTCCTTCTCCTTCTTCTGCTTCTTCTGATTCACCCTCCTGACTTCACCTTCTCCTTCTCCTTCTTCTACTTCTTCTGATTCACCCTCCTGACTTCACCTTCTCCTTCTTCTTCTTCTACTTCTTCTGCTTCACCATCCAGACTTCACCTTCTCCTTCTCCTTCTCCTTCTTCTGCTTCTTCTGATTCACCCTCCAGACTTCACCTTCCCCTTCTCCTTCTTCTGCTTCTTCTGATTCACCCTCCTGACTTCACCTTCTCCTTCTCCTTCTTCTACATCTTCGGCTTCACCCTCATGACTTTGCCTTCTCCTTCTGCTTCTTCTGCTTCTTCTGATTCACCCTCCAGACTTCACCTTCTCCTTCTCCTTCTTCTACTTCTTCTGCTTCTCCCTCCAGACTTCACCTTCGCCTTCTCCTTCTTCTACTTCTTCTGATTCACCCTCCAGACTTCACCTTCTCCTTCTCCTTCTTCTACTTCTTCTGCTTCACACTCCTGACTTCACCTTCTCCTTCTCCTTCTTCTGCTTCTTCTGATTCACCCTCCAGACTTCACCTTCTCCTTCTCCTTCTTCTACTTCTTCTGCTTCTTCCTCCAGACTTCACCTTCTCCTTCTCCTTCTTCTGCTTCTTCTGATTCACCCTCCTGACTTCACCTTCTCCTTCTCCTTCTTCTGCTTCTTCTGATTCAACCTTCCATACTTCACCTTCTCCTTCTCCTTCTTCTACTTCTTCTGATTCACCCTCCTGACTTCACATTCTCCTTCTCCTTCTTCTACTTCTTCTGATTCACACTCCAGACTTCACCTTCTCCTTCTCCTTCTTCTGCTTCTTCTGATTCACCCTCCTGACTTCACCTTCTCCTTCTCCTTCTTCTACTTCTTCTGATTCACCCTCCTGACTTCACCTTCTCCTTCTTCTTCTTCTACTTCTTCTGCTTCACCCTCCTGACTTCACCTTCTCCTTCTCCTTCTTCTGCTTCTTCTGATTCACCCTCCAGACTTCACCTTCTCCTTCTCCTTCTTCTACCTCTTCTGCTTCTACCTCCAGACTTCACCTTCTCCTTCTCCTTCTTCTGCTTCTTCTGATTCACCCTCCTGACTTCACCTTCTCCTTCTCCTTCTTCTGCTTCTTCTGATGCACCCTCCAGACTTCACCTTCTCCTTCTCCTTCTTCTACTTCTTCTGATTCACCCTACAGACTTCACCTTCTCCTTCTCCTTCTTCTACTTCTTCTGCTTCACCCTCCAGACTTCACCTTCTCCTTCTCCTTCTTCTGCTTCCTCTGATTCACCCTCCAGACTTCACCTTCTCCTTCTCCTTCTTCTACTTCTTCTGATTCACCCTCCAGACTTCAGCTTCTACTTCTCCTTCTTCTACTTCTTCTGATCCACCCTCCAGACTTCACCTTCTCCTTCTCCTTCTTCTGCTTCTTCTGATTCACCCTCCTGACTTCACCTTCTCCTTCTCCTTCTTCTACTTCTTCTGATTCACCCTCCTGACTTCACCTTCTCCTTCTCCTTCTTCTACTTCTTCTGCTTCACCCTCCTGACTTCGCCTTCTCCTTCTCCTTCTTCTGCTTCTTCTGATTCACCCTCCAGACTTCACCTTCTCCTTCTCCTTCTTCTACTTCTTCTGCTCCTCCCTCCAGACTTCACCTTCTCTTCTCCTTCTTCTGCTTCTTCTGATTCACCCTCCAGACTTCATCTTCTCCTTCTCCTTCTTCTACTTCTTCTGATTCACCCTCCAGACTTCACCTTCTCCTTCTCCTTCTTCTGCTTCTTCTGATTCACCCTCCAGACTTCACCTTCTCCTTCTCCTTCTTCTACTTCTTCTGATTCATCCTCCAGACTTCACCTTCTCCTTCTCCTTCTTCTACTTCTTCTGCTTCACCCTCCTGAATTCACCTTCGCCTCCTCCTTCTTCTACTTCTTCTGCTTCTCCCTCCAGACTTCAACTTCTCCTTCTCCTTCTTCTGCTTCTTCTGATTCACCCTCCAGACTTCACCTTCTCCTTCTCCTTCTTCTGCTTCTTCTGATTCACCCTCCAGACTTCACCTTCTCCTTCTCCTTCTTCTACATCTTCTGATTCACCCTCCAGACATCACCTTCTCCTTCTCCTTCTTCTGCTTCTTCTGATTCACCCTCCTGACTTCACCTTCTCCTTCTGCTTCTTCTGCTTCTTCTGCTTCACCCTCCTGACTTCACCGTCGCCTTCTCCTTCTTCTACTTCTTCTGATTCACCCTCCAGACTTCACCTTCTCCTTCTCCTTCTTCTCCTTCTTCTGATTCACCCTCCAGACTTCACCTTCTCCTTCTCCTTCTTCTGCTTCCTCTGATTCACCCTCCTGACTTCACCTTCTCCTTTTCCTTCTTCTACTTCTTCTGATTCACCCTCCTGACTTCACCTTCTCCTTCTCCTTCTTCTGCTTCTTCTGATTCACCCTCCAGACTTCACCTTCTCCTTCTCCTTCTTCTACTTCTTCTGCTTCACAATCCAGACTTCACCTTCTCCTTCTCCTTCTTCTGCTTCTTCTGATTCACCCTCCTGACTTCACCTTCTCCTTCTCCTTCTTCTGCTTCTTCTGATTCAACCTCCATACTTCACCTTCTCCTTCTCCTTCTTCTACTTCTTCTGATTCACCCTCCTGACTTCACATTCTCCTTCTCCTTCTTCTACTTCTTCTGATTCACCCTCCAGACTTCACCTTCTCCTTCTCCTTCTTCTGCTTCTTCTGATTCACCCTCCTGACTTCACCTTCTCCTTCTCCTTCTTCTACTTCTTCTGATTCACCCTCCTGACTTCACCTTCTCCTTCTTCTTCTTCTACTTCTTCTGCTTCACCATCCTGACTTCACCTTCTCCTTCTCCTTCTCCTTCTTCTGCTTCTTCTGATTCACCCTCCAGACTTCACCTTCCCCTTCTCCTTCTTATGCTTCTTCTGATTCACCCTCCTGACTTCACCTTCTCCTTCTCCTTCTTCTACATCTTCGGCTTCACCCTCATGACTTTGCCTTCTCCTTCTGCTTCTTCTGCTTCTTCTGATTCACCCTCCAGACTTCACCTTCTCCTTCTCCTTCTTCTACTTCTTCTGATTCACCCTCCAGACTTCAGCTTCTCCTTCTCCTTCTTCTACTTCTTCTGATTCACCCTCCAGACTTCACCTTCTCCTTCTCCTTCTTCTGCTTCTTCTGCTTCACCATCCTGACTTCACCTTCTCCTTCTCCTTCTTCTACTTCTTCTGCTTCACCCTCCTGACTTCACATTCTCCTTCTCCTTCTTCTACTTCTTCTGATTCACCCTCCAGACTTCACCTTCTCCTTCTCCTTCTTCTGCTTCTTCTGATTCACCCTCCTGACTTCACCTTCTCCTTCTCCTTCTTCTACTTCTTCTGATTCACCCTCCTGACTTCACCTTCTCCTTCTTCTTCTTCTACTTCTTCTGCTTCACCATCCTGACTTCACCTTCTCCTTCTCCTTCTCCTTCTTCTGCTTCTTCTGATTCACCCTCCAGACTTCACCTTCCCCTTCTCCTTCTTATGCTTCTTCTGATTCACCCTCCTGACTTCACCTTCTCCTTCTCCTTCTTCTACATCTTCGGCTTCACCCTCATGACTTTGCCTTCTCCTTCTGCTTCTTCTGCTTCTTCTGATTCACCCTCCAGACTTCACCTTCTCCTTCTCCTTCTTCTACTTCTTCTGCTTCTCCCTCCAGACTTCACCTTCGCCTTCTCCTTCTTCTACTTCTTCTGATTCACCCTCCAGACTTCACCTTCTCCTTCTCCTTCTTCTACTTCTTCTGCTTCACACTCCTGACTTCACCTTCTCCTTCTCCTTCTTCTGCTTCTTCTGATTCACCCTCCAGACTTCACCTTCTCCTTCTCCTTCTTCTACTTCTTCTGATTCACCCTCCAGACTTCAGCTTCTCCTTCTCCTTCTTCTACTTCTTCTGATTCACCCTCCAGACTTCACCTTCTCCTTCTCCTTCTTCTGCTTCTTCTGATTCACCCTCCTGACTTCACCTTCTCCTTCTCCTTCTTCTACTTCTTCTGATTCACCCTCCTGACTTCACCTTCTCCTTCTCCTTCTTCTACTTCTTCTGCTTCACCCTCCTGACTTCGCCTTCTCCTTCTCCTTCTTCTGCTTCTTCTGATTCACCCTCCAGACTTCACCTTCTCCTTCTCCTTCTTCTACTTCTTCTGCTCCTCCCTCCAGACTTCACCTTCTCTTCTCCTTCTTCTGCTTCTTCTGATTCACCCTCCAGACTTCATCTTCTCCTTCTCCTTCTTCTACTTCTTCTGATTCACCCTCCAGACTTCACCTTCTCCTTCTCCTTCTTCTGCTTCTTCTGATTCACCCTCCAGACTTCACCTTCTCCTTCTCCTTCTTCTACTTCTTCTGATTCATCCTCCAGACTTCACCTTCTCCTTCTCCTTCTTCTACTTCTTCTGCTTCACCCTCCTGAATTCACCTTCGCCTCCTCCTTCTTCTACTTCTTCTGCTTCTCCCTCCAGACTTCAACTTCTCCTTCTCCTTCTTCTGCTTCTTCTGATTCACCCTCCAGACTTCACCTTCTCCTTCTCCTTCTTCTGCTTCTTCTGATTCACCCTCCAGACTTCACCTTCTCCTTCTCCTTCTTCTACATCTTCTGATTCACCCTCCAGACATCACCTTCTCCTTCTCCTTCTTCTGCTTCTTCTGATTCACCCTCCTGACTTCACCTTCTCCTTCTGCTTCTTCTGCTTCTTCTGCTTCACCCTCCTGACTTCACCGTCGCCTTCTCCTTCTTCTACTTCTTCTGATTCACCCTCCAGACTTCACCTTCTCCTTCTCCTTCTTCTCCTTCTTCTGATTCACCCTCCAGACTTCACCTTCTCCTTCTCCTTCTTCTGCTTCCTCTGATTCACCCTCCTGACTTCACCTTCTCCTTTTCCTTCTTCTACTTCTTCTGATTCACCCTCCTGACTTCACCTTCTCCTTCTCCTTCTTCTGCTTCTTCTGATTCACCCTCCAGACTTCACCTTCTCCTTCTCCTTCTTCTACTTCTTCTGCTTCACAATCCAGACTTCACCTTCTCCTTCTCCTTCTTCTGCTTCTTCTGCTTCACCCTCCTGACTTCACCGTCGCCTTCTCCTTCTTCTACTTCTTCTGATTCACCCTCCAGACTTCACCTTCTCCTTCTCCTTCTTCTGCTTCTTCTGATTCACCCTCCTGACTTCACCTTCTCCTTCTCCTTCTTCTACTTCTTCTGATTCACCCTCCTGACTTCACCTTCTCCTTCTTCTTCTTCTACTTCTTCTGCTTCACCATCCTGACTTCACCTTCTCCTTCTCCTTCTCCTTCTTCTGCTTCTTCTGATTCACCCTCCAGACTTCACCTTCCCCTTCTCCTTCTTCTGCTTCTTCTGATTCACCCTCCTGACTTCACCTTCTCCTTCTCCTTCTTCTACATCTTCGGCTTCACCCTCATGACTTTGCCTTCTCCTTCTGCTTCTTCTGCTTCTTCTGATTCACCCTCCAGACTTCACCTTCTCCTTCTCCTTCTTCTACTTCTTCTGCTTCTCCCTCCAGACTTCACCTTCGCCTTCTCCTTTTCTACTTCTTCTGATTCACCCTCCAGACTTCACCTTCTCCTTCTCCTTCTTCTACTTCTTCTGCTTCACACTCCTGACTTCACCTTCTCCTTCTCCTTCTTCTGCTTCTTCTGATTCACCCTCCAGACTTCACCTTCTCCTTCTCCTTCTTCTACTTCTTCTGCTTCTTCCTCCAGACTTCACCTTCTCCTTCTCCTTCTTCTGCTTCTTCTGATTCACCCTCCTGACTTCACCTTCTCCTTCTCCTTCTTCTGCTTCTTCTGATTCAACCTTCCATACTTCACCTTCTCCTTCTCCTTCTTCTACTTCTTCTGATTCACCCTCCTGACTTCACATTCTCCTTCTCCTTCTTCTACTTCTTCTGATTCACACTCCAGACTTCACCTTCTCCTTCTCCTTCTTCTGCTTCTTCTGATTCACCCTCCTGACTTCACCTTCTCCTTCTCCTTCTTCTACTTCTTCTGATTCACCCTCCTGACTTCACCTTCTCCTTCTTCTTCTTCTACTTCTTCTGCTTCACCCTCCTGACTTCACCTTCTCCTTCTCCTTGTTCTGCTTCTTCTGATTCACCCTCCAGACTTCACCTTCTCCTTCTCCTTCTTCTACCTCTTCTGCTTCTACCTCCAGACTTCACCTTCTCCTTCTCCTTCTTCTGCTTCTTCTGATTCACCCTCCTGACTTCACCTTCTCCTTCTCCTTCTTCTGCTTCTTCTGATGCACCCTCCAGACTTCACCTTCTCCTTCTCCTTCTTCTACTTCTTCTGATTCACCCTACAGACTTCACCTTCTCCTTCTCCTTCTTCTACTTCTTCTGCTTCACCCTCCAGACTTCACCTTCTCCTTCTCCTTCTTCTGCTTCTTCTGATTCACCCTCCAGACTTCACCTTCGCCTTCTCCTTCTTCTGCTTCCTCTGATTCACCCTCCAGACTTCACCTTCTCCTTCTCCTTCTTCTACTTCTTCTGATTCACCCTCCAGACTTCAGCTTCTCCTTCTCCTTCTTCTACTTCTTCTGATTCACCCTCCAGACTTTACCTTCTCCTTCTCCTTCTTCTGCTTCTTCTGATTCACCCTCCTGACTTCACCTTCTCCTTCTCCTTCTTCTACTTCTTCTGATTCACCCTCCTGACTTCACCTTCTCCTTCTTCTACTTCTTCTGCTTCACCCTCCTGACTTCGCCTTCTCCTTCTCCTTCTTCTGCTTCTTCTGATTCACCCTCCAGACTTCACCTTCTCCTTCTCCTTCTTCTACTTCTTCTGCTCCTCCCTCCAGACTTCACCTTCTCTTCTCCTTCTTCTGCTTCTTCTGATTCACCCTCCAGACTTCATCTTCTCCTTCTCCTTCTTCTACTTCTTCTGATTCACCCTCCAGACTTCACCTTCTCCTTCTTCTGCTTCTTCTGATTCACCCTCCAGACTTCACCTTCTCCTTCTCCTTCTTCTACTTCTTCTGATTCATCCTCCAGACTTCACCTTCTCCTTCTCCTTCTTCTACTTCTTCTGCTTCACCCTCCTGAATTCACCTTCGCCTCCTCCTTCTTCTACTTCTTCTGCTTCTCCCTCCAGACTTCACCTTCTCCTTCTCCTTCTTCTACTTCTTCTGATTCACCCTCCAGACTTCACCTTCTCCTTCTCCTTCTTCTGCTTCTTCTGATTCACCCTCCTGACTTCACCTTCTCCTTCTCCTTCTTCTGCTTCTTCTGATTCACCCTCCAGACTTCACCTTCTCCTTCTCCTTCTTCTGCTTCTTCTGATTCACCCTCCAGACTTCACCTTCTCCTTCTCCTTCTTCTACATCTTCTGATTCACCCTCCAGACATCACCTTCTCCTTCTCCTTCTTCTGCTTCTTCTGATTCACCCTCCTGACTTCACCTTCTCCTTCTGCTTCTTCTGCTTCTTCTGCTTCACCCTCCTGACTTCACCGTCGCCTTCTCCTTCTTCTACTTCTTCTGATTCACCCTCCAGACTTCACCTTCTCCTTCTCCTTCTTCTCCTTCTTCTGATTCACCCTCCAGACTTCACCTTCTCCTTCTCCTTCTTCTGCTTCCTCTGATTCACCCTCCTGACTTCACCTTCTCCTTTTCCTTCTTCTACTTCTTCTGATTCACCCTCCTGACTTCACCTTCTCCTTCTCCTTCTTCTGCTTCTTCTGATTCACCCTCCAGACTTCACCTTCTCCTTCTCCTTCTTCTGATTCACACTCCAGACTTCACCTTCTCCTTCTCCTTCTTCTGCTTCTTCTGATTCACCCTCCAGACTTCACCTCTCCTTCTCCTTCTTCTGCTTCTTCTGATTCACCCTCCAGACTTCACCTTCTCCTTCACCTTCTTCTGCTTCTTCTGATTCACCCTGCAGACTTCACCATCTCCTTCTCTTTCTTCTGCTTCTTCTGATTCACCCTCCAGACTTCACCTTCTCCTTCTCCTTCTTCTACTTCTTCTGATTCACCCTCCAGACTTCACCTTCTCCTTCTCCTTCTTCTACTTCTTCTGATTCATCCTCCAGACTTCACCTTCTCCTTCTCCTTCTTCTGCTTCCTCTGATTCACCCTCCTGACTTCAGCTTCTCCTTCTCCTTCTTCGACTTCTTCTGATTCACCCACCAGACTTCACCTTCTCCTTCTCCTTCTTCTGGTTCTTCTGATTCATCCTCCAGACTTCACCTTCTCCTTCTCCTTCTTCTGCTTCTTCTGATTCACCCTCCAGACTTCACCTTCTCCTTCTCCTTCTTCTACTTCTTCTGCTTCACACTCCAGACTTCACCTTCTCCTTCTCCTTCTTCTGCTTCTTCTGATTCACCCTCCTGACTTCACCTTCTCCTTCTCCTTCTTCTGCTTCTTCTGATTCACCCTCCATACTTCACCTTCTCCTTCTCCTTCTTCTACTTCTTCTGATTCACCCTCCTGACTTCACATTCTCCTTCTCCTTCTTCAACTTCTTCTGATTCACCCTCCAGACTTCACCTTCTCCTTCTCCTTCTTCTGCTTCTTCTGATTCACCCTCCTGACTTTACCTTCTCCTTCTCCTTCTTCTACTTCTTGTGATTCACCCTCCTGACTTCACCTTCTCCTTCTTCTTCTTCTACTTCTTCTGCTTCACCCTCCTGACTTCAGCTTCTCCTTCTCCTTCTTCTGCTTCTTCTGATTCACCCTCCAGACTTCACCTTCTCCTTCTCCTTCTTCTACTTCTTCTGCTTCTCCCTCCAGACTTCACCTTCTCCTTCTCCTTCTTCTGCTACTTCTGATTCACCCTCCTGACTTCACCTTCTCCTTCTCCTTCTTCTGCTTCTTCTGATTCACCCTCCATACTTCACCTTCTCCTTCTCCTTCTTCTTCTTCTTCTGATTCACCCTCCTGAGTTCACCTTCTCCTTCTCCTTCTTCTACTTCTTCTGATTCACCCTCCTGACTTCACCTTCACCTTCTCCTTCTTCTGCTTCCTCTGATTCACCCTACAGACTTCACCTTCTCCTTCTCCTTCTTCTACTTCTTCTGCTTCACCCTCCAGACTTCACCTTCTCCTTCTCCTTCTTCTGCTTCTTCTGATTCACCCTCCAGACTTCAACTTCACCTTCTCCTTCTTCTGCTTCCTCTGATTCACCCTCCAGACTTCACCTTCTCCTTCTCCTTCTTCTACTTCTTCTGATTCACCCTCCAGACTTCACCTTCTCCTTCTCCTTCTTCTACTTCTTCTGCTTCACCCTCCAGACTTCACCTTCTCCTTCTCCTTCTTCTGCTTCTTCTGATTCACCCTCCTGACTTCACCTTCTCCTTCTCCTTCTTCTACTTCTTCTGATTCGCCCTCCTGACTTCACCTTCTCCTTCTCCTTCTTCTACTTCTTCTGCTTCACCCTCTTGACTTCGCCTTCTCCTTCTCCTTCTTCTGCTTCTTCTGATTCACCCTCCAGACTTCACCTTCTCCTTCTCCTTCTTCTACTTCTTCTGCTTCTCCCTCCAGACTTCACCTTCTCCTTCTCCTTCTTCTGCTTCTTCTGATTCACCCTCCAGACTTCACCTTCTCCTTCTCCTTCTTCTACTTCTTCTGATTCACACTCCAGACTTCACCTTCTCCTTCTTCTGGTTCTTCTGATTCACCCTCCAGACTTCACCTTCGCCTTCTCCTTCTTCTGCTTCTTCTGATTCACCCTCCTGACTTCACCTTCTCCTTCTGCTTCTTCTGCTTCTTCTGCTTCACCCTCCTGACTTCACCGTCGCCTTCTCCTTCTTCTACTTCTTCTGATTCACCCTCCAGACTTCACCTTCTCCTTCTCCTTCTTCTCCTTCTTCTGATTCACCCTCCAGACTTCACCTTCGCCTTCTCCTTCTTCTGCTTCTTCTGATTCACCCTCCTGACTTCACCTTCTCCTTCTGCTTCTTCTGCTTCTTCTGCTTCACCCTCCTGACTTCACCGTCGCCTTCTCCTTCTTCTACTTCTTCTGATTCACCCTCCAGACTTCACCTTCTCCTTCTCCTTCTTCTGCTTCCTCTGATTCACCCTCCTCACTTCACCTTCTCCTTTTCCTTCTTCTACTTCTTCTGATTCACCCTCCTGACTTCACCTTCTCCTTCTCCTTCTTCTGCTTCTTCTGATTCACCCTCCAGACTTCACCTTCTCCTTCTCCTTCTTCTGATTCACACTCCAGACTTCACCTTCTCCTTCTCCTTCTTCTGCTTCTTCTGATTCACCCTCCAGACTTCACCTCTCCTTCTCCTTCTTCTGCTTCTTCTGATTCACCCTCCAGACTTCACCTTCTCCTTCACCTTCTTCTGCTTCTTCTGATTCACCCTGCAGACTTCACCATCTCCTTCTCTTTCTTCTGCTTCTTCTGATTCACCCTCCAGACTTCACCTTCTCCTTCTCCTTCTTCTACTTCTTCTGATTCACCCTCCAGACTTCACCTTCTCCTTCTCCTTCTTCTACTTCTTCTGATTCATCCTCCAGACTTCACCTTCTCCTTCTCCTTCTTCTGCTTCCTCTGATTCACCCTCCTGACTTCAGCTTCTCCTTCTCCTTCTTCGACTTCTTCTGATTCACCCACCAGACTTCACCTTCTCCTTCTCCTTCTTCTGGTTCTTCTGATTCATCCTCCAGACTTCACCTTCTCCTTCTCCTTCTTCTGCTTCTTCTGATTCACCCTCCAGACTTCACCTTCTCCTTCTCCTTCTTCTACTTCTTCTGCTTCACACTCCAGACTTCACCTTCTCCTTCTCCTTCTTCTGCTTCTTCTGATTCACCCTCCTGACTTCACCTTCTCCTTCTCCTTCTTCTGCTTCTTCTGATTCACCCTCCATACTTCACCTTCTCCTTCTCCTTCTTCTACTTCTTCTGATTCACCCTCCTGACTTCACATTCTCCTTCTCCTTCTTCAACTTCTTCTGATTCACCCTCCAGACTTCACCTTCTCCTTCTCCTTCTTCTGCTTCTTCTGATTCACCCTCCTGACTTTACCTTCTCCTTCTCCTTCTTCTACTTCTTGTGATTCACCCTCCTGACTTCACCTTCTCCTTCTTCTTCTTCTACTTCTTCTGCTTCACCCTCCTGACTTCAGCTTCTCCTTCTCCTTCTTCTGCTTCTTCTGATTCACCCTCCAGACTTCACCTTCTCCTTCTCCTTCTTCTACTTCTTCTGCTTCTCCCTCCAGACTTCACCTTCTCCTTCTCCTTCTTCTGCTACTTCTGATTCACCCTCCTGACTTCACCTTCTCCTTCTCCTTCTTCTGCTTCTTCTGATTCACCCTCCATACTTCACCTTCTCCTTCTCCTTCTTCTTCTTCTTCTGATTCACCCTCCTGACTTCACCTTCTCCTTCTCCTTCTTCTACTTCTTCTGATTCACCCTCCTGACTTCACCTTCACCTTCTCCTTCTTCTGCTTCCTCTGATTCACCCTACAGACTCCACCTTCTCCTTCTCCTTCTTCTACTTCTTCTGCTTCACCCTCCAGACTTCACCTTCTCCTTCTCCTTCTTCTGCTTCTTCTGATTCACCCTCCAGACTTCAACTTCACCTTCTCCTTCTTCTGCTTCCTCTGATTCACCCTCCAGACTTCACCTTCTCCTTCTCCTTCTTCTACTTCTTCTGATTCACCCTCCAGACTTCACCTTCTCCTTCTCCTTCTTCTACTTCTTCTGCTTCACCCTCCAGACTTCTCCTTCTCCTTCTCCTTCTTCTGCTTCTTCTGATTCACCCTCCTGACTTCACCTTCTCCTTCTCCTTCTTCTACTTCTTCTGATTCGCCCTCCTGACTTCACCTTCTCCTTCTCCTTCTTCTACTTCTTCTGCTTCACCCTCCTGACTTCGCCTTCTCCTTCTCCTTCTTCTGCTTCTTCTGATTCACCCTCCAGACTTCACCTTCTCCTTCTCCTTCTTCTACTTCTTCTGCTTCTCCCTCCAGACTTCACCTTCTCCTTCTCCTTCTTCTGCTTCTTCTGATTCACCCTCCAGACTTCACCTTCTCCTTCTCCTTCTTCTACTTCTTCTGATTCACACTCCAGACTTCACCTTCTCCTTCTTCTGGTTCTTCTGATTCACCCTCCAGACTTCACCTTCGCCTTCTCCTTCTTCAACTTCTTCTGATTCACCCTCCAGACTTCACCTTCTCCTTCTGCTTCTTCTACTTCTTCTGCTTCACACTCCTGACTTCACCTTCTCCTTCTCCTTCTACTGCTTCTTCTGATTCCCTCCAGACTTCACCTTCTCCTTCTCCTTCTTCTACTTCTTCTGCTTCTCCCTCCAGACTTCACCTTCTCCTTCTCCTTCTTCTGCTTCTTCTGATTCACCCTCCTGACTTCACCTTCTCCTTCTCCTTCTTCTGCTTCTTCTGATTCAACCTTCCATACTTCACCTTCTCCTTCTCCTTCTTCTACTTCTTCTGATTCACCCTCCTGACTTCACATTCTCCTTCTCCTTCTTCTACTTCTTCTGATTCACCCTCCAGACATCACCTTCTCCTTCTCCTTCTTCTGCTTCTTCTGATTCACCCTCCTGACTTCACCTTCTCCTTCTCCTTCTTCTACTTCTTCTGATTCACCCTCCTGACTTCACCTTCTCCTTCTTCATCTTCTACTTCTTCTGCTTCACCCTCCTGACTTCACCTTCTCCTTCTCCTTCTTCTGCTTCTTCTGATTCACCCTCCAGATTTCACCTTCTCCTTCTCCTTCTTCTACTTCTTCTGCTTGTACCTCCAGACTTCACCTTCTCCTTCTCCTTCTTCTGCTTCTTCTGATTCACCCTCCTGACTTCACCTTCTCCTTCTCCTTCTTCTGCTTCTTCTGATTCACCCTCCTGACTTCACCTTCTCCTTCTCCTTCTTCTGCTTCCTCTGATTCACCCTACAGACTTCACCTTCTCCTTCTCCTTCTTCTACTTCTTCTGCTTCACCCTCCAGACTTCACCTTCTCCTTCTCCTTCTTCTGCTTCTTCTGATTCACCCTCCAGACTTCACCTTCGCCTTCTCCTTCTTCTGCTTCCTCTGATTCACCCTCCAGACTTCGCCTTCTCCTTCTCCTTCTTCTGCTTCTTCTGATTCCCCCTCCAGACTTCACCTTCTCCTTCTCCTTCTTCTACTTCTTCTGATTCATCCTCCAGACTTCACCTTCTCCTTCTCCTTCTTCTACTTCTTCTGCTTCACCCTCCTGAATTCACCTTCGCCTCCTCCTTCTTCTACTTCTTCTGCTTCTCCCTCCAGACTTCACCTTCTCCTTCTCCTTCTTCTACTTCTTCTGATTCACCCTCCAGACTTCACCTTCTCCTTCTCCTTCTTCTGCTTCTTCTGATTCACCCTCCTGACTTCACCTTCTCCTTTTCCTTCTTCTGCTTCTTCTGATTCACCCTCCAGACTTCACCTTCTCCTTCTCCTTCTTCTGCTTCTTCTGATTCACCCTCCAGACTTCACTTCTCCTTCTCCTTCTTCTACATCTTCTGATTCACCCTCCAGACATCACCTTCTCCTTCTCCTTCTTCTGCTTCTTCTGATTCACCCTCCTGACTTCACCTTCTCCTTCTGCTTCTTCTGCTTCTTCTGCTTCACCCTCCTGACTTCACCGTCGCCTTCTCCTTCTTCTACTTCTTCTGATTCACCCTCCAGACTTCACCTTCTCCTTCTCCTTCTTCTCCTTCTTCTGATTCACCCTCCAGACTTCACCTTCTCCTTCTCCTTCTTCTGCTTCCTCTGATTCAGCCTCCTGACTTCACCTTCTCCTTTTCCTTCTTCTACTTCT
The DNA here is from genome assembly GCF_052327205.1 of Somniosus microcephalus. NCBI lineage: Eukaryota > Metazoa > Chordata > Chondrichthyes > Squaliformes > Somniosidae > Somniosus > Somniosus microcephalus. Next base: position 190,720 of record NW_028225184.1, read on the forward strand.
TCTGATTCACCCTCCTGACTTCACCTTCTCCTTCTCCTTCTTCTGATTCACACTCCAGACTTCACCTTCTCCTTCTCCTTCTTCTGCTTCTTCTGATTCACCCTCCAGACTTCACCTCTCCTTCTCCTTCTTCTGCTTCTTCTGATTCACCCTCCAGACTTCACCTTCTCCTTCACCTTCTAATGCTTCTTCTGATTCACCCTGCAGACTTCACCATCTCCTTCTCTTTCTTCTGCTTCTTCTGATTCACCCTCCAGACTTCACCTTCTCCTTCTCCTTCTTCTACTTCTTCTGATTCACCCTCCAGACTTCACCTTCTCCTTCTCCTTCTTCTACTTCTTCTGATTCATCCTCCAGACTTCACCTTCTCCTTCTCCTTCTTCTGCTTCCTCTGATTCACCCTCCTGACTTCACCTTCTCCTTCTCCTTCTTCGACTTCTTCTGATTCACCCACCAGACTTCACCTTCTCCTTCTCCTTCTTCTGGTTCTTCTGATTCACCCTCCAGACTTCACCTTCTCCTTCTCCTTCTTCTGCTTCTTCTGATTCACCCTCCAGACTTCACCTTCTCCTTCTCCTTCTTCTACTTCTTCTGCTTCACACTCCAGACTTCACCTTCTCCTTCTCCTTCTTCTGCTTCTTCTGATTCACCCTCCTGACTTCACCTTCTCCTTCTCCTTCTTCTGCTTCTTCTGATTCACCCTCCATACTTCACCTTCTCCTTCTCCTTCTTCTACTTCTTCTGATTCACCCTCCTGACTTCACATTCTCCTTCTCCTTCTTCAACTTCTTCTGATTCACCCTCCAGACTTCACCTTCTCCTTCTCCTTCTTCTGCTTCTTCTGATTCACCCTCCTGACTTTACCTTCTCCTTCTCCTTCTTCTACTTCTTGTGATTCACCCTCCTGACTTCACCTTCTCCTTCTTCTTCTACTTCTTCTGCTTCACCCTCCTGACTTCACCTTCTCCTTCTCCTTCTTCTGCTTCTTCTGATTCACCCTCCAGACTTCACCTTCTCCTTCTCCTTCTTCTACTTCTTCTGCTTCTCCCTCCAGACTTCACCTTCTCCTTCTCCTTCTTCTGCTTCTTCTGATTCACCCTCCTGACTTCACCTTCTCCTTCTCCTTCTTCTGCTTCTTCTGATTCACCCTCCATACTTCACCTTCTCCTTCTCCTTCTTCTTCTTCTTCTGATTCACCCTCCTGACTTCACCTTCTCCTTCCCCTTCTTCTACTTCTTCTGATTCACCCTCCTGACTTCACCTTCACCTTCTCCTTCTTCTGCTTCCTCTGATTCACCCTACAGACTTCACCTTCTCCTTCTCCTTCTTCTACTTCTTCTGCTTCACCCTCCAGACTTCACCTTCTCCTTCTCCTTCTTCTGCTTCTTCTGATTCACCCTCCAGACTTCACCTTCTCCTTCTCCTTCTTCTGCTTCTTCTGATTCACCCTCCTGACTTCACCTTCTCCTTCTCCTTCTTCTACTTCTTCTGATTCGCCCTCCTGACTTCACCTTCTCCTTCTCTCCTTCTTCTACTTCTTCTGCTTCACCCTCCTGACTTCGCCTTCTCCTTCTCCTTCTTCTGCTTCTTCTGATTCACCCTCCAGACTTCACCTTCTCCTTCTCCTTCTTCTACTTCTTCTGCTTCTCCCTCCAGACTTCACCTTCTCCTTCTCCTTCTTCTGCTTCTTCTGATTCACCCTCCAGACTTCACCTTCTCCTTCTCCTTCTTCTACTTCTTCTGATTCACACTCCAGACTTCACCTTCTCCTTCTTCTGGTTCTTCTGATTCACCCTCCAGACTTCACCTTCGCCTTCTCCTTCTTCAACTTCTTCTGATTCACCCTCCAGACTTCACCTTCTCCTTCTGCTTCTTCTACTTCTTCTGCTTCACACTCCTGACTTCACCTTCTCCTTCTCCTTCTACTGCTTCTTCTGATTCCCTCCAGACTTCACCTTCTCCTTCTCCTTCTTCTACTTCTTCTGCTTCTCCCTCCAGACTTCACCTTCTCCTTCTCCTTCTTCTGCTTCTTCTGATTCACCCTCCTGACTTCACCTTCTCCTTCTCCTTCTTCTGCTTCTTCTGATTCAACCTTCCATACTTCACCTTCTCCTTCTCCTTCTTCTACTTCTTCTGATTCACCCTCCTGACTTCACATTCTCCTTCTCCTTCTTCTACTTCTTCTGATTCACCCTCCAGACTTCACCTTCTCCTTCTCCTTCTTCTGCTTCTTCTGATTCACCCTCCTGACTTCACCTTCTCCTTCTCCTTCTTCTACTTCTTCTGATTCACCCTCCTGACTTCACCTTCTCCTTCTTCATCTTCTACTTCTTCTGCTTCACCCTCCTGACTTCACCTTCTCCTTCTCCTTCTTCTGCTTCTTCTGATTCACCCTCCAGATTTCACCTTCTCCTTCTCCTTCTTCTACTTCTTCTGCTTGTACCTCCAGACTTCACCTTCTCCTTCTCCTTCTTCTGCTTCTTCTGATTCACCCTCCTGACTTCACCTTCTCCTTCTCCTTCTTCTGCTTCTTCTGATTCACCCTCCTGACTTCACCTTCTCCTTCTCCTTCTTCTGCTTCCTCTGATTCACCCTACAGACTTCACCTTCTCCTTCTCCTTCTTCTACTTCTTCTGCTTCACCCTCCAGACTTCACCTTCTCCTTCTCCTTCTTCTGCTTCTTCTGATTCACCCTCCAGACTTCACCTTCGCCTTCTCCTTCTTCTGCTTCCTCTGATTCACCCTCCAGACTTCGCCTTCTCCTTCTCCTTCTTCTGCTTCTTCTGATTCCCCCTCCAGACTTCACCTTCTCCTTCTACTTCTTCTACTTCTTCTGCTTCTCCCTCCAGACTTCACCTTCTCTTCTCCTTCTTCTGTTTCTTCTGATTCACCCTCCAGACTTCACCTTCTCCTTCTCCTTCTTCTGCTTCTTCTGATTCACCCTCCAGACTTCACCTTCTCCTTCTCCTTCTTCTACTTCTTCTGATTCACCCTCCAGACTTCACCTTCTCCTTCTCCTTCTTCTACTTCTTCTGATTCACCCTCCTGAATTCACATTCGCCTCCTCCTTCTTCTATTTCTTCTGCTTCTCCCTCCAGACTTCACCTTCTCCTTCTCCTTCTTCTACTTCTTCTGATTCACCCTCCAGACTTCACCTTCTCCTTCTCCTTCTTCTGCTTCTTCTGATTCACCCTCCAGACTTCACCTTCTCCTTCTCCTTCTTCTACTTCTTCTGCTTCACACTCCAGACTTCACCTTCTCCTTCTCCTTCTTCTACTTCTTCTGATTCACCCTCCTGACTTCACATTCTCCTTCTCCTTCTTCTACTTCTTCTGATTCACCCTCCAGACTTCACCTTCTCCTTCTCCTTCTTCTGCTTCTTCTGATTCACCCTCCTGACTTCACCTTCTCCTTCTCCTTCTTCTACTTCTTGTGATTCACCCTCCTGACTTCACATTCTCCTTCTCCTTCTTCTACTTCTTCTGATTCACCCTCTAGACTTCACCTTCACCTTCTCCTTCTTCTGCTTCTTCTGATTCACCCTCCTGACTTCACCTTCTCCTTCTCCTTCTTCTGCTTCTTCTGATTCACCCTCCTGACTTCACCTTCTCCTTCTCCTTCTTCTGCTTCTTCTGATTCACCCTCCTGACTTCACCTTCTCCTTCTCCTTCTTCTACTTCTTCTGATTCGCCCTCCTGACTTCACCTTCTCCTTCTCCTTCTTCTACTTCTTCTGCTTCACCCTCCTGACTTCGCCTTCTCCTTCTCCTTCTTCTGCTTCTTCTGATTCACCCTCCAGACTTCACCTTCTCCTTCTCCTTCTTCTACTTCTTCTGCTTCTCCCTCCAGACTTCACCTTCTCCTTCTCCTTCTTCTGCTTCTTCTGATTCACCCTCCAGACTTCACCTTCTCCTTCTCCTTCTTCTACTTCTTCTGATTCACACTCCAGACTTCACCTTCTCCTTCTTCTGGTTCTTCTGATTCACCCTCCAGACTTCACCTTCGCCTTCTCCTTCTTCAACTTCTTCTGATTCACCCTCCAGACTTCACCTTCTCCTTCTGCTTCTTCTACTTCTTCTGCTTCACACTCCTGACTTCACCTTCTCCTTCTCCTTCTACTGCTTCTTCTGATTCCCTCCAGACTTCACCTTCTCCTTCTCCTTCTTCTACTTCTTCTGCTTCTCCCTCCAGACTTCACCTTCTCCTTCTCCTTCTTCTGCTTCTTCTGATTCACCCTCCTGACTTCACCTTCTCCTTCTCCTTCTTCTGCTTCTTCTGATTCAACCTTCCATACTTCACCTTCTCCTTCTCCTTCTTCTACTTCTTCTGATTCACCCTCCTGACTTCACATTCTCCTTCTCCTTCTTCTACTTCTTCTGATTCACCCTCCAGACTTCACCTTCTCCTTCTCCTTCTTCTGCTTCTTCTGATTCACCCTCCTGACTTCACCTTCTCCTTCCCCTTCTTCTACTTCTTCTGATTCACCCTCCTGACTTCACCTTCTCCTTCTTCATCTTCTACTTCTTCTGCTTCACCCTCCTGACTTCACCTTCTCCTTCTCCTTCTTCTGCTTCTTCTGATTCACCCTCCAGATTTCACCTTCTCCTTCTCCTTCTTCTACTTCTTCTGCTTGTACCTCCAGACTTCACCTTCTCCTTCTCCTTCTTCTGCTTCTTCTGATTCACCCTCCTGACTTCACCTTCTCCTTCTCCTTCTTCTGCTTCTTCTGATTCACCCTCCTGACTTCACCTTCTCCTTCTCCTTCTTCTGCTTCCTCTGATTCACCCTACAGACTTCACCTTCTCCTTCTCCTTCTTCTACTTCTTCTGCTTCACCCTCCAGACTTCACCTTCTCCTTCTCCTTCTTCTGCTTCTTCTGATTCACCCTCCAGACTTCACCTTCGCCTTCTCCTTCTTCTGCTTCCTCTGATTCACCCTCCAGACTTCGCCTTCTCCTTCTCCTTCTTCTGCTTCTTCTGATTCCCCCTCCAGACTTCACCTTCTCCTTCTACTTCTTCTACTTCTTCTGCTTCTCCCTCCAGACTTCACCTTCTCTTCTCCTTCTTCTGTTTCTTCTGATTCACCCTCCAGACTTCACCTTCTCCTTCTCCTTCTTCTGCTTCTTCTGATTCACCCTCCAGACTTCACCTTCTCCTTCTCCTTCTTCTACTTCTTCTGATTCACCCTCCAGACTTCACCTTCTCCTTCTCCTTCTTCTACTTCTTCTGATTCACCCTCCTGAATTCACATTCGCCTCCTCCTTCTTCTATTTCTTCTGCTTCTCCCTCCAGACTTCACCTTCTCCTTCTCCTTCTTCTACTTCTTCTGATTCACCCTCCAGACTTCACCTTCTCCTTCTCCTTCTTCTGCTTCTTCTGATTCACCCTCCAGACTTCACCTTCTCCTTCTCCTTCTTCTACTTCTTCTGCTTCACACTCCAGACTTCACCTTCTCCTTCTCCTTCTTCTGCTTCTTCTGATTCACCCTCCTGACTTCACCTTCTCCTTCTCCTTCTTCTGCTTCTTCTGATTCACCCTCCATACTTCACCTTCTCCTTCTCCTTCTTCTACTTCTTCTGATTCACCCTCCTGACTTCACATTCTCCTTCTCCTTCTTCTACTTCTTCTGATTCACCCTCCAGACTTCACCTTCTCCTTCTCCTTCTTCTGCTTCTTCTGATTCACCCTCCTGACTTCACCTTCTCCTTCTCCTTCTTCTACTTCTTGTGATTCACCCTCCTGACTTCACATTCTCCTTCTCCTTCTTCTACTTCTTCTGATTCACCCTCCAGACTTCACCTTCACCTTCTCCTTCTTCTGCTTCTTCTGATTCACCCTCCTGACTTCACCTTCTCCTTCTCCTTCTTCTGCTTCTTCTGATTCACCCTCCTGACTTCACCTTCTCCTTCTCCTTCTTCTGCTTCTTCTGATTCACCCTCCTGACTTCACCTTCTCCTTCTCCTTCTTCTACTTCTTCTGATTCGCCCTCCTGACTTCACCTTCTCCTTCTCCTTCTTCTACTTCTTCTGCTTCTCCCTCCAGACTTCACCTTCTCCTTCTCCTTCTTCTACTTCTTCTGCTTCTCCCTCCAGACTTCACCTTCTCTTCTCCTTCTTCTGCTTCTTCTGATTCACCCTCCAGACTTCACCTTCTCCTTCTCCTTCTTCTACTTCTTCTGATTCACCCTCCAGACTTCACCTTCTCCTTCTCCTTCTTCTGCTTCTTCTGATTCACCCTCCAGACTTCACCTTCTCCTTCTCCTTCTTCTACTTCTTCTGATTCACCCTCCAGACTTCACCTTCTCCTTCTCCTTCTTCTACTTCTTCTGATTCACCCTCCTGAATTCACATTCGCCTCCTCCTTCTTCTACTTCTTCTGCTTCTCCCTCCAGACTTCACCTTCTCCTTCTCCTTCTTCTGCTTCTTCTGATTCACCCTCCTGACTTCACCTTCTCCTTCTCCTTCTTCTGCTTCTTCTGATTCACCCTCCATACTTCACCTTCTCCTTCTCCTTCTTCTTCTTCTTCTGATTCACCCTCCTGACTTCACCTTCTCCTTCTCCTTCTTCTACTTCTTCTGATTCACCCTCCTGACTTCACCTTCACCTTCTCCTTCTTCTGCTTCCTCTGATTCACCCTACAGACTTCACCTTCTCCTTCTCCTTCTTCTACTTCTTCTGCTTCACCCTCCAGACTTCACCTTCTCCTTCTCCTTCTTCTGCTTCTTCTGATTCACCCTCCAGACTTCAACTTCACCTTCTCCTTCTTCTGCTTCCTCTGATTCACCCTCCAGACTTCACCTTCTCCTTCTCCTTCTTCTACTTCTTCTGATTCACCCTCCAGACTTCACCTTCTCCTTCTCCTTCTTCTACTTCTTCTGCTTCACCCTCCAGACTTCACCTTCTCCTTCTCCTTCTTCTGCTTCTTCTGATTCACCCCTCCTGACTTCACCTTCTCCTTCTCCTTCTTCTACTTCTTCTGATTCGCCCTCCTGACTTCACCTTCTCCTTCTCCTTCTTCTACTTCTTCTGCTTCACCCTCCTGACTTCGCCTTCTCCTTCTCCTTTCTTCTTGCTTCTTCTGATTCACCCTCCAGACTTCACCTTCTCCTTCTCCTTCTTCTACTTCTTCTGCTTCTCCCCTCCAGACTTCACCTTCTCCTTCTCCTTCTTCTGCTTCTTCTGATTCACCCTCCAGACTTCACCTTCTCCTTCTCCTTCTTCTACTTCTTCTGATTCACACTCCAGACTTCACCTTCTCCTTCTTCTGGTTCTTCTGATTCACCCTCCAGACTTCACCTTCGCCTTCTCCTTCTTCAACTTCTTCTGATTCACCCCTCCAGACTTCACCTTCTCCTTCTGCTTCTTCTACTTCTTCTGCTTCACACTCCTGACTTCACCTTCTCCTTCTCCTTCTACTGCTTCTCTCTGATTCCCTCCAGACTTCACCTTCTCCTTCTCCTTCTTCTACTTCTTCTGCCTTCTCCCTCCAGACTTCACCTTCTCCCTTCTCCTTCTTCTGCTTCTTCTGATTCACCCCTCCTGACTTCACCTTCTCCTTCCTCCTTCTTCTGCTTCTTCTGATTCAACCTTCCCATACTTCACCTTCTCCTTCTCCTTCTTCTATCACCCTCCTGACTTCACATTCTCCTTCTCCTTCTTCTACTTCTTCTGATTCACCCTCCAGACTTCACCTTCTCCTTCTCCTTCTTCTGCTTCTTCTGATTCACCCTCCTGACTTCACCTTCTCCTTCTCCTTCTTCTACTTCTTCTGATTCACCCTCCTGACTTCACCTTCTCCTTCTTCATCTTCTCCTTCTTCTGCTTCACCCTCCTGACTTCACCTTCTCCTTCTCCTTCTTCTCCTTCTTCTGATTCACCCTCCAGACTTCACCTTCTCCTTCTCCTTCTTCTGCTTCCTCTGATTCAGCCTCCTGACTTCACCTTCTCCTTTTCCTTCTTCTACTTCTTCTGATTCACCCTCCTGACTTCACCTTCTCCTTCTCCTTCTTCTGATTCACACTCCAGACTTCACCTTCTCCTTCTCCTTCTTCTGCTTCTTCTGATTCACCCTCCAGACTTCACCTCTCCTTCTCCTTCTTCTGCTTCTTCTGATTCACCCTCCAGACTTCACCTTCTCCTTCACCTTCTAATGCTTCTTCTGATTCACCCTGCAGACTTCACCATCTCCTTCTCTTTCTTCTGCTTCTTCTGATTCACCCTCCAGACTTCACCTTCTCCTTCTCCTTCTTCTACTTCTTCTGATTCACCCTCCAGACTTCACCTTCTCCTTCTCCTTCTTCTACTTCTTCTGATTCATCCTCCAGACTTCACCTTCTCCTTCTCCTTCTTCTGCTTCCTCTGATTCACCCTCCTGACTTCACCTTCTCCTTCTCCTTCTTCGACTTCTTCTGATTCACCCACCAGACTTCACCTTCTCCTTCTCCTTCTTCTGGTTCTTCTGATTCACCCTCCAGACTTCACCTTCTCCTTCTCCTTCTTCTGCTTCTTCTGATTCACCCTCCAGACTTCACCTTCTCCTTCTCCTTCTTCTACTTCTTCTGCTTCACACTCCAGACTTCACCTTCTCCTTCTCCTTCTTCTGCTTCTTCTGATTCACCCTCCATACTTCACCTTCTCCTTCTCCTTCTTCTACTTCTTCTGATTCACCCTCCTGACTTCACATTCTCCTTCTCCTTCTTCAACTTCTTCTGATTCACCCTCCAGACTTCACCTTCTCCTTCTCCTTCTTCTGCTTCTTCTGATTCACCCTCCTGACTTTACCTTCTCCTTCTCCTTCTTCTACTTCTTGTGATTCACCCTCCTGACTTCACCTTCTCCTTCTTCTTCTACTTCTTCTGCTTCACCCTCCTGACTTCACCTTCTCCTTCTCCTTCTTCTGCTTCTTCTGATTCACCCTCCAGACTTCACCTTCTCCTTCTCCTTCTTCTACTTCTTCTGCTTCTCCCTCCAGACTTCACCTTCTCCTTCTCCTTCTTCTGCTTCTTCTGATTCACCCTCCTGACTTCACCTTCTCCTTCTCCTTCTTCTGCTTCTTCTGATTCACCCTCCATACTTCACCTTCTCCTTCTCCTTCTTCTTCTTCTTCTGATTCACCCTCCTGACTTCACCTTCTCCTTCTCCTTCTTCTACTTCTTCTGATTCACCCTCCTGACTTCACCTTCACCTTCTCCTTCTTCTGCTTCCTCTGATTCACCCTACAGACTTCACCTTCTCCTTCTCCTTCTTCTACTTCTTCTGCTTCACCCTCCAGACTTCACCTTCTCCTTCTCCTTCTTCTGCTTCTTCTGATTCACCCTCCAGACTTCAACTTCACCTTCTCCTTCTTCTGCTTCCTCTGATTCACCCTCCAGACTTCACCTTCTCCTTCTCCTTCTTCTACTTCTTCTGATTCACCCTCCAGACTTCACCTTCTCCTTCTCCTTCTTCTACTTCTTCTGCTTCACCCTCCAGACTTCACCTTCTCCTTCTCCTTCTTCTGCTTCTTCTGATTCACCCTCCAGACTTCACCTTCTCCTTCTCCTTCTTCTACTTCTTCTGCTTCTCCCTCCAGACTTCACCTTCTCCTTCTCCTTCTTCTGCTTCTTCTGATTCACCCTCCTGACTTCACCTTCTCCTTCTCCTTCTTCTGCTTCTTCTGATTCACCCTCCATACTTCACCTTCTCCTTCTCCTTCTTCTTCTTCTTCTGATTCACCCTCCTGACTTCACCTTCTCCTTCTCCTTCTTCTACTTCTTCTGATTCACCCTCCTGACTTCACCTTCACCTTCTCCTTCTTCTGCTTCCTCTGATTCACCCTACAGACTTCACCTTCTCCTTCTCCTTCTTCTACTTCTTCTGCTTCACCCTCCAGACTTCACCTTCTCCTTCTCCTTCTTCTGCTTCTTCTGATTCACCCTCCAGACTTCAACTTCACCTTCTCCTTCTTCTGCTTCCTCTGATTCACCCTCCAGACTTCACCTTCTCCTTCTCCTTCTTCTACTTCTTCTGATTCACCCTCCAGACTTCACCTTCTCCTTCTCCTTCTTCTACTTCTTCTGCTTCACCCTCCAGACTTCACCTTCTCCTTCTCCTTCTTCTGCTTCTTCTGATTCACCCTCCTGACTTCACCTTCTCCTTCTCCTTCTTCTACTTCTTCTGATTCGCCCTCCTGACTTCACCTTCTCCTTCTCCTTCTTCTACTTCTTCTGCTTCACCCTCCTGACTTCGCCTTCTCCTTCTCCTTCTTCTGCTTCTTCTGATTCACCCTCCAGACTTCACCTTCTCCTTCTCCTTCTTCTACTTCTTCTGCTTCTCCCTCCAGACTTCACCTTCTCCTTCTCCTTCTTCTGCTTCTTCTGATTCACCCTCCAGACTTCACCTTCTCCTTCTCCTTCTTCTACTTCTTCTGATTCACACTCCAGACTTCACCTTCTCCTTCTTCTGGTTCTTCTGATTCACCCTCCAGACTTCACCTTCGCCTTCTCCTTCTTCAACTTCTTCTGATTCACCCTCCAGACTTCACCTTCTCCTTCTGCTTCTTCTACTTCTTCTGCTTCACACTCCTGACTTCACCTTCTCCTTCTCCTTCTACTGCTTCTTCTGATTCCCTCCAGACTTCACCTTCTCCTTCTCCTTCTTCTACTTCTTCTGCTTCTCCCTCCAGACTTCACCTTCTCCTTCTCCTTCTTCTGCTTCTTCTGATTCACCCTCCTGACTTCACCTTCTCCTTCTCCTTCTTCTGCTTCTTCTGATTCAACCTTCCATACTTCACCTTCTCCTTCTCCTTCTTCTACTTCTTCTGATTCACCCTCCTGACTTCACATTCTCCTTCTCCTTCTTCTACTTCTTCTGATTCACCCTCCAGACTTCACCTTCTCCTTCTCCTTCTTCTGCTTCTTCTGATTCACCCTCCTGACTTCACCTTCTCCTTCTCCTTCTTCTACTTCTTCTGATTCACCCTCCTGACTTCACCTTCTCCTTCTTCATCTTCTACTTCTTCTGCTTCACCCTCCTGACTTCACCTTCTCCTTCTCCTTCTTCTGCTTCTTCTGATTCACCCTCCAGATTTCACCTTCTCCTTCTCCTTCTTCTACTTCTTCTGCTTGTACCTCCAGACTTCACCTTCTCCTTCTCCTTCTTCTGCTTCTTCTGATTCACCCTCCTGACTTCACCTTCTCCTTCTCCTTCTTCTGCTTCTTCTGATTCACCCTCCTGACTTCACCTTCTCCTTCTCCTTCTTCTGCTTCCTCTGATTCACCCTACAGACTTCACCTTCTCCTTCTCCTTCTTCTACTTCTTCTGCTTCACCCTCCAGACTTCACCTTCTCCTTCTCCTTCTTCTGCTTCTTCTGATTCACCCTCCAGACTTCACCTTCGCCTTCTCCTTCTTCTGCTTCCTCTGATTCACCCTCCAGACTTCGCCTTCTCCTTCTCCTTCTTCTGCTTCTTCTGATTCCCCCTCCAGACTTCACCTTCTCCTTCTACTTCTTCTACTTCTTCTGCTTCTCCCTCCAGACTTCACCTTCTCTTCTCCTTCTTCTGTTTCTTCTGATTCACCCTCCAGACTTCACCTTCTCCTTCTCCTTCTTCTGCTTCTTCTGATTCACCCTCCAGACTTCACCTTCTCCTTCTCCTTCTTCTACTTCTTCTGATTCACCCTCCAGACTTCACCTTCTCCTTCTCCTTCTTCTACTTCTTCTGATTCACCCTCCTGAATTCACATTCGCCTCCTCCTTCTTCTATTTCTTCTGCTTCTCCCTCCAGACTTCACCTTCTCCTTCTCCTTCTTCTACTTCTTCTGATTCACCCTCCAGACTTCACCTTCTCCTTCTCCTTCTTCTGCTTCTTCTGATTCACCCTCCAGACTTCACCTTCTCCTTCTCCTTCTTCTACTTCTTCTGCTTCACACTCCAGACTTCACCTTCTCCTTCTCCTTCTTCTGCTTCTTCTGATTCACCCTCCTGACTTCACCTTCTCCTTCTCCTTCTTCTGCTTCTTCTGATTCACCCTCCATACTTCACCTTCTCCTTCTCCTTCTTCTACTTCTTCTGATTCACCCTCCTGACTTCACATTCTCCTTCTCCTTCTTCTACTTCTTCTGATTCACCCTCCAGACTTCACCTTCTCCTTCTCCTTCTTCTGCTTCTTCTGATTCACCCTCCTGACTTCACCTTCTCCTTCTCCTTCTTCTACTTCTTGTGATTCACCCTCCTGACTTCACATTCTCCTTCTCCTTCTTCTACTTCTTCTGATTCACCCTCCAGACTTCACCTTCACCTTCTCCTTCTTCTGCTTCTTCTGATTCACCCTCCTGACTTCACCTTCTCCTTCTCCTTCTTCTGCTTCTTCTGATTCACCCTCCTGACTTCACCTTCTCCTTCTCCTTCTTCTGCTTCTTCTGATTCACCCTCCATACTATACCTTCTCCTTCTCCTTCTTCTACTTCTTCTGATTCACCCTCCTGACTTCACCTTCTCCTTCTCCTTCTTCTACTTCTTCTGCTTCTCCCTCCAGACTTCACCTTCTCCTTCTCCTTCTTCTACTTCTTCTGCTTCTCCCTCCAGACTTCACCTTCTCTTCTCCTTCTTCTGCTTCTTCTGATTCACCCTCCAGACTTCACCTTCTCCTTCTCCTTCTTCTACTTCTTCTGATTCACCCTCCAGACTTCACCTTCTCCTTCTCCTTCTTCTGCTTCTTCTGATTCACCCTCCAGACTTCACCTTCTCCTTCTCCTTCTTCTACTTCTTCTGATTCACCCTCCAGACTTCACCTTCTCCTTCTCCTTCTTCTACTTCTTCTGATTCACCCTCCTGAATTCACATTCGCCTCCTCCTTCTTCTACTTCTTCTGCTTCTCCCTCCAGACTTCACCTTCTCCTTCTCCTTCTTCTCATTCTTCTGATTCACCCTCCAGACTTCACCTTCTCCTTCTCCTTCTTCTGCTTCTTCTGATTCACCCTCCAGACTTCACCTTCTCCTTCTCCTTCTTCTACTTCTTCTGCTTCACACTCCAGACTTCACCTTCTCCTTCTCCTTCTTCTGCTTCTTCTGATTCACCCTCCTGACTTCACCTTCTCCTTCTCCTTCTTCTGCTTCTTCTGATTCACCCTCCATACTTCACCTTCTCCTTCTCCTTCTTCTACTTCTTCTGATTCACCCTCCTGACTTCACATTCTCCTTCTCCTTCTTCTACTTCTTCTGATTCACCCTCCAGACTTCACCTTCTCCTTCTCCTTCTTCTGCTTCTTCTGATTCACCCTCCTGACTTCACCTTCTCCTTCTTCTACTTCTTGTGATTCACCCTCCTGACTTCACATTCTCCTTCTCCTTCTTCTACTTCTTCTGATTCACCCTCCAGACTTCACCTTCTCCTTCTCCTTCTTCTGCTTCTTCTGATTCACCCTCCTGAATTCACCTTCTCCTTCTCCTTCTTCTGCTTCTTCTGATTCACCCTCCAGACTTCACCTTCTCCTTCTCCTTCTTCTACTTCTTCTGCTTCTCCCTCCAGACTTCACCTTCTCCTTCTCCTTCTACTGCTTCTTCTGATTCACCCTCCTGACTTCACCTTCTCCTTCTCCTTCTTCTGCTTCTTCTGATTCACCCTCCATACTTCACCTTCTCCTTCTCCTTCTTCTACTTCTTCTGATTCACCCTCCTGACTTCACCTTCTCCTTCTCCTTCTTCGACTTCTTCTGATTCACCCTCCTGACTTCACCTTCACCTTCTCCTTCTTCTGCTTCCTCTGATTCACCCTACAGACTTCACCTTCTCCTTCTCCTTCTTCTACTTCTTCTGCTTCACCCTCCAGACATCACCTTCTCCTTCTCCTGCTTCTTCTGATTCACCCTCCAGACTTCAACTTCACCTTCTCCTTCTTCTGCTTCCTCTGATTCACCCTCCAGACTTCACCTTCTCCTTCTCCTCCTTCTACTTCTTCTGATTCACCCTCCAGACTTCACCTTCTCCTTCTCCTTCTTCTACTTCTTCTGCTTCACCCTCCAGACTTCACCTTCTCCTTCTCCTTCTTCTGCTTCTTCTGATTCACCCTCCTGACTTCACCATCTCCTTCTTCTACTTCTTCTGATTCGCCCTCCTGACTTCACCTTCTCCTTCTCCTTCTTCTACTTCTTCTGCTTCACCCTCCTGACTTCGCCTTCTCCTTCTCCTTCTTCTGCTTCTTCTGATTCACCCTCCAGACTTCACCTTCTCCTTCTCCTTCTTCTACTTCTTCTGCTTCTCCCTCCAGACTTCACCTTCTCCTTCTCCTTCTTCTGCTTCTTCTGATTCACCCTCCAGACTTCACCTTCTCCTTCTCCTTCTTCTCCTTCTTCTGATTCACACTCCAGACTTCACCTTCTCCTTCTTCTGGTTCTTCTGATTCACCCTCCAGACTTCACCTTCGCCTTCTCCTTCTTCAACTTCTTCTGATTCACCCTCCAGACTTCACCTTCTCCTTCTGCTTCTTCTACATCTTCTGCTTCACACTCCTGACTTCACCTTCTCCTTCTCCTTCTTCTGCTTCTTCTGATTCACCCTCCAGACTTCACCTTCTCCTTCTCCTTCTTCTACTTCTTCTGCTTCTCCCTCCAGACTTCACCTTCTCCTTCTCCTTCTTCTGCTTCTTCTGATTCACCCTCCTGACTTCACCTTCTCCTTCTCCTTCTTCTACTTCTTCTGATTCACCCTCCTGACTTCACATTCTCCTTCTCCTTCTTCTACTTCTTCTGATTCACCCTCCAGACTTCACCTTCTCCTCCTCCTTCTTCTGCTTCTTCTGATTCACCCTCCTGACTTCACCTTCTCCTTCTCCTTCTTCTGCTTCTTCTGATTCACCCTCCTGACTACACCTTCTCCTTCTTCTTCTTCTCCTTCTTCTGCTTCACCCTCCTGACTTCACCTTCTCCTTCTCCTTCTTCTGCTTCTTCTGATTCACCATCCAGACTTCACCTTCTCCTTCTCCTTCTTCTACTTCTTCTGCTTGTACCTCCAGACTTCACCTTCTCCTTCTCCTTCTTCTGCTTCTTCTGATTCACCCTCCTGACTTCACCTTCTCCTTCTCCTTCTTCTGCTTCTTCTGATTCACCCTCCATACTTCACCTTCTCCTTCTCCTTCTTCTACTTCTTCTGATTCACCCTCCTGACTTCATCTTCTCCTTCTCCTTCTTCTACTTCTTCTGATTCACCCTCCTGACTTCACCTTCTCCTTCTCCTTCTTCTGCTTCCTCTGATTCACCCTACAGACTTCACCTTCTCCTTCACCTTCTTCTACTTCTTCTGCTTCACCCTCCAGACTTCACCTTCTCCTTCTCCTTCTTCTGCTTCTTCTGATTCACCCTCCAGACTTCACCTTCGCCTTCTCCTTCTTCTGCTTCCTCTGATTCACCCTCCAGACTTCATCTTCTCCTTCTCCTTCTTCTACTTCTTCTGATTCATCCTCCAGACTTCACCTTCTCCTTCTCCTTCTTCTACTTCTTCTGATTCACCCTCCAGACTTCACCTTCTCCTTCTCCTTCTTCTGCTTCTTCTGATTCACCCTCCTGACTTCACCTTCCCCTTCTCCTTCTTCTACTTCTTCTGATTCACCCTCCTGACTTCACCTTCTCCTTCTCCTTCTTCTACTTCTTCTGCTTCACCCTCCTGACTTCGCCTTCTCCTTCTCCTTCTTCTGCTTCTTCTGATTCACCCTCCAGACTTCACCTTCTCCTTCTCCTTCTTCTACTTCTTCTGCTTCTCCCTCCAGACTTCACCTTCTCTTCTCCTTCTTCCGCTTCTTCTGATTCACCCTCCAGACTTCACCTTCTCCTTCTCCTTCTTCTACTTCTTCTGATTCACCCTGCAGACTTCACCTTCTCCTTCTCCTTCTTCTGCTTCTTCTGATTCACCCTCCAGACTTCACCTTCTCCTTCTCCTTCTTCTGCTTCTTCTGATTCACCCTCCAGACTTCACCTTCTCCTTCTCCTTCTTCTACTTCTTCTGATTCACCCTCCTGAATTCACATTTGCCTCGTCCTTCTTCTACTTCTTCTGCTTCTCCCTCCAGACTTCACCTTCTCCTTCTCCTTCTTCTACTTCTTCTGATTCACCCTCCAGACTTCACCTTCTCCTTCTCCTTCTTCTGCTTCTTCTGATTCACCCTCCAGACTTCACCTTTTCCTTCTCCTTCTTCTACATCTTCTGATTCACCCTCCAGACAACACCTTCTCCTTCTCCTTCTTCTGCTTCTTCTGATTCACCCTCCTGACTTCACCTTCTCCTTCTGCTCCTTCTGCTTCTTCTGCTTCTTCTGCTTCACCCTCCTGACTTCACCTTCTCCTTCTCCTTCTTCTCCTTCTTCTGATTCACCCTCCAGACTTCACCTTCTCCTTCTCCTTCTTCTGCTTCCTCTGATTCACCCTCCTGACTTCATCTTCTCCTTCTCCTTCTTCTACTTCTTCTGATTCACCCTCCTGACTTCACCTTTTCCTTCTCCTTCTTCTGCTTCTTCTGATTCACCCTCCAGACTTCACCTTCTCCTTCTCCTTCTTCTGATTCACACTCCAGACTTCACCTTCTCCTTCTCCTTCTTCTGCTACTTCTGATTCGCCCTCCAGACTTCACCTTCTCCTTCTCCTTCTTCTGCTTCTTCTGATTCACCCTCCAGACTTCACCTTCTCCTTCTCCTTCTTCTACTTCTTCTGATTCACCCTCCAGACTTCACCTTCTCCTTCTCCTTCTTCTACTTCTTCTGATTCACCCTCCAGACTTCACCTTCTCCTTCTCCTTCTTCTGCTTCCTCTGATTCACCCTCCTGACTTCACCTTCTCCTTCTCCTTCTTCGACTTCTTCTGATTCACCCTCCAGACTTCACCTTCTCCTTCTCCTTCTTCCACTTCTTCTGATTCACCCTCCTGACTTCACCTTCTCCTTCTCCTTCTTCCACTTCTTCTGATTCACCCTCCTGACTTCACCTTCTCCTTCTCCTTCTTCTACTTCTTCTGCTTCACCCTCCTGACTTCACCGTCTCCTTCTCCTTCTTCTACTTCTTCTGCTTCACCCTCCAGACTTCACCTTCTCCTTCTCCTTCTTCTACTTCTTCTGATTCACCCTCCTGACTTCACCTTCTCCTTCTCCTTCTTCTACTTCTTCTGCTTCACCCTCCTGACTTCACATTCTCCTTCTCCTTCTTCTGCTTCCTCTGATTCACCCTCCAGACTTCACCTTCTCCTTCTCCTTCTTCTGCTTCTTCTGTTTCACCCTCCAGACTTCACCTTCTCCTTCTCCTTCTTCTACTTCTTCTGATTCACCCTCCAGACTTCACCTTCTCCTTCTCCTTCTTCTGCTTCTTCTGATTCACCCTCCTGACTTCACCTTCTCCTTCTCCTTCTTCTGCTTTTTCTGATTCACCCTCCAGACTTCACCTTCTCCTTCTCCTTCTTCTGCTTCCTCTGATTCACCCTCCAGACTTCAACTTCTCCTTCTCCTTATTCTGCTTCTTCTGATTCACCCTCCAGACTTCACCTTCTCCTTCTCCTTCTTCTACTTCTTCTGATTCACCCTCCAGACTTCACCTTCTCCTTCTCCTTCTTCTGCTTCTTCTGATTCACCCTTCAGACTTCACCTTCGTCTTCTCCTTCTTCTACTTCTTCTGATTCACCCTCCAGACTTCACCTTCTCCTTCTCCTTCTTCTACTTCTTCTGCTTCACACTCCTGACTTCACCTTCTCCTTATCCTTCTTCTGCTTCTTCTGATTCACCCTCCAGACTTCACCTTCTCCTTCTCCTTCTTCTTCTGCTTCTCCCTCCAGACTTCACCTTCTCCTTCTCCTTCTTCTGCTTCTTCTGATTCACCCTCCTGACTTCACCTTCTCCTTCTGCTTCTTCTGCTTCTTCTGATTCACCCTCCATACTTCACCTTCTCCTTCTCCTTCTTCTACTTCTTCTGATTCACCCTCCTGACTTCACCTTCTCCTTCTCCTTCTTCTACTTCTTCTGATTCACCCTCCAGACTTCATCTTCTCCTTCTCCTTCTTCTGCTTCTTCTGATTCACCCTCCTGACTTCACCTTCTCCTTCTCCGTCTTCTACTTCTTCTGATTCACCCTCCTGACTTCACCTTCTCCTTCTCCTTCTTCTGCTTCTTCTGCTTCACCCTCCTGACTTCACCTTCTCCTTCTCCTTCTTCTGCTTCTTCTGATTCACCCTCCAGACTTCACCTTCTCCTTCTCCTTCTTCTCCTTCTTCTGCTTCTCCCTCCAGACTTCACCTTCTCCTTCTCCTCCTTCTGCTTCTTCTGATTCACCCTCCTGACTTCACCTTCTCCTTCTCCTTCTTGTGCTTCTTCTGACTCACCCTCCTGACTTCACCTTCTCCTTCTCCTTTTTCTGCTTCTTCTGATTCACCCTCCATACTTCACCTTCTCCTTCTCCTTCTTCTACTTCTTCTGATTCACCCTCCTGACTTCATCTTCTCCTTCTCCTTCTTCTACTTCTTCTGATTCACCCTCCTGACTTCACCTTCTCCTTCTCCTTCTTCTGCTTCCTCTGATTCACCCTACAGACTTCACCTTCTCCTTCTCCTTCTTCTACTTCTTCTGCTTCACCCTCCAGACTTCACCTTCTCCTTCTCCTTCTTCTGCTTCTTCTGATTCACCCTCCAGACTTCACCTTCGCCTTCTCCTTCTTCTGCTTCCTCTGATTCACCCTCCAGACTTCATCTTCTCCTTCTCCTTCTTCTACTTCTTCTGATTCATCCTCCAGACTTCACCTTCTCCTTCTCCTTCTTCGACTTCTTCTGATTCACCCTCCAGACTTCACCTTCTCCTTCTCCTTCTTCTGCTTCTTCTGATTCACCCTCCTGACTTCACCTTCCCCTTCTCCTTCTTCTACTTCTTCTGATTCACCCTCCTGACTTCACCTTCTCCTTCTCCTTCTTCTACTTCTTCTGCTTCACCCTCCTGACTTCGCCTTCTCCTTCTCCTTCTTCTGCTTCTTCCGATTCACCCTCCAGACTTCACCTTCTCCTTCTCCTTCTTCTACTTCTTCTGCTTCTCCCTCCAGACTTCACCTTCTCTTCTCCTTCTTCCGCTTCTTCTGATTCACCCTCCAGACTTCACCTTCTCCTTCTCCTTCTTCTACTTCTTCTGATGCACCCTGCAGACTTCACCTTCTCCTTCTCCTTCTTCTGCTTCTTCTGATTCACCCTCCAGACTTCACCTTCTCCTTCTCCTTCTTCTGCTTCTTCTGATTCACCCTCCAGACTTCACCTTCTCCTTCTCCTTCTTCTACTTCTTCTGATTCACCCTCCTGAATTCACATTCGCCTCGTCCTTCTTCTACTTCTTCTGCTTCTCCCTCCAGACTTCACCTTCTCCTTCTCCTTCTTCTACTTCTTCTGATTCACCCTCCAGACTTCACCTTCTCCTTCTCCTTCTTCTGCTTCTTCTGATTCACCCTCCAGACTTCACCTTCTCCTTCTCCTTCTACTGCTTCTTCTGATTCACCCTCCAGACTTCACCTTCTCCTTCTCCTTCTTCTACATCTTCTGATTCACCCTCCAGACAACACCTTCTCCTTCTCCTTCTTCTGCTTCTTCTGATTCACCCTCCTGACTTCACCTTCTCCTTCTGCTCCTTCTGCTTCTTCTGCTTCTTCTGCTTCACCCTCCTGACTTCACCTTCTCCTTCTCCTTCTTCTCCTTCTTCTGATTCACCCTCCAGACTTCACCTTCTCCTTCTCCTTCTTCTGCTTCCTCTGATTCACCCTCCTGACTTCATCTTCTCCTTCTCCTTCTTCTACTTCTTCTGATTCACCCTCCTGACTTCACCTTCTCCTTCTCCTTCTTCTGCTTCTTCTGATTCACCCTCCAGACTTCACCTTCTCCTTCTCCTTCTTCTGATTCACACTCCAGACTTCACCTTCTCCTTCTCCTTCTTCTGCTACTTCTGATTCGCCCTCCAGACTTCACCTTCTCCTTCTCCTTCTTCTGCTTCTTCTGATTCACCCTCCAGACTTCACCTTCTCCTTCTCCTTCTTCTACTTCTTCTGATTCACCCTCCAGACTTCACCTTCTCCTTCTCCTTCTTCTACTTCTTCTGATTCACCCTCCAGACTTCACCTTCTCTTTCTCCTTCTTCTGCTTCCTCTGATTCACCCTCCTGACTTCACCTTCTCCTTCTCCTTCTTCGACTTCTTCTGATTCACCCTCCAGACTTCACCTTCTCCTTCTCCTTCTTCCACTTCTTCTGATTCACCCTCCTGACTTCACCTTCTCCTTCTCCTTCTTCCACTTCTTCTGATTCACCCTCCTGACTTCACCTTCTCCTTCTCCTTCTTCTACTTCTTCTGCTTCACCCTCCTGACTTCACCGTCTCCTTCTCCTTCTTCTACTTCTTCTGCTTCACCCTCCAGACTTCACCTTCTCCTTCTCCTTCTTCTACTTCTTCTGATTCACCCTCCTGACTTCACCTTCTCCTTCTCCTTCTTCTACTTCTTCTGCTTCACCCTCCTGACTTCACATTCTCCTTCTCCTTCTTCTGCTTCCTCTGATTCACCCTCCAGACTTCACCTTCTCCTTCTCCTTCTTCTGCTTCTTCTGTTTCACCCTCCAGACTTCACCTTCTCCTTCTCCTTCTTCTACTTCTTCTGATTCACCCTCCAGACTTCACCTTCTCCTTCTCCTTCTTCTGCTTCTTCTGATTCACCCTCCTGACTTCACCTTCTCCTTCTCCTTCTTCTGCTTTTTCTGATTCACCCTCCAGACTTCACCTTCTCCTTCTCCTTCTTCTGCTTCCTCTGATTCACCCTCCAGACTTCAACTTCTCCTTCTCCTTATTCTGCTTCTTCTGATTCACCCTCCAGACTTCACCTTCTCCTTCTCCTTCTTCTACTTCTTCTGATTCACCCTCCAGACTTCACCTTCTCCTTCTCCTTCTTTTGCTTCTTCTGATTCACCCTTCAGACTTCACCTTCGTCTTCTCCTTCTTCTACTTCTTCTGATTCACCCTCCAGACTTCACCTTCTCCTTCTCCTTCTTCTACTTCTTCTGCTTCACACTCCTGACTTCACCTTCTCCTTATCCTTCTTCTGCTTCTTCTGATTCACCCTCCAGACTTCACCTTCTCCTTCTCCTTCTTCTTCTGCTTCTCCCTCCAGACTTCACCTTCTCCTTCTCCTTCTTCTGCTTCTTCTGATTCACCCTCCTGACTTCACCTTCTCCTTCTCCTTCTTCTGCTTCTTCTGATTCACCCTCCATACTTCACCTTCTCCTTCTCCTTCTTCTACTTCTTCTGATTCACCCTCCTGACTTCACCTTCTCCTTCTCCTTCTTCTACTTCTTCTGATTCACCCTCCAGACTTCATCTTCTCCTTCTCCTTCTTCTGCTTCTTCTGATTCACCCTCCTGACTTCACCTTCTCCTTCTCCGTCTTCTACTTCTTCTGATTCACCCTCCTGACTTCACCTTCTCCTTCTCCTTCTTCTGCTTCTTCTGCTTCACCCTCCTGACTTCACCTTCTCCTTCTCCTTCTTCTGCTTCTTCTGATTCACCCTCCAGACTTCACCTTCTCCTTCTCCTTCTTCTCCTTCTTCTGCTTCTCCCTCCAGACTTCACCTTCTCCTTCTCCTCCTTCTGCTTCTTCTGATTCACCCTCCTGACTTCATCTTCTCCTTCTCCTTCTTGTGCTTCTTCTGACTCACCCTCCTGACTTCACCTTCTCCTTCTCCTTTTTCTGCTTCTTCTGATTCACCCTCCAGACTTCACCTTCTCCTTCTCCTTCTTCTACTTCTTCTGATTCACCCTCCTGACTTTACCTTCTCCTTCTCCTTCTTCTACTTCTTCTGCTTCACCCTCCTGACTTCACCTTCTCCTTCTCCTTCTTCTGTGTCCTCTGATTCACCCTCCAGACTTCATCTTCTCCTTCTCCTTCTTCTACTTCTTCTGCTTCACCCTCCAGACTTCACCTTTTCCTTCTCCTTCTTCTGCTTCTTCTGATTCACCCTCCGGACTTCACCTTCGCCTTCTCCATCTTCTGCTTCCTCTGATTCACCCTCCAGACTTCACCTTCTCCTTCTCCTTCTTGTACGTCTTCTGATTCACCCTCCAGACTTCATCTTCTCCTTATCCTTCTTCTGCTTCCTCTGATTCACCCTCCAGGCTTCACCTTCTCCTTCTCCTTCTTCTGCTTCTTCTGATTCACCCTCCAGACTTCACCTTCTCCTTCTCCTTCTTCTACCTCTTCTGATTCACCCTCCAGAATGTACCTTCTCCTTCTCCTTCTTCTACTTCTTCTGCTTCACCCTCCTGACTTCACCTTCTCCTTCTCCTTCTTCTGCGTCCTCTGATTCACCCTCCAGACTTCATCTTCGCCTTCTCCTTCTTCTACTTCTTCTGATTCACCCTCCTGACTTCACCTTCTCCTTCTCCTTCTTCTACTTCTTCTGCTTCACCCTCCTGACTTCACCTTCTCCTTCTCCTTCTTCTACTTCTTCTGCTTCACCCTCCTGACTTCACCTTCTCCTTCTCCTTCTTCTGCTTCTTCTGATTCACCCTCCTGACTTCACCTTCTCCTTCTGCTTCTTCTGCTTCTTCTGCTTCACCCTCCTGACTTCACCGTCGCCTTCTCCTTCTTCTACTTCTTCTGATTCACCCTCCAGACTTCACCTTCTCCTTCTCCTTCTTCTCCTTCTTCTGATTCACCCTCCAGACTTCACCTTCTCCTTCTCCTTCTTCTGCTTCCTCTGATTCACCCTCCTGACTTCACCTTCTCCTTTTCCTTCTTCTACTTCTTCTGATTCACCCTCCTGACTTCACCTTCTCCTTCTCCTTCTTCTGCTTCTTCTGATTCACCCTCCAGACTTCACCTTCTCCTTCTCCTTCTTCTGATTCACACTCCAGACTTCACCTTCTCCTTCTCCTTCTTCTGCTTCTTCTGATTCACCCTCCAGACTTCACCTCTCCTTCTCCTTCTTCTGCTTCTTCTGATTCACCCTCCAGACTTCACCTTCTCCTTCTCCTTCTTCTGCTTCTTCTGATTCACCCTGCAGACTTCACCATCTTCTTCTCCTTCTTCTGCTTCTTCTGATTCACCCTCCAGACTTCACCTTCTCCTTCTCCTTCCTCTACTTCTTCTGATTCACCCTCCAGACTTCACCTTCTCCTTCTCCTTCTTCTACCTCTTCTGATTCATCCTCCAGACTTCACCTTCTCCTTCTCCTTCTTCTGCTTCCTCTGATTCACCCTCCTGACTTCACCTTCTCCTTCTCCTTCTTCGAATTCTTCTGATACACCATTCAGACTTCACCTTCTCCTTCTCCTTCTTCTGGTTCTTCTGATTCACCCTCCAGACTTCACCTTCTCCTTCTTCTGCTTCTTCTGATTCACCCTCCAGACTTCACCTTCTCCTTCTCCTTCTTCTACTTCTTCTGCTTCACACTCCAGACTTCACCTTCTCCTTCTCCTTCTTCTGCTTCTTCTGATTCACCCTCCTGACTTCACCTTCTCCTTCTCCTTCTTCTGCTTCTTCTGATTCACCCTCCATACTTCACCTTCTCCTTCTCCTTCTTCTACTTCTTCTGATTCACCCTCCTAACTTCACATTCTCCTTCTCCTTCTTCTACTTCTTCTGATTCACCCTCCAGACTTCACCTTCTCCTTCTCCTTCTTCTGCTTCTTCTGCTTCACCCTCCTGACTTCTCCTTCTCCTTCTCCTTCTTCTACTTCTTGTGATTCACCCTCCTGACTTCACCTTCTCCTTCTTCTTCTTCTACTTCTTCTGCTTCACCCTCCTGACTTCACCTTCTCCTTCTCCTTCTTCTGCTTCTTCTGATTCACCCTCCAGACTTCACCTTCTCCTTCTCCTTCTTCTACTTCTTCTGCTTCTCCCTCCAGACTTCACCTTCTCCTTCTCCTTCTTCTGCTTCTTCTGATTCACCCTCCATACTTCACCTTCTCCTTCTCCTTCTTCGACTTCTTCTGATTCACCCTCCTGACTTCACCTTCTCCTTCTCCTTCTTCTACTTCTTCTGATTCACCCTCCTGACTTCACCTTCACCTTCTCCTTCTTCTGCTTCCTCTGATTCACACTAAAGACTTCACCTTCTCCTTCTCCTTCTTCTACTTCTTCTGCTTCACCCTCCAGACTTCACCTTCTCCTTCTCCTTCTTCTGCTTCTTCTGATTCACCCTCCAGACTTCAACTTCACCTTCTCCTTCTTCTGCTTCCTCTGATTCACCCTCCATACTTCACCTTCTCCTTCTCCTTCTTCTACTTCTTCTGATTCACCCTCCAGACTTCACCTTCTCCTTCTCCTTCTTCTACTTCTTCTGCTTCTCCCTCCAGACTTCACTTTCTCCTTCTCCTTCTTCTGCTTCTTCTGATTCACCCTCCAGACTTCACCTTCTCCTTCTCCTTCTTCTACTTCTTCTGATTCACACTCCAGACTTCACCTTCTCCTTCTTCTGGTTCTTCTGATTCACCCTCCAGACTTCACCTTCGCCTTCTCCTTCTTCAACTTCTTCTGATTCACCCTCCAGACTTCACCTTCTCCTTCTGCTTCTTCTACTTCTTCTGCTTCACACTCCTGACTTCACCTTCTCCTTCTCCTTCTTCTGCTTCTTCTGATTCACCCTCCAGACTTCACCTTCTCCTTCTCCTTCTTCTACTTCTTCTGCTTCTCCCTCCAGACTTCACCTTCTCCTTCTCCTTCTTCTGCTTCTTCTGATTCACCCTCCTGACTTCACCTTCTCCTTCTCCTTCTTCTGCTTCTTCTGATTCAACCTTCCATACTTCACCTTCTCCTTCTCCTTCTTCTACTTCTTCTGATTTACCCTCCTGACTTCACATTCTCCTTCTCCTTCTTCTACTTCTTCTGATTCACCCTCCAAACTTCACCTTCTCCTTCTCCTTCTTCTGCTTCTTCTGATTCACCCTCCTGACTTCACCTTCTCCTTCTCCTTCTTCTACTTCTTCTGATTCACCCTCCTGACTTCACCTTCTCCTTCTTCTTCTTCTACTTCTTCTGCTTCACCCTCCTGACTTCACCTTCTCCTTCTCCTTCTTCTGCTTCTTCTGATTCACCCTCCAGACTTCACCTTCTCCTGCTCCTTCTTCTACTTCTTCTGCTTGTACCTCCAGACTTCACCTTCTCCTTCTCCTTCTTCTGCTTCTTCTGATTCACCCTCCTGACTTCACCTTCTACTTCTCCTTCTTCTGCTTCTTCTGATTCACCCTCCATACTTCACCTTCTCCTTCTCCTTCTTCTACTTCTTCTGATTCACCCTCCTGACTTCACCTTCTCCTTCTCCTTCTTCTACTTCTTCTGATTCACCCTCCTGACTTCACCTTCTCCTTCTCCTTCTTCTGCTTCCTCTGATTCACCCTACAGACTTCACCTTCTCCTTCTCCTTCTTCTACTTCTTCTGCTTCACCCTCCAGACTTCACCTTCTCCTTCTCCTTCTTCTGCTTCTCCTGATTCACCCTCCAGACTTCACCTTCGCCTTCTCCTTCTTCTGCTTCCTCTGATTCACCCTCCAGACTTCACCTTCTCCTTCTCCTTCTTCTACTTCTTCTGATTCATCCTCCAGACTTCACCTTCTCCTTCTCCTTCTTCTACTTCTTCTGATTCACCCTCCAGACTTCACCTTCTCCTTCTCCTTCTTCTGCTTCTTCTGATTCACCCTCCTGACTTCACCTTCCCCTTCTCCTTCTTCTACTTCTTCTGATTCACCCTCCTGACTTCACCTTCTCCTTCTCCTTCTTCTACTTCTTCTGCTTCACCCTCCTGACTTCGCCTTCTCCTTCTCCTTCTTCTGCTTCTTCTGATTCACCCTCCAGACTTCACCTTCTCCTTCTCCTTCTTCTACTTCTTCTGCTTTTCCCTCCAGACTTCACCTTCTCTTCACCTTCTTCTGCTTCTTCTGATTCACCCTCCAGACTTCACCTTCTCCTTCTCCTTCTTCTACTTCTTCTGATTCACCCTCCAGACTTCACCTTCTCCTTCTCCTTCTTCTGCTTCTTCTGATTCACCCTCCAGACTTCACCTTCTCCTTCTCCTTCTTCTACTTCTTCTGATTCACCCTCCAGACTTCACCTTCTCCTTCTTCTTCTTCTACTTCTTCTGATTCACCCTCCTGAATTCACATTCGCCTCCTCCTTCTTCTACTTCTTCTGCTTCTCCCTCCAGACTTCACCTTCTCCTTCTCCTTCTTCTACTTCTTCTGATTCACCCTCCAGACTTCACCTTCTCCTTCTCCTTCTTCTGCTTCTTCTGATTCACCCTCCAGACTTCACCTTCTCCTTCTCCTTCTTCTGCTTCTTCTGATTCACCCTCCAGACTTCACCTTCTCCTTCTCCTTCTTCTACATCTTCTGATTCACCCTCCAGACATCACCTTCTCCTTCTTCTGCTTCTTCTGATTCACCCTAATGACTTCACCTTCTCCTTCTGCTTCTTCTGCTTCTTCTGCTTCACCCTCCTGACTTCACCTTCTCCTTCTCCTTCTTCTCCTTCTTCTGATTCACCCTCCAGACTTCACCTTCTCCTTCTCCTTCTTCTGCTTCCTCTGATTCTCCCTCCTGACTTCACCTTCTCCTTCTCCTTCTTCTACTTCTTCTGATTCACCCTCCTGACTTCACCTTCCCCTTCTCCTTCTTCTGCTTCTTCTGATTCACCCTCCAGACTTCACCTTCTCCTTCTCCTTCTTCTGATTCACACTCCAGACTTCACCTTCTCCTTCTCCTTCTTCTGCTTCTTCTGATTCACCCTCCAGACTTCACCTTCTCCTTCTCCTTCTTCTGCTTCTTCTGATTCACCCTGCAGACTTCACCATCTCCTTCTCCTTCTTCTGCTTCTTCTGATTCACCCTCCAGACTTCACCTTCTCCTTCTCCTTCTTCTACTTCTTCTGCTTCACCCTCCAGACTTCAACTTCTCCTTCTCCTTCTTCTACTTCTTCTGATTCACCCTCCAGACTTCACCTTCTCCTTCTCCTTCTTCTGCTTCCTCTGATTCACCCTCCTGACTTCACCTTCTCCTTCTCCTTCTTCGACTTCTTCTGATTCACCCTCCAGACTTCACCTTCTCCTTCTACTTCTTCCACTTCTTCTGATTCACCCTCCTGACTTCACCTTCTCCTACTCCTTCTTCTACTTCATCTGCTTCACCCTCCTGACTTCACCGTCTCCTTCTCCTTCTTCTGCTTCCTCTGATTCACCCTCCAGACTTCACCTTCTCCTTCTCCTTCTTCTACTTCTTCTGCTTCACCCTCCAGACTTCACCTTCTCCTTCTCCTTCTTCTACTTCTTCTGCTTCACCCTCCTGACTTCACCTTCTCCTTCTCCTTCTTCTGCTTCCTCTGATTCACCCTCCAGACTTCACCTTCTCCTTTTCCTTCTTGTGCTTCTTCTGTCTCACACTCCTGACTTCACCTTCTCCTTCTCCTTCTTCTACTTCTTCTGCTTCACCCTCCTGACTTCACCTTCTCCTTCTCCTTCTTCTGTGTCCTCTGATTCACCCTCCAGACTTCATCTTCTCCTTCTCCTTCTTCTACTTCTTCTGCTTCACCCTCCAGACTTCACTTTTCCTTCTCCTTCTTCTGCTTCTTCTGATTCACCCTCCAGACTTTACCTTCGCCTTCTCCTTCTTCTACTTCTTCTGATTCACCCTCCTGACTTCACCTTCTCCTTCTCCTTCTTCTACATCTTCTGCTTCACCCTCCTGACTTCACCTTCTCCTTCTCCTTCTTCTGCTTCCTCTGATTCACCCTCCAGACTTCACCTTCTCCTTCTCCTTCTTCTGCTTGTTCTGTTTCACCCTCCAGACTTCACCTTCTCCTTCTCCTTCTTCTACTTCTTCTGATTCACCCTCCAGACTTCACCTTCTCCTTCTCCATCTACTACTTCTTCTGATTCACCCTCCAGGCTTCACCTTCTCCTTCTTCTTCTTCTGCTTCTTCTGATTCACCCTCCTGACTTCACCTTCTCCTTCTCCTTCTTCTGCTTTTTCTGATTCACCCTCCAGACTTCACCTTCTCCTTCTCCTTCTTCTGCTTCCTCTGATTCACCCTCCAGACTTCAACTTCTCCTTCTCCTTCTTCTGCTTCTTCTGATTCACCCTCCAGACTTCACCTTCTCCTTCTCCTTCTTCTACTTCTTCTGATTCACCCTCCAGACTTCACCTTCTCCTTCTCCTTCTTCTGCTTCTTCTGATTCACCCTCCAGACTTCACCTTCGCCTTCTCCTTCTTCTACTTCTTCTGATTCACCCTCCAGACTTCACCTTCTCCTTCTCCTTCTTCTACTTCTTCTGCTTCACACTCCTGACTTCACCTTCTCCTTATCCTTCTTCTGCTTCTTCTGATTCACCCTCCACACTTCACCTTCTCCTTCTCCTTCTTCTTCTGCTTCTCCCTCCAGACTTCACCTTCTCCTTTTCCTTCTTCTGCTTCTTCTGATTCACCCTCCTGACATCACCTTCTCCTTCTCCTTCTTCTGCTTCTTCTGATTCACCCTCCATACTTCACCTTCTCCTTCTCCTTCTTCTACTTCTTCTGATTCACCCTCCTGACTTCACCTTCTCCTTCTCCTTCTTCTACTTCTTCTGATTCACCCTCCAGACTTCATCTTCTCCTTCTCCTTCTTCTGCTTCTTCTGATTCACCCTCCTGACTTCACCTTCTCCTTCTCCGTCTTCTACTTCTTCTGATTCACCCTCCTGACTTCACCTTCTCCTTCTCCTTCTTCTACTTCTTCTGCTTCACCCTCCTGACTTCACCTTCTCCTTCTCCTTCTTCTGCTTCTTCTGATTCACCCTCTAGACTTCACCTTCTCCTTCTCCTTCTTCTCATTCTTCTGCTTCTCCCTCCAGACTTCACCTTCTCCTTCTCCTCCTTCTGTTTCTTCTGATTCACCCTCCTGACTTCACCTTCTCCTTCTCCTTCTTGTGCTTCATCTGACTCACCCTCCTGACTTCACCTTCTCCTTCTCCTTTTTCTGCTTCTTCTGATTCACCCTCCAGACTTCACCTTCTCTGTCTCCTTCTTCTACTTCTTCTGATTCACCCTCCTGACTTTACCTTCTCCTTCTCCTTCTTCTACTTCTTCTGCTTCACCCTCCTGACTTCACCTTCTCCTTCTCCTTCTTCTGTGTCCTCTGATTCACCCTCCAGACTTCATCTTCTTCTTCTCCTTCTTCTACTTCTTCTGCTTCACCCTCCAGACTTCACCTTTTCCTTCTCCTTCTTCTGCTTCTTCTGATTCACCCTCCAGACTTCACCTTCGCCTTCTCCATCTTCTGCTTCCTCTGATTCACCCTCCAGACTTCACCTTCTCCTTCTCCTTCTTCTACGTCTTCTGATTCACCCTCCAGACTTCACCTTCTCCTTCTCCTTCTTCTGCTTCCTCTGATTCACCCTCCAGGCTTCACCTTCTCCTTCTCCTTCTTCTGCTTCCTCTGATTCACCCTCCAGACTTCACCTTCTCCTTCTCCTTCTTCTACCTCTTCTGATTCACCCTCCAGACTTTAGCTTCTCCTTCTCCATCTTCTGCTTCTTCTGATTCACCCTCCAGTCTTCACCTTCGCCTTCTCCTTCTTCTACTTCTTCTGATTCACCCTCCTGACTTCACCTTCTCCTTCTCCTTCTTCTACTTCTTCTGCTTCACCCTCCTGACTTCACCTTCTCCTTCTCCTTCTTCTGCTCCCTCTGATTCACCCTCCAGACTTCACCTTCTCCTTCTCCTTCTTCTGCTTCTTCTGATTCAACCTCCAGACTTCACCTTCTCCTTCTCCTTCTGCTACTTCTTCTGATTCACCCTCCAGACTTCACCTTCTCCTTCTCAATCTTCTACTTCTTCTGATTCACCCTCCAGGCTTCACCTTCTACTTCTCCTTCTTCTGCTTCTTCTGATTCACCCTCCAGGCTTCACCTTCTCCTTCTCCTTCGTCTACTTCTTCTGATTCAACCTCTAGACTTCACCTTCTCCTTCTCCTTCTTCTACTTCTTCTGATTCACCCTCCTGACTTCACCTTCGCCTCCTCCTTCTTCTACTTCTTCTGCTTCTCCCTCCAGACTTCACCTTCTCCTTCTCCTTCTTCTACTTCTTCTGATTCACCCTCCAGCCTTCACCTTCTCCTTCTCCTTCTTCTGCTTCTTCTGATTCACCCTCCTGACTTAACCTTCTCCTTCTCCTTCTTCTGCTTCTTCTGATTCACCCTCCAGACTTCACCTTCTCCTTCTTCTTCTTCTGCTTCTTCTGATTCACCCTCCAGACTTCACCTTCTCCTTCTCCTTCTTCTACATCTTCTGATTCACCATCCAGACATCACCTTCTCCTTCTCCTTCTTCTACTTCTTCTGCTTCACCCTCCAGACTTCACCTTCTCCTTCTCCTTCTTCTACTTTTTCTGCTTCACCCTCCAGACTTCACCTTCTCCTTCTCCTTCTTCTACTTCTTCTGCTTCACCCTCCAGACTTCACCTTCTCCTTCCCCTTCTTCTACTTCTTCTGCTTCACCCTCCTGACTTCACCTTCTCCTTCTCCTTCTTCTGCTTCCTCTGATTCACCCTCCAGACTTCACCTTCTCCTTCTCCTTCTTGTGCTTCTTCTGACTCACCCTCCTGACTACACCTTCTCCTTCTCCTTCATCTGCTTCTTCTGATTCATCCTCAAGACTTCACCTTCTCCTTCTCCTTCTTCTACTTCTTCTGATTCACCCTCCTGACTTTACCTTCTCCTTCTCCTTCTTCCACTTCTTCTGCTTCACCCTCCTGACTTCACCTTCTCCTTCTCCTTCTTCTGTGTCCTCTGATTCACCCTCCAGACTTCATCTTCTCATTCTCCTTCTTCTACTTCTTCTGCTTCACCCTCCAGACTTCAGCTTTTCCTTCTCCTTCTTCTGCTTCTTCTGATTCACCCTCCAGACTTCTCCTTCGCCTTCTCCTTCTTCTACTTCTTCTGATTCACCCTCCTGACTTCACCTTCTCCTTCTCCTTCTTCTACTTCTTCTGCTTCACCCTCCTGACTTCACCTTCTCCTTCTCCTTCTTCTGCTTCCTCTGATTCACCCTCCAGACTTCACCTTCCCCTTCTCCTTCTTCTGCTTCTTCTGTTTCACCCTCCAGACTTCACCTTCACCTTCTCCTTCTTCTACTTCTTCTGATTCACATTCCAGACTTCACCTTCTCCTTCTCCTTCTTCTGCTTCTTCTGATTCACCCTCCTGACTTCACCTTCTCCTTCTTCTTCTTCTGCTTTTTCTGATTCACCCTCCAGACTTCACCTTCCCCTTCTCCTTCTCCTGCTTCCTCTGATTCACCCTCCAGACTACAACTTCTCCTTCTCCTTCTTCTGCTTCGTCTGATTCACCCTCCAGACTTCACCTTCTCCTTCTCCTTCTTCTACTTCTTCTGATTCACCCTCCAGACTTCACCTTCTCCTTCTCCTTCTTCTGCTTCTTCTGATTCACCATCCAGACTTCACCTTCGCCTTCTCCTTCTTCTACTTCTTCTGATTCACCCTCCAGATTTCACATTCTCCTTCTCCTTCTTCTACTTCTTCTGCTTCACACTCCTGACTTCACCTTCTCCTTATCCTTCTTCTGCTTCTTCTGATTCACCCTCCAGACTTCACCTTCTCCTTCTCCTTCTTCTACTCTTCTGCTTCTCCCTCCAGACTTCACCTTCTCCTTCTCCTTTTTCTGCTTCTTCTGATTCACCCTCCTGACTTCAACTTCTCCTTCTCCTTCTTCTGCTTCTTCTGATTCACCCTCCATACTTCACCTTCTCCTTTTCCTTCTTCTACTTCTTCTGATTCACCCTCCTGACTTCACCTTCTCCTTCTCCTTCTTCTCCTTCTTCTGATTCACCCTCCAGACTTCATCTTCTCCTTCTCCTTCTTCTGCTTCTTCTGATTCACCCTCCTGACTTCACCTTCTCCTTCTCCTTCTTCTACTTCTTCTGATTCACCCTCCTGACTTCACCTTCTCCTTCTCCTTCTTCTACTTCTTCTGCTTCACCCTCCTGACTTCACCTTCTCCTTCTCCTTCTTCTGCTTCTTCTGATTCACCCTCCAGACTTCACCTTCTCCTTCTCCTTCTTCTCCTTCTTCTGCTTCTCCCTCCAGACTTCACCTTCTCCTTCTCCTCCTTCTGCTTCTTCTGATTCACCCTCCTGACTTCACCTTCTCCTTCTCCTTCTTCTGCTTCTTCCGATTCACCCTCCATACTTCACCTTCTCCTTCTCCTTCTTATACTTCTTCTGCTTCGCCCTCCAGACTTCACCTTCTCCTTCTCCTTCTTCTACTTCTTCTGCTTCACCCTCCTGACTTCACCTTCTCATTCTCCTTCTTCTGCTTCCTCTGATTCACCCTCCAGACTTCACCTTCTCCTTCTCCTTCTTGTGCTTCTTCTGACTCACCCTCCTGACTTCACCTTCTCCTTCTCCTTTTTCTGCTTCTTCTGATTCACCCTCCAGACTTCACCTTCTCCTTCTCCTTCTTCTACTTCTTCTGATTCACCCTCCTGACTTTACCTTCTCCTTCTCCTTCTTCTACTTCTTCTGCTTCACCCTCCTGACTTCACCTTCTCCTTCTCCTTCTTCTGTGTCTTCTGATTCACCCTCCAGACTTCATCTTCTCCTTCTCCTTCTTCTACTTCTTCTGCTTCACCCTCCAGACTTTACCTTTTCCTTCTCCTTCTTCTGCTTCTTCTGATTCACCCTCCAGACTTCACCTTCGCCTTCTCCATCTTCTCCTTCCTCTGATTCACCCTCCAGACTTCACCTTCTACTTCTCCTTCTTCTACGTCTTCTGATTCACCCTCCAGACTTCACCTTCTCCTTCTCCTTCTTCTGCTTCCTCTGATTCACCCTCCAGGCTTCACCTTCTCCTTCTCCTTCTTTTGCTTCTTCTGATTCACCCTCCAGACTTCACCTTCTCCTTCTCCTTCTTCTACCTCTTCTGATTCACCCTCCAGACTTTACCTTCTCCTTCTCCATCTTCTGCTTCTTCTGATTCACCCTCCAGTCTTCACCTTCGCCTTCTCCTTCTTCTACTTCTTCTGATTCACCCTCCTGACTTCACCTTCTCCTTCTCCTTCTTCTACTTCTTCTGCTTCACCCTCCTGACTTCACCTTCTCCTTCTCCTTCTTCTGCTTCCTCTGATTCACCCTCCAGGCTTCAAATTCTACTTCTCCCTCTTCTGCTTCTTCTGATTCACCCTCCAGACATCACCTTCTCCTTTTCCTTCGTCTACTTCTTCTGATTCACCCTCCAGACTTCACCTTCTCCTTCTCCTTCTTCTACTTCTTCTGATTCACCCTCCTGACTTCACCTTCGCCTCCTCCTTCTTCTACTTCTTCTGCTTCTCCCTCCAGACTTCACCTTCTCCTTCTCCTTCTTCTACTTCTTCTGATCCACCCTCCAGACTTCACCTTCTCCTTCTCCTTCTTCTGCTTCTTCTGATTCACCCTCCTGACTTAACCTTCTCCTTCTCCTTCTTCTGCTTCTTCTGATTCACCCTCCAGACTTCACCTTCTCCTTCTCCTTCTTCTGCTTCTTCTGATTCACCCTCCAGACTTCACCTTCTCCTTCTCCTTCTTCTACATCTTCTGATTCACCCTCCAGACATCACCTTCTCCTTCTCCTTCCTCTGCTACTTCTGATTCACCCTCCTGACTTCACCTTCTCCTTCTCCTTCTTCTGCTTCCTCTGATTCACCCTCCAGACTTCACCTTCTCCTTCTCCTTCTTCTGCTTCTTCTGATTCACCCTCCAGACTTCACCTTCTCCTTCTCCTTCTTCTACTTCTTCTGATTCACCCTCCAGTCTTCACCTTCTCCTTCTCCATCTTCTACTTCTTCTGATTCACCCTCCAGACTTCACCTTCTACTTCTCCTTCTTCTGCTTCTTCTGATTCACCCTCCAGACTTCACCTTCTCCTTCTCCTTCGTCTACTTCTTCTGATTCACACTCCAGACTTCACCTTCTCCTTCTCCTTCTTCTGCTTCTTCTGATTCACCCTCCAGACTTCACCTTCTCCTTCTCCTTCTTCTACATCTTCTGATTCACCCTCCAGACATCACCTTCTCCTTCTCCTTCCTCTGCTTCTTCTGATTCACCCTCCTGACTTCACCTTCTCCTTCTGCTTCTTCTGCTTCTTCTGCTTCACCCTCCTGACTTCACCTTCGCCTTCTCCCTCTTCTACTTCTTCTGATTCACCCTCCAGACTTCACCTTCTCCTTCTCCTTCTTCTCCTTCTTCTGATTCACCCTCCAGACTTCACCTTCTCCTTCTCCTTCTTCTACTTCTTCTGATTCACCCTCATGACTTCACCTTCTCCTTCTGCTTCTTCTTCTTCTTCTGATTCACCCTCCATACTTCACCTTCTCCTTCTCCTTCTTCTACTTCTTCTGATTCACCCTCCTGACTTCACCTTCTCCTTCTCCTTCTTCTACTTCTTCTGATTCACCCTCCAGACTGCACCTTCTCCTTCTCCTTCTTCTGCTTCTTCTGATTCACCCTCCTGATTCTCCTTCTCCTTCTCCTTCTTCTACTTCTTCTGATTCACCCTCCAGACTTCACCTTCTCCTTCTCCTTCTTCTGCTTCTTCAGATTCACCCTCCTGACTTCTCCTTCTCCTTCTCCTTCTTCTACTTCTTCTGATTCACCCTCCTGACTTCACCTTCTCCTTCTCCTTCTTCTACTTCTTCTGCTTCACCCTACTGACTTCACCTTCTCCTTCTCCTTCTTCTGCTTCTTCTGATTCACCCTCCAGACTTCACCTTCTCCTTCTCCTTCTTCTACTTCTTCTGCTTCTCCCTCCAGACTTCACCTTCTCCTTCTCCTTCTTCTGCTTCTTCTGACTCACCCTCCTGACTTCACCTTCTCCTTCTCCTTCTTCTGCTTCTTCTGATTCACCCTCCAGACTTCACCTTCTCCTTCTCCTTCTTCTACTTCTTCTGATTCACCCACCTGACTTTTCCTTCTCCTTCTCCTTCTTCTCCTTCTTCTGCTTCACCCTCCTGACTTCACCTTCTCCTTCTCCTTCTTCTGTGTCCTCTGATTCACCCTCCAGACTTCATCTTCTCCTTCTCCTTCTTCTACCTCTACTGATTCACCCTCCAGACTTTACCTTCTCCTTCTCCATCTTCTGCTTCTTCTGATTCACCCTCCAGACTTTACCTTCGCCTTCTCCATCTTCTACTTCTTCTGATTCACCCTCCTGACTTCACCTTCTCCTTCTCCTTCTTCTACTTCTTCTGCTTCACCCTCCAGACTTCACCTTCTCCGTCTCCTTCTTCTACTTCTTCTGCTTCACCCTCCTGACTTCACCTTCTACTTCTCCTTCTTCTGCTTCCTCTGATTCACCCTCCAGACTTCACCTTCTCCTTCTCCTTCTTGTGCTTCTTCTAACTCACCCTCCTGACTTCACCTTCTCCTTCTTCTGCTTCCTCTGATTCACCCTCCAGACTTCACCTTCTCCTTCTCCTTCTTCTACTTCTTCTGATTCACCCTCCAGACTTCATCTTCTCCTTCTCCTTCTTCTGCTTCCTCTGATTCACCCTCCAGGCTTCACCTTCTCCTTCTCCATCTTCTGCTTCTTCTGATTCACCCTCCAGACTTCACCTTCTTCTACCTCTTCTGATTCACCCTCCAGACTTTACCTTCTCCTTCTCCATCTTCTGCTTCTTCTGATTCACCCTCCAGACTTCACCTTCGCCTCCTCCTTCTTCTACTTCTTCTGATTCACCCTCCTGACTTCACCTTCTCCTTCTCCTTCTTCTACTTCTTCTGATTCACCCTCCAGACTTCACCTTCTCCTTCTCCTTCTTCTACTTCTTCTGATTCACCCTCCAGACTTCATCTTCTCCTTCTCCTTCTTCTGCTTCCTCTGATTCACCCTCCAGGCTTCACCTTCTCCTTCTCCATCTTCTGCTTCTTCTGATTCACCCTCCAGACTTCACCTTCTTCTGCTTCCTCTCATTCACCCTCCAGACTTCATCTTCTCCTTCTCCTTCTTCTGCTTCTTCTGATTCACCCTCCAGACTTCATCTTCTCCTTCTCCTTCTTCTACCTCTACTGATTCACCCTCCAGACTTTACCTTCTCCTTCTCCATCTTCTGCTTCTTCTGATTCACCCTCCAGACTTCACCTTCGCCTTCTCCATTTTCCAATTCTTCTGATTCACCCTGCTGACTTCACCTTCTCCTTCTCCTTCTTCTACTTCTTCTGCTTCACCCTCCAGACTTCACCTTCTCCGTCTCCTTCTTCTACTTCTTCTGCTTCACCCTCCTGACTTCACCTTCTCCTTGTCCTTCTTCTGCTTCCTCTGATTCACCCTCCAGACTTCACCTACTCCTTCTCCTTCTTGTGCTTCTTCTGACTCACCCTCCTGACTTCACCTTCTCCTTCTCATTCTTCTGCTTCCTCTGATTCACCCTCCAGGCTTCACCTTCTCCTTCTCCATCTTCTGCTTCTTCTGATTCACCCTCCAGACTTCACCTTCTCCTTCTCCTTCTTCTACCTCTTCTGATTCACCCTCCAGATTTTACCTTCTCCTTCTCCATCTTCTGCTTCTTCTGATTCACCCTCCAGACTTCACCTTCGCCTTCTCCTTCTTCTACTTCTTCTGATTCACCCTCCTGACTTCACCTTCTCCTTCTCCTTCTTCTACTTCTTCTGCTTCACCCTCCTGACTTCACCTTCTCCTTCTCCTTCTTCTGCTTCCTCTGATGCACCCTCCAGACTTCATCTTCTTCTTCTCCTTCTTCTGCTTCTTCTGATTCACCCTCCAGACTTCACCTTCTCCTTCTCCTTCTTCTACTTCTTCTGATTCACCCTCCAGACTTCACCTTCTCCTTCTCCATCTTCTACTTCTTCTGATTCACCCTCCAGGCTTCACCTTTTCCTTCTCCTTCTTCTGCTTCTTCTGATTCACCCTCCTGACTTCACCTTCTCCTTCTCCTTCTTCTGCTTCTTCTGATTCACCCTCCAGACTTCACCTTCTCCTTCTCCTTCTTCTACTTCTTCTGATTCACCCTCCTGACTTCACCTTCTCCTTCTCCTTCTTCTACGTCTTCTGCTTCACCCTCCTGACTTCACCTTCTCCTTCTCCTTCTTCTGTGATCTCTGATTCACCCTCCAGACTTCACCTTCTCCTTCTCCTTCTTCTACTTCTTCTGCTTCACTCTCCAGACTTCACCTTTTCCTTCTCCTTCTTCTGCTTCTTCTGATTCACCCTCCAGACTTCACCTTCGCCTTCTCCTTCTTCTACTTCTTCTGATTCACCCACCTGACTTTACCTTCTCCTTCTCCTTCTTCTGATTCACACTCCAGACTTCACCTTCTCCTTCTCCTTCTTCTGCTTCTTCTGATTCACCCTCCAGACTTCACCTCTCCTTCTCCTTCTTCTGCTTCTTCTGATTCACCCTCCAGACTTCACCTTCTCCTTCACCTTCTTCTGCTTCTTCTGATTCACCCTGCAGACTTCACCATCTCCTTCTCTTTCTTCTGCTTCTTCTGATTCACCCTCCAGACTTCACCTTCTCCTTCTCCTTCTTCTACTTCTTCTGATTCACCCTCCAGACTTCACCTTCTCCTTCTCCTTCTTCTACTTCTTCTGATTCATCCTCCAGACTTCACCTTCTCCTTCTCCTTCTTCTGCTTCCTCTGATTCACCCTCCTGACTTCACCTTCTCCTTCTCCTTCTTCGACTTCTTCTGATTCACCCACCAGACTTCACCTTCTCCTTCTCCTTCTTCTGGTTCTTCTGATTCACCCTCCAGACTTCACCTTCTCCTTCTCCTTCTTCTGCTTCTTCTGATTCACCCTCCAGACTTCACCTTCTCCTTCTCCTTCTTCTACTTCTTCTGCTTCACACTCCAGACTTCACCTTCTCCTTCTCCTTCTTCTGCTTCTTCTGATTCACCCTCCTGACTTCACCTTCTCCTTCTCCTTCTTCTGCTTCTTCTGATTCACCCTCCATACTTCACCTTCTCCTTCTCCTTCTTCTACTTCTTCTGATTCACCCTCCTGACTTCACATTCTCCTTCTCCTTCTTCAACTTCTTCTGATTCACCCTCCAGACTTCACCTTCTCCTTCTCCTTCTTCTGCTTCTTCTGATTCACCCTCCTGACTTCACCTTCTCCTTCTCCTTCTTCTACTTCTTGTGATTCACCCTCCTGACTTCACCTTCTCCTTCTTCTTCTTCTACTTCTTCTGCTTCACCCTCCTGACTTCACCTTCTCCTTCTCCTTCTTCTGCTTCTTCTGATTCACCCTCCAGACTTCACCTTCTCCTTCTCCTTCTTCTACTTCTTCTGCTTCTCCCTCCGGACTTCACCTTCTCCTTCTCCTTCTTCTGCTTCTTCTGATTCACCCTCCTGACTTCACCTTCTCCTTCTCCTTCTTCTGCTTCTTCTGCTTCACCCTCCAGACTTCACCATCTCCTTCTCCTTCTTCTGCTTCTTCTGATTCACCCTCCAGACTTCACCTTCTCCTTCTCCTTCTTCTGCTTCTTCTGATTCACCCTCCAGACTTCACCTTCTCCTTCTCCTTCTTCTGCTTCTTCTGATTCACCCTCCAGACTTCACCTTCTCCTTCTCCTTCTTCTGCTTCTTCTGATTCACCCTCCAGACTTCACCTTCTCCTTCTCCTTCTTCTACTTCTTCTGATTCACCCTCCAGACTTCACCTTCTCCTTCTCCTTCTTCTGCTTCTTCTGCTTCACCCTCCAGACTTCACCTTCTCCATCTCCTTCTTCTGCTTCTTCTGCTTCACCCTCCTGACTTCACCTTCTCCTTCTCCTTCTTCAACTTCTTCTGATTCACCCTCCAGACTTCACCTTCTCCTTCTCCTTCAACTGCTTCTTCTGCTTCACCCTCCAGACTTCACCTTCTCCTTCTCCTTCTTCTGTTTTTCTGCTTCGCCCTCCAGACTTCACCTTCTCCTTCTCCTTCTTCTGCTTCTTCTGCTTCACCCTTTAGACTTCACCTTCTCCTTCGCCTTCTTCTGCTTCTTCTGCTTCACCATCCTGACTTCACCTTCTCCTTCTCCTTCTTCTACTTCTTCTGATTCACCCTCCAGACTTCACCTTCTCCTTCTCCTTCTTCTGCTTCTTCTGCTTCACCCTCCAGACTTCACCTTCTCCTTCTCCTTCTTCTGCTTCTTCTGCTGCGCCCTCCAGACTTCACCTTCTCCTTCTCCTTCTTCTGCTGCTTCTGCTTCACCCTCCTGACTTCACCTTCTCCTTCTCCTTCTTCTTCTTCTTCTGCTTCACCCCCCTGACTTCACCTTCTCCTTCTCCTTCTTTTGCTTCTTCTGATTCACCCTCCTAACTTCACCTTCTCCTTCACCTTCTTCTGCTTCTTCTGATTCACCCTCCTGACTTCACCTTCTCCTTCTCCTTCTTCTGCTTCTTCTGATTCACCCTCCAGACTTCACCTTCTCCTTCTCCTTCTTCTGCTTCTTCTGATTCACCCTCCAGACTTAACTTTCTCCTTCTCCTTCTTCTGCTTCTTCTGATTCACCCTCCAGACCTCACCTTCTCCTTCTCCTTCTTCTACTTCTTCTGATTCACCCTCCAGACTTCATCTTCTCCTTCTCCTTCTTCTGCTTCTTCCGATTCACCCTCCAGACTTCACCTTCTCCTTCTCCTTCTTCTGCTTCTTCTGATTCACCCTCCAGACTTCACCTTCTCCTTCTCCTTCTACTTCTTCTGATTCACCCTCCAGACTTCACCTTCTCCTTCTCCTTCTTCTACTTCTTCTGATTCACCCTCCAGTCTTCACCTTCTCCTTCTCCTTCTTCTGCTTCTTCTGCTTCACCCTCCAGACTTCACCTTCTCCTTCTCTTTCTTCTGCTTCTTCTGATTCACCCTCCAGACTTCACCTTCTCCTTCTTCTGATTCTTCTGATTCACCCTCCAGACTTCACCTTCTCCTTCTCCTTCTTCTGCTTCTTCT
This sequence comes from Somniosus microcephalus, assembly GCF_052327205.1. Lineage (NCBI taxonomy): Eukaryota > Metazoa > Chordata > Chondrichthyes > Squaliformes > Somniosidae > Somniosus > Somniosus microcephalus. The sequence goes on from NW_028225184.1 coordinate 230,632, forward strand.
GATTCACCCTCCTGACTTCACCTACTCCTTCTCCTTCTTCTACTTCTTCTGATTCACCCTCCTGACTTCACCTTCTCCCTCTCCTTTTTCTACTTCTCCTGCTTCACCCTCCAGAGTTCACCTTCTCCTTCTCCTTCTTCTACTTCTTCTGATTCACCCTCCAGACTTCACCTTCTCCTTCTCCTTCTTATGCTTCTTCTGATTCACCCTCCAGACATCACCTTCTTCTTCTCCGTATTCTGCTTCTTCTGATTCACCCTCCAGACTTCTCCTTCTCCTTCTTCTGCTTCTTCTGATTGACCCTCCAGACTTCACCTTCTCCTTCTCCTTCTTCTGCTTCTCCTGATTCACCCTCCAGACTTCACCTTCTCCTTCTCCTTCTTCTACTTCTTCTGATTCACCCTCCAGACTTCATCTTCTCCTTCTCCTTCTTCTGCTTCTTCTGATTCACCCTCCAGACTTCACCTTCTCCTTCTTCTGCTTCTTCTGATTCACCCTCCAGACTTCATCTTCTCCTTCTCCTTCTTCTACTTCTTCTGATTCACCCTCCAGACTTCACCTTCTCCTTCTCCTTCTTCTACTTCTTCCAATTCACCCTCCAGACTTCACCTTCTCCTTCTCCTTCTTCTGCTCCTTCTGATTCACCCTCCAGACTTCACCTTCTCCTTCTCCTTCTTCTGCTTCTTCTGCTGCGCCCTCCAGACTTCACCTTCTCCTTCTCCTTCTTCTGCTTCTCCTGCTTCACCCTCCTGACTTCACCTTCTCCTTCTCCTTCTTCTACTTCTTCTGCTTCACCCCCCTGACTTCACCTTCTCCTTCTCCTTCTTTTGCTTCTTCTGATTCACCCTCCTAACTTCACCTTCTCCTTCTCCTTCTTCTGCTTCTTCTGATTCACTCTCCTGACTTCACCTTCTCCTTCACCTTCTTCTGCTTCTTCTGATTCACCATCCAGACTTCACCTTCTCCTTCTCCTTCTTCTGCTTCTTCTGATTCACCCTCCAGACTTCACTTTCTCCTTCTCCTTCTTCTGATTCACCCTCCAGACCTCACCTTCTCCTTCTCCTTCTTCTACTTCTTCTGATTCACCCTCCAGACATCATCTTCTCCTTCTCCTTCTTCTGCTTCTTCTGATTCACCCTCCAGACTTCACCTTCTCCTTCTCCTTCTTCTGCTTCTTCTGCTTCACCCTCCAGACTTCACCTTCTCCTTCTCCTTCTTCTGCTTCTTCTGCTGCGCCCTCCAGACTTCACCTTCTCCTTCTCCTTCTTCTACTTCTTCTGATTTACCCTCCAGTCTTCACCTTCTCCTTCTCCTTCTTCTGCTTCTTCTGCTTCACCCTCCAGACTTCACCTTCTCCTTCTCTTTCATCTGCTTCTTCTGATTCACCCTCCAGACTTCACCTTCTCCTTCTCCTTCTTCTCATTCTTCTGATTCACCCTCCAGACTTCACCTTCTCCATCTCCTTCTTCTGCTTCTTCTGATTCACCCTCCTGACTTCACCTTCTCCTTCTCCTTCTTCTACTTCTTCTGATTCACCCTCCTGACTTCACCTTCTCCTTCTCCTTCTTCTACTTCTTCTGCTTCACCCTCCAGACTTCACCTTCTCCTTCTCCTTCTTCTACTTCTGCTGATTCACCCTCCAGACTTCACCTTCTCCTTCTCCTTCTTCTGCTTCTTCTGATTCACCCTCCAGACTTCACCTTCTCCTTCTCCTTCTTCTGCTTCTTCTGATTCACCCTCCTGACTTCACCTTCTCCTTCTCCTTCTTCTGCTTCTTCTGATTCACCCTCCAGACTTCACCTTCTCCTTCTCCTTCTTCTACTTCTTCTGATTCACCCTCCAGACTTCACCTTCTCATTCTCCTTCCTCTGCTTCTTCTGATTCACCCTCCAGACTTCACCTTCTCCTTCTCCTTCTTCTGCTTCTTCTGATTCACCCTCCAGACTTCAACTTCTCCTTCTCCTTCTTCTGCTTCTTCTGATTCACCCTCCAGACTTCACCTTCTCCTTCTTCTACTTCTTCTGATTCACCCTCCAGACTTCACCTTCTCCTTCTCCTTCTGCTTCTTCTGATTCACCCTCCAGACTTCACCTTCTCCTTCTCCTTCGTCTACTTTTTCTGATTCACCCTCCAGACTTCACCTTTTCCTTCTCCTTCTTCTGCTTCTTCTGATTCACCCTCCAGACTTCTCCTTCGCCTTCTCCTTCTTCTACTTCTTCTGATTCACCCTCCTGACTTCACCTTCTCCTTCTCCTTCTTCTACTTCTTCTGCTTCACCCTCCTGACTTCACCTTCTCCTTCTCCTTCTTCTGCTTCCTCTGATTCACCCTCCAGACTTCACCTTCCCCTTCTCCTTCTTCTGCTTCTTCTGTTTCACCCTCCAGACTTCACCTTCTCCTTCTCCTTCTTCTACTTCTTCTGATTCACATTCCAGACTTCACCTTCTCCTTCTCCATCTTCTACTTCTTCTGATTCACCCTCCAGGCTTCACCTTCTCCTTCTCCTTCTTCTGCTTCTTCTGATTCACCCTCCTGACTTCACCTTCTCCTTCTTCTTCTTCTGCTTTTTCTGATTCACCCTCCAGACTTCACCTTCTCCTTCTCCTTCTTCTGCTTCCTCTGATTCACCCTCCAGACTTCAACTTCTCCTTCTCCTTCTTCTGCTTCTTCTGATTCACCCTCCAGACTTCACCTTCTCCTTCTCCTTCTTCTACTTCTTCTGATTCACCCTCCAGACTTCACCTTCTCCTTCTCCTTCTTCTGCTTCTTCTGATTCACCATCCAGACTTCACCTTCGCCTTCTCCTTCTTCTACTTCTTCTGATTCACCCTCCAGACTTCACCTTCTCCTTCTCCTTCTTCTACTTCTTCTGCTTCACACTCCTGACTTCACCTTCTCCTTATCCTTCTGCTGCTTCTTCTGATTCACCCTCCAGACTTCACCTTCTCCTTCTCCTTCTTCTACTCTTCTGCTTCTCCCTCCAGACTTCACCTTCTCCTTCTCCTTCTTCTGCTTCTTCTGATTCACCCTCCTGACTTCACCTTCTCCTTCTCCTTCTTCTGCTTCTTCTGATTCACCCTCCATACTTCACCTTCTCCTTCTCCTTCTTCTACTTCTTCTGATTCACCCTCCTGACTTCACCTTCTCCTTCTCCTTCTTCTACTTCTTCTGATTCACCCTCCAGACTTCATCTTCTCCTTCTCCTTCTTCTGCTTCTTCTGATTCACCCTCCTGACTTCACCTTCTCCTTCTCCTTCTTCTACTTCTTCTGATTCACCCTCCTGACTTCACCTTCTCCTTCTCCTTCTTCCACTTCTTCTGCTTCACCCTCCTGTCTTCACCTTCTCCTTCTCCTTCTTCTGCTTCTTCTGATTCACCCTCCAGACTTCACCTTCTCCTTCTCCTTCTTCTCCTTCTTCTGCTTCTCCCTCCAGACTTCACCTTCTCCTTCTCCTCCTTCTGCTTCTTCTGATTCACCCTCCTGAATTCACCTTCTCCTTCTCCTTCTTCTGCTTCTTCTGATTCACCCTCCATACCTCACCTTCTCCTTCTCCTTCTTCTACTTCTTCTGCTTCACCCTCCAGACTTCACCTTCTCCTTCTCCTTCTTCTACTTCTTCTGCTTCACCCTCCTGACTTCACCTTCTCCTTCTCCTTCTTCTGCTTCCTCTGATTCACCCTCCAGACTTCACCTTCTCCTTCTCCTTCTTGTGCTTCTTCTGACTCACCCTCCTGACTACACCTTCTCCTTCTCCTTTTTCTGCTTCTTCTGATTCACCCTCCAGACTTCACCTTCTCCTTCTCCTTCTTCTACTTCTTCTGATTCACCCTACTGACTTCACCTTCTCCTTCTCCTTCTTCTGCTTCTTCTGATTCACCCTCCAGACTTCACCTTCTCCTTCTCCTTCTTCTACTTCTTCTGCTTCTCCCTCCAGACTTCACCTTCTCCTTCTCCTTCTTCTGCTTCTTCTGACTCACCCTCCTGACTTCACCGTCTCCTTCTCCTTCTTCTGCTTCTTCTGATTCACCCTCCAGACTTCACCTTCTCCTTCTCCTTCTTCTACTTCTTCTGATTCACCCACCTGACTTTACCTTCTCCTTCTCCTTCTTCTACTTCTTCTGCTTCACCCTCCTGACTTCACCTTCTCCTTCTCCTTCTTCTGTGTCCTCTGATTCACCCTCCAGACTTCATCTTCTCCTTCTCCTTCTTCGACCTCTACTGATTCACCCTCCAGACTTTACCTTCTCCTTCTCCATCTTCTGCTTCTTCTGATTCACCCTCCAGACTTCACCTTCGCCTTCTCCATCTTCTACTTCTTCTGATTCACCCTCCTGACTTCACCTTCTCCTTCTCCTTCTTCTACTTCTTCTGCTTCACCCTCCAGACTTCACCTTCTCCGTCTCCTTCTTCTACTTCTTCTGCTTCACCCTCCTGACTTCACCTTCTCCTTCTCCTTCTTCTGCTTCCTCTGATTCACCCTCCAGACTTCACCTTCTCCTTCTCCTTCTTGTGCTTCTTCTGACCCACCCTCCTGACTTCACCTTCTCCTTCTCCTTCTTCTGCTTCGTCTGATTCACCCTCCAGACTTCACCTTCTCCTTCTCCTTCTTCTACTTCTTCTGATTCACCCTCCAGACTTCAACTTCTCCTTCTCCTTCTTCTGCTTCCTCTGATTCACCCTCCAGGCTTCACCTTCTCCTTCTCCATCTTCTGCTTCTTCTGATTCACCCTCCAGACTTCACCTTCTCCTTCTCCTTCTTCTACCTCTTCTGATTCACCCTCCAGACTTTACCTTCTCCTTCTCCATCTTCTGCTTCTTCTGATTCACCCTCCAGACTTCACCTTCGCCTTCTCCTTCTTGTACTTCTTCTGATTCACCCTCCTGACTTCACCTTCTCCTTCTCCTTCTTCTACTTCTTCTGCTTCACCCTCCTGACTTCACCTTCTCCTTCTCCTTCTTCTGCTTCCTCTGGTTCACCCTCCAGACTTCATCTTCTCCTTCTCCTTCTTCTGCTTCTTCTGATTCACCCTCCAGACTTCACCTTCTCCTTCTCCTTCTTCTACTTCTTCTGATTCACCCTCCAGACTTCACCTTCTCCTTCTCCATCTTCTACTTCTTCTGATTCACCCTCCAGGCTTCACCTTCTCCTTCTCCTTCTTCTGCTTCTTCTGATTCACCCTCCTGACTTCACCTTCTCCTTCTCCTTCTTCTGCTTCTTCTGATTCACCCTCCAGACTTCACCTTCTCCTTCTCCTGCTTCTACTTCTTCTGATTCACCCTCCTGACTTCACCTTCTCCTTCTCCTTCTTCTACTTCTTCTGCTTCACCCTCCTGACTTCACCTTCTCCTTCTCCTTCTTCTGCTTCCTCTGATTCACCCTCCAGACTTCATCTTCTCCTTCTCCTTCTTCTGCTTCTTTTGATTCACCCTCCAGACTTCACCTTCTCCTTCTCCTTCTTCTACTTCTTCTCATTCACCCTCCAGACTTCACCTTCTCCTTCTCCATCTTCTACTTCTTCTGATTCACCCTCCAGGCTTCACCTTCTCCTTCTCCTTCTTCTGCTTCTTCTGATTCACCCTCCTGACTTCACCTTCTCCTTCTCCTTTTTCTGCTTCTTCTGATTCACCCTCCAGACTTCACCTTCTCCTTCTCCTTCTTCTACTTCTTCTGATTCACCCTCCTGACTTCACCTTCTCCTTCTCCTTCTTCTACTTCTTCTGCTTCACCCTCCTGACTTCAGCTTCTCCTTCTCCTTCTTCTGTGTCCTCTGATTCACCCTCCAGACTTCACCTTCTCCTTCTCCTTCTTCTACTTCTTCTGCTTCACTCTCCAGACTTCACCTTTTCCTTCTCCTTCTTCTGCTTCTTCTGATTCACCCTCCAGACTTCACCTTCGCCTTCTCCTTCTTCTGCTTCCTCTGATTCACCCTCCAGACTTCACCTTCTCCTTCTCCTTCTTCTACTTCTTCTGATTCATCCTCCAGACTTCACCTTCTCCTTCTTCTGCTTCCTCTGTTTCACCCTCCAGACTTCAACTTCTCCTTCTCCTTCTTCTGCTTCTTCTGATTCACCCTCCAGACTTCACCTTCTCCTTCTCCTTCTTCTACTTCTTCTGATTCACCCCCCAGACTTCACCTTCTCCTTCTCCTTCTTCTGCTTCTTCTGATTCACCCTCCAGACTTCACCTTCGCCTTCTCCTTCTTCTACTTCTTCTGATTCACCCTCCAGACTTCACCTTCTCCTTCTCCTTCTTCTACTTCTTCTGCTTCACACTCCTGACTTCACCTCCTCCTTCTCCTTCTTCTGCTTCTTCTGATTCACCCTCCAGACTTCACCTTCTCCTTCTCCTTCTTCTACTTCTTCTGCTTCTCCCTCCAGACTTCACCTTCTCCTTCTCCTTCTTCTACTTCTTCTGCTTCTCCCTCCAGACTTCACCTTCTCCTTCTCCTTCTTCTGCTTCTTCTGACTCACCCTCCTGACTTCACCTTCTCCTTCTCCTTCTTCTGCTTCTTCTGATTCACCCTCCAGACTTCACCTTCGTCTTCTCCTTCTTGTACTTCTTCTGATTCACCCTCCTGACTTCACCTTCTCCTTCTCCTTCTTCTACTTCTTCTGCTTCACCCTCCTGACTTCACCTTCTCCTTCTCCTTCTTCTGCTTCTTCTGCTTCACCCTCTTGACTTCACCTTCGCCTTCTCCCTCTTCTACTTCTTCTGATTCACCCTCCAGACTTCACCTTCTCCTTCTCCTTCTTCTCCTTCTTCTGATTCACCCTCCAGACTTCACCTTCTCCTTCTCCTTCTTCTACTTATTCTGATTCACCCTCATGACTTCACCTTCTCCTTCTGCTTCTTCTTCTTCTTCTGATTCACCCTCCATACTTCACCTTCTCCTTCTCCTTCTTCTACTTCTTCTGATTCACCCTCCTGACTTCACCTTCTCCTTCTCCTTCTTCTGCTTCTTCTGATTCACCCTCCTGACTTCTCCTTCTCCTTCTCCTTCTTCTACTTCTTCTGATTCACCCTCCAGACTTCACCTTCTCCTTCTCCTTCTTCTGCTTCTTCTGATTCACCCTCCTGACTTCTCCTTCTCCTTCTCCTTCTTCTACTTCTTCTGATTCACCCTCCTGACTTCACCTTCTCCTTCTCCTTCTTCTACTTCTTCTGCTTCACCCTACTGACTTCACCTTCTCCTTCTCCTTCTTCTGCTTCTTCTGATTCACCCTCCAGACTTCACCTTCTCCTTCTCCTTCTTCTACTTCTTCTGCTTCTCCCTCCAGACTTCACCTTCTCCTTCTCCTTCTTCTGCTTCTTCTGACTCACCCTCCTGACTTCACCTTCTCCTTCTCCTTCTTCTGCTTCTTCTGATTCACCCTCCAGACTTCACCTTCTCCTTCTCCTTCTTCTACTTCTTCTGATTCACCCACCTGACTTTACCTTCTCCTTCTCCTTCTTCTCCTTCTTCTGCTTCACCCTCCTGACTTCACCTTCTCCTTCTCCTTCTTCTGTGTCCTCTGATTCACCCTCCAGACTTCATCTTCTCCTTCTCCTTCTTCTACCTCTACTGATTCACCCTCCAGACTTTACCTTCTCCTTCTCCATCTTCTGCTTCTTCTGATTCACCCTCCAGACTTCACCTTCGCCTTCTCCATCTTCTACTTCTTCTGATTCACCCTCCTGACTTCACCTTCTCCTTCTCCTTCTTCTACTTCTTCTGCTTCACCCTCCAGACTTCACCTTCTCCGTCTCCTTCTTCTACTTCTTCTGCTTCACCCTCCTGACTTCACCTTCTACTTCTCCTTCTTCTGCTTCCTCTGATTCACCCTCCAGACTTCACCTTCTCCTTCTCCTTCTTGTGCTTCTTCTGACTCACCCTCCTGACTTCACCTTCTCCTTCTCCTTCTTCTGCTTCCTCTGATTCACCCTCCAGACTTCACCTTCTCCTTCTCCTTCTTCTACTTCTTCTGATTCACCCTCCAGATTTCACCTTCTCCTTCTCCTTCTTCTGCTTCCTCTGATTCACCCTCCAGGCTTCACCTTCTCCTTCTCCATCTTCTGCTTCTTCTGATTCACCCTCCAGACTTCACCTTCTCCTTCTCCTTCTTCTACCTCTTCTGATTCACCCTCCAGACTTTACCTTCTCCTTCTCCATCTTCTGCTTCTTCTGATTCACCCTCCAGACTTCACCTTCGCCTCCTCCTTCTTCTACTTCTTCTGATTCACCCTCCTGACTTCACCTTCTCCTTCTCCTTCTTCTACTTCTTCTGCTTCACCCTCCTGACTTCACCTTCTCCTTCTCCTTCTTCTGCTTCCTCTGATTCACCCTCCAGACTTCATCTTCTCCTTCTCCTTCTTCTGCTTCTTCTGATTCACCCTCCAGACTTCACCTTCTCCTTCTCCTTCTTCTACTTCTTCTGATTCACCCTCCAGACTTCACCTTCTCCTTCTCCATCTTCTACTTCTTCAGATTCACCCTCCAGGCTTCACCTTCTCCTTCTCCTTCTTCTGCTTCTTCTGATTCACCCTCCTGACTTCACCTTCTCCTTCTCCTTTTTCTGTTTCTTCTGATTCACCCTCCAGACTTCACCTTCTCCTTCTCCTTCTTCTACTTCTTCTGATTCACCCTCCTGACTTCACCTTCTCCTTCTCCTTCTTCTACTTCTTTTGCTTCACCCTCCTGACTTCACCTTCTCCTTCTCCTTCTTCTATGTCCTCTGATTCACCCTCCAGACTTCACCTTCTCCTTCTCCTTCTTCTACTTCTTCTGCTTCACTCTCCAGACTTCACCTTTTCCTTCTCCTTCTTCTGCTTCTTCTGATTCACCCTCCAGACTTCACCTTCGCCTTCTCCTTCTTCTGCTTCCTCTGATTCACCCTCCAGACTTCACCTTCTCCTTCTCCTTCTTCTACTTCTTCTGATTCACCCTCCAGACTTCACCTTCTCCTTCTCCTTCTTCTGCTTCCTCTGTTTCACCCTCCAGACTTCAACTTCTCCTTCTCCTTCTTCTGCTTCTTCTGATTCACCCTCCAGACTTCACCTTCTCCTTCTCCTTCTTCTACTTCTTCTGATTCACCCCCCAGACTTCACCTTCTCCTTCTCCTTCTTCTGCTTCTTCTGATTCACCCTCCAGACTTCACCTTCGCCTTCTCCTTCTTCTACTTCTTCTGATTCACCCTCCAGACTTCACCTTCTCCTTCTCCTTCTTCTACTTCTTCTGCTTCACACTCCTGACTTCACCTTCTCCTTCTCCTTCTTCTGCTTCTTCTGATTCACCCTCCAGACTTCACCTTCTCCTTCTCCTTCTTCTACTTCTTCTGCTTCTCCCTCCAGACTTCACCTTCTCCTTCTCCTTCTTCTGCTTCTTCTGATTCACCCTCATGACTTCACCTTCTCCTTCTGCTTCTTCTTCTTCTTCTGATTCACCCTCCATCCTTCACCTTCTCCTTCTCCTTCTTCTACTTCTTCTGATTCACCCTCCTGACTTCACCTTCTCCTTCTCCTTCTTCTACTTCTTCTGATTCACCCTCCAGACTTCACCTTCTCCTTCTCCTTCTTCTGCTTCTTCTGATTCACCCTCCTGACTTCACCTTCTCCTTCTCCTTCTTCTACTTCTTCTGATTCACCCTCCTGACTTCACCTTCTCCTTCTCCTTCTTCTACTTCTTCTGCTTCACCCTACTGACTTCACCTTCTCCTTCTCCTTCTTCTGCTTCTTCTGATTCACCCTCCAGACTTCACCTTCTCCTTCTCCTTCTTCTACTTCTTCTGCTTCTCCCTCCAGACTTCACCTTCTCCTTCTTCTGCTTCTTCTGACTCACCCTCCTGACTTCACCGTCTCCTTCTCCTTCTTCTGCTTCTTCTGATTCACCCTCCAGACTTCACCTTCTCCTTCTCCTTCTTCTACTTCTTCTGATTCACCAACCTGACTTAACCTTCTCCTTCTCCTTCTTCTACTTCTTCTGCTTCACCCTCCTGACTTCAACTTCTCCTTCTCCTTCTTCTGTGTCCTCTGATTCACCCTCCAGACTTCATCTTCTCCTTCTCCTTCTTCTACATCTACTGATTCACCCTCCAGACTTTACCTTCTCCTTCTCCATCTTCTGCTTCTTCTGATTCACCCTCCAGACTTCACCTTCGCCTTCTCCATCTTCTACTTCTTCTGATTCACCCTCCTGACTTCACCTTCTCCTTCTCCTTCTTCTACTTCTTCTGCTTCACCCTCCAGACTTCACCTTCTCCGTCTCCTTCTTCTACTTCTTCTGCTTCACCCTCCTGACTTCACCTTCTCCTTCTCCTTCTTCTGCTTCCTCTGATTCACCCTCCAGACTTCACCTTCTCCTTCTCCTTCTTGTGCTTCTTCTGACCCACCCTCCTGACTTCACCTTCTCCTTCTCCTTCTTCTGCTTCGTCTGATTCACCCTCCAGACTTCACCTTCTCCTTCTCCTTCTTCTACTTCTTCTGATTCACCCTCCAGACTTCAACTTCTCCTTCTCCTTCTTCTGCTTCCTCTGATTCACCCTCCAGGATTCACCTTCTCCTTCTCCATCTTCTGCTTCTTCTGATTCACCCTCCAGACTTCAACTTCTCCTTCTCCTTCTTCTACCTCTTCTGATTCACCCTCCAGACTTTACCTTCTCCTTCTCCATCTTCTGCTTCTTCTGATTCATCCTCCAGACTTCACCTTCGTCTTCTCCTTCTTGTACTTCTTCTGATTCACCCTCCTGACTTCACCTTCTACTTCTCCTTCTTCTACTTCTTCTGCTTCACCCTCCTGACTTCACCTTCTCCTTCTCCTTCTTCTGCTTCCTCTGATTCACCCTCCAGACTTCATCTTCTCCTTCTCCTTCTTCTGCTTCTTCTGATTCACCCTCCAGACTTCACCTTCTCCTTCTCCTTCTTCTACTTCTTCTGATTCACCCTCCAGACTTCACCTTCTCCTTCTCCATCTTCTACTTCTTCTGATTCACCCTCCAGGCTTCACCTTCTCCTTCTCCTTCTTCTGCTTCTTCTGATTCACCCTCCTGACTTCACCTTCTCCTTCTCCTTCTTCTGCTTCTTCTGATTCACCCTCCAGACTTCACCTTCTCCTTCTCCTTCTTCTACTTCTTCTGATTCACCCTCCTGACTTCACCTTCTCCTTCTCCTTCTTCTACTTCTTCTGCTTCACCCTCCTGACTTCACCTTCTCCTTCTCCTTCTTCTGCTTCCTCTGATTCACCCTCCAGACTTCATCTTCTCCTTCTCCTTCTTCTGCTTCTTCTGATTCACCCTCCAGACTTCACCTTCTCCTTCTCCTTCTTCTACTTCTTCTGATTCACCCTCCAGACTTCACCTTCTCCTTCTCCATCTTCTACTTCTTCTGATTCACCCTCCAGGCTTCACCTTCTCCTTCTCCTTCTTCTGCTTCTTCTGATTCACCCTCCTGACTTCACCTTCTCCTTCTCCTTTTTCTGCTTCTTCTGATTCACCCTCCAGACTTCACCTTCTCCTTCTCCTTCTTCTACTTCTTCTGATTCACCCTCCTGACTTCACCTTCTCCTTCTCCTTCTTCTACTTCTTCTGCTTCACCCTCCTGACTTCAGCTTCTCCTTCTCCTTCTTCTGTGTCCTCTGATTCACCCTCCAGACTTCACCTTCTCCTTCTCCTTCTTCTACTTCTTCTGCTTCACTCTCCAGACTTCACCTTTTCCTTCTCCTTCTTCTGCTTCTTCTGATTCACCCTCCAGACTTCACCTTCGCCTTCTCCTTCTTCTGCTTCCTCTGATTCACCCTCCAGACTTCACCTTCTCCTTCTCCTTCTTCTACTTCTTCTGATTCATCCTCCAGACTTCACCTTCTCCTTCTTCTGCTTCCTCTGTTTCACCCTCCAGACTTCAACTTCTCCTTCTCCTTCTTCTGCTTCTTCTGATTCACCCTCCGGACTTCACCTTCTCCTTCTCCTTCTTCTACTTCTTCTGATTCACCCCCCAGACTTCACCTTCTCCTTCTCCTTCTTCTGCTTCTTCTGATTCACCCTCCAGACTTCACCTTCGCCTTCTCCTTCTTCTACTTCTTCTGATTCACCCTCCAGACTTCACCTTCTCCTTCTCCTTCTTCTACTTCTTCTGCTTCACACTCCTGACTTCACCTCCTCCTTCTCCTTCTTCTGCTTCTTCTGATTCACCCTCCAGACTTCACCTTCTCCTTCTCCTTCTTCTACTTCTTCTGCTTCTCCCTCCAGACTTCACCTTCTCCTTCTCCTTCTTCTACTTCTTCTGCTTCTCCCTCCAGACTTCACCTTCTCCTTCTCCTTCTTCTGCTTCTTCTGACTCACCCTCCTGACTTCACCTTCTCCTTCTCCTTCTTCTGCTTCTTCTGATTCACCCTCCAGACTTCACCTTCGTCTTCTCCTTCTTGTACTTCTTCTGATTCACCCTCCTGACCTCACCTTCTCCTTCTCCTTCTTCTACTTCTTCTGCTTCACCCTCCTGACTTCACCTTCTCCTTCTCCTTCTTCTGCTTCCTCTGATTCACCCTCCAGACTTCATCTTCTCCTTCTCCTTCTTCTGCTTCTTCTGATTCACCCTCCAGACTTCACCTTCTCCTTCTCCTTCTTCTACTTCTTCTGATTCACCCTCCAGACTTCACCTTCTCCTTCTCCATCTTCTACTTCTTCTGATTCACCCTCCAGGCTTCACCTTCTCCTTTTCCTTCTTCTGCTTCTTCTGATTCACCCTCCTGACTTCACCTTCTCCTTCTCCTTCTTCTGCTTCTTCTGATTCACCCTCCAGACTTCACCTTCTCCTTCTCCTTCTTCTACTTCTTCTGATTCACCCTCCTGACTTCACCTTCTCCTTCTCCTTCTTCTACTTCTTCTGCTTCACCCTCCTGACTTCACCTTCTCCTTCTCCTTCTTCTGCTTCCTCTGATTCACCCTCCAGACTTCATCTTCTCCTTCTCCTTCTTCTGCTTCTTCTGATTCACCCTCCAGACTTCACCTTCTCCTTCTCCTTCTTCTACTTCTTCTGATTCACCCTCCAGACTTCACCTTCTCCTTCTCCATCTTCTACTTCTTCTGATTCACCCTCCAGGCTTCACCTTCTCCTTCTCCTTCTTCTGCTTCTTCTGATTCACCCTCCTGACTTCACCTTCTCCTTCTCCTTTTTCTGCTTCTTCTGATTCACCCTCCAGACTTCACCTTCTCCTTCTCCTTCTTCTACTTCTTCTGATTCACCCTCCTGACTTCACCTTCTCCTTCTCCTTCTTCTACTTCTTCTGCTTCACCCTCCTGACTTCAGCTTCTCCTTCTCCTTCTTCTGTGTCCTCTGATTCACCCTCCAGACTTCACCTTCTCCTTCTCCTTCTTCTACTTCTTCTGCTTCACTCTCCAGACTTCACCTTTTCCTTCTCCTTCTTCTGCTTCTTCTGATTCACCCTCCAGACTTCACCTTCGCCTTCTCCTTCTTCTGCTTCCTCTGATTCACCCTCCAGACTTCACCTTCTCCTTCTCCTTCTTCTACTTCTTCTGATTCATCCTCCAGACTTCACCTTCTCCTTCTTCTGCTTCCTCTGTTTCACCCTCCAGACTTCAACTTCTCCTTCTCCTTCTTCTGCTTCTTCTGATTCACCCTCCAGACTTCACCTTCTCCTTCTCCTTCTACTTCTTCTGATTCACCCCCCAGACTTCACCTTCTCCTTCTCCTTCTTCTGCTTCTTCTGATTCACCCTCCAGACTTCACCTTCGCCTTCTCCTTCTTCTACTTCTTCTGATTCACCCTCCAGACTTCACCTTCTCCTTCTCCATCTTCTACTTCTTCAGATTCACCCTCCAGGCTTCACCTTCTCCTTCTCCTTCTTCTGCTTCTTCTGATTCACCCTCCTGACTTCACCTTCTCCTTCTCCTTTTTCTGTTTCTTCTGATTCACCCTCCAGACTTCACCTTCTCCTTCTCCTTCTTCTACTTCTTCTGATTCACCCTCCTGACTTCACCTTCTCCTTCTCCTTCTTCTACTTCTTCTGCTTCACCCTCCTGACTTCACCTTCTCCTTCTCCTTCTTCTATGTCCTCTGATTCACCCTCCAGACTTCACCTTCTTCTTCTCCTTCTTCTACTTCTTCTGCTTCACTCTCCAGACTTCACCTTTTCCTTCTCCTTCTTCTGCTTCTTCTGATTCACCCTCCAGACTTCACCTTCGCCTTCTCCTTCTTCTGCTTCCTCTGATTCACCCTCCAGACTTCACCTTCTCCTTCTCCTTCTTCTACTTCTTCTGATTCACCCTCCAGACTTCACCTTCTCCTTCTCCTTCTTCTGCTTCCTCTGTTTCACCCTCCAGACTTCAACTTCTCCTTCTCCTTCTTCTGCTTCTTCTGATTCACCCTCCAGACTTCACCTTCTCCTTCTCCTTCTTCTCCTTCTTCTGATTCACCCCCCAGACTTCACCTTCTCCTTCTCCTTCTTCTGCTTCTTCTGATTCACCCTCCAGACTTCACCTTCGCCTTCTCCTTCTTCTACTTCTTCTGATTCACCCTCCAGACTTCACCTTCTCCTTCTCCTTCTTCTACTTCTTCTGCTTCACACTCCTGACTTCACCTTCTCCTTCTCCTTCTTCTGCTTCTTCTGATTCACCCTCCAGACTTCACCTTCTCCTTCTCCTTCTTCTACTTCTTCTGCTTCTCCCTCCAGACTTCACCTTCTCCTTCTCCTTCTTCTGCTTCTTCTGATTCACCCTCATGACTTCACCTTCTCCTTCTGCTTCTTCTTCTTCTTCTGATTCACCCTCCATCCTTCACCTTCTCCTTCTCCTTCTTCTACTTCTTCTGATTCACCCTCCTGACTTCACCTTCTCCTTCTCCTTCTTCTACTTCTTCTGATTCACCCTCCAGACTTCACCTTCTCCTTCTCCTTCTTCTGCTTCTTCTGATTCACCCTCCTGACTTCACCTTCTCCTTCTCCTTCTTCTACTTCTTCTGATTCACCCTCCTGACTTCACCTTCTCCTTCTCCTTCTTCTACTTCTTCTGCTTCACCCTACTGACTTCACCTTCTCCTTCTCCTTCTTCTGCTTCTTCTGATTCACCCTCCAGACTTCACCTTCTCCTTCTCCTTCTTCTACTTCTTCTGCTTCTCCCTCCAGACTTCACCTTCTCCTTCTCCTTCTTCTGCTTCTTCTGACTCACCCTCCTGACTTCACCGTCTCCTTCTCCTTCTTCTGCTTCTTCTGATTCACCCTCCAGACTTCACCTTCTCCTTCTCCTTCTTCTACTTCTTCTGATTCACCCACCTGACTTAACCTTCTCCTTCTCCTTCTTCTACTTCTTCTGCTTCACCCTCCTGACTTCAACTTCTCCTTCTCCTTCTTCTGTGTCCTCTGATTCACCCTCCAGACTTCATCTTCTCCTTCTCCTTCTTCTACATCTACTGATTCACCCTCCAGACTTTACCTTCTCCTTCTCCATCTTCTGCTTCTTCTGATTCACCCTCCAGACTTCACCTTCGCCTTCTCCATCTTCTACTTCTTCTGATTCACCCTCCTGACTTCACCTTCTCCTTCTCCTTCTTCTACTTCTTCTGCTTCACCCTCCAGACTTCACCTTCTCCGTCTCCTTCTTCTACTTCTTCTGCTTCACCCTCCTGACTTCACCTTCTCCTTCTCCTTCTTCTGCTTCCTCTGATTCACCCTCCAGACTTCACCTTCTCCTTCTCCTTCTTGTGCTTCTTCTGACCCACCCTCCTGACTTCACCTTCTCCTTCTCCTTCTTCTGCTTCGTCTGATTCACCCTCCAGACTTCACCTTCTCCTTCTCCTTCTTCTACTTCTTCTGATTCACCCTCCAGACTTCAACTTCTCCTTCTCCTTCTTCTGCTTCCTCTGATTCACCCTCCAGGATTCACCTTCTCCTTCTCCATCTTCTGCTTCTTCTGATTCACCCTCCAGACTTCACCTTCTCCTTCTCCTTCTTCTACCTCTTCTGATTCACTCTCCAGACTTCACCTTTTCCTTCTCCTTCTTCTGCTTCTTCTGATTCACCCTCCAGACTTCACCTTCGCCTTCTCCTTCTTCTGCTTCCTCTGATTCACCCTCCAGACTTCACCTTCTCCTTCTCCTTCTTCTACTTCTTCTGATTCACCCTCCAGACTTCACCTTCTCCTTCTCCTTCTTCTGCTTCCTCTGTTTCACCCTCCAGACTTCAACTTCTCCTTCTCCTTCTTCTGCTTCTTCTGATTCACCCTCCAGACTTCACCTTCTCCTTCTCCTTCTTCTCCTTCTTCTGATTCACCCCCCAGACTTCACCTTCTCCTTCTCCTTCTTCTGCTTCTTCTGATTCACCCTCCAGACTTCACCTTCGCCTTCTCCTTCTTCTACTTCTTCTGATTCACCCTCCAGACTTCACCTTCTCCTTCTCCTTCTTCTACTTCTTCTGCTTCACACTCCTGACTTCACCTTCTCCTTCTCCTTCTTCTGCTTCTTCTGATTCACCCTCCAGACTTCACCTTCTCCTTCTCCTTCTTCTACTTCTTCTGCTTCTCCCTCCAGACTTCACCTTCTCCTTCTCCTTCTTCTGCTTCTTCTGATTCACCCTCATGACTTCACCTTCTCCTTCTGCTTCTTCTTCTTCTTCTGATTCACCCTCCATCCTTCACCTTCTCCTTCTCCTTCTTCTACTTCTTCTGATTCACCCTCCTGACTTCACCTTCTCCTTCTCCTTCTTCTACTTCTTCTGATTCACCCTCCAGACTTCACCTTCTCCTTCTCCTTCTTCTGCTTCTTCTGATTCACCCTCCTGACTTCACCTTCTCCTTCTCCTTCTTCTACTTCTTCTGATTCACCCTCCTGACTTCACCTTCTCCTTCTCCTTCTTCTACTTCTTCTGCTTCACCCTACTGACTTCACCTTCTCCTTCTCCTTCTTCTGCTTCTTCTGATTCACCCTCCAGACTTCACCTTCTCCTTCTCCTTCTTCTACTTCTTCTGCTTCTCCCTCCAGACTTCACCTTCTCCTTCTCCTTCTTCTGCTTCTTCTGACTCACCCTCCTGACTTCACCGTCTCCTTCTCCTTCTTCTGCTTCTTCTGATTCACCCTCCAGACTTCACCTTCTCCTTCTCCTTCTTCTACTTCTTCTGATTCACCCACCTGACTTAACCTTCTCCTTCTCCTTCTTCTACTTCTTCTGCTTCACCCTCCTGACTTCAACTTCTCCTTCTCCTTCTTCTGTGTCCTCTGATTCACCCTCCAGACTTCATCTTCTCCTTCTCCTTCTTCTACATCTACTGATTCACCCTCCAGACTTTACCTTCTCCTTCTCCATCTTCTGCTTCTTCTGATTCACCCTCCAGACTTCACCTTCGCCTTCTCCATCTTCTACTTCTTCTGATTCACCCTCCTGACTTCACCTTCTCCTTCTCCTTCTTCTACTTCTTCTGCTTCACCCTCCTGACTTCACCTTCTCCTTCTCCTTCTTCTGCTTCCTCTGATTCACCCTCCAGACTTCACCTTCTCCTTCTCCTTCTTCTGCTTCTTCTGATTCACCCTCCTGACTTCACCTTCTCCTTCTCCTTTTTCTGCTTCTTCTGATTCACCCTCCAGACTTCACCTTCTCCTTCTCCTTCTTCTAATTCTTCTGATTCACCCTCCTGACTTCACCTTCTCCTTCTCCTTCTTCTACTTCTTCTGCTTCACCCTCCTGACTTCAGCTTCTCCTTCTCCTTCTTCTGTGTCCTCTGATTCACCCTCCAGACTTCACCTTCTCCTTCTCCTTCTTCTACTTCTTCTGCTTCACTCTCCAGACTTCACCTTTTCCTTCTCCTTCTTCTGCTTCTTCTGATTCACCCTCCAGACTTCACCTTCGCCTTCTCCTTCTTCTGCTTCCTCTGATTCACCCTCCAGACTTCACCTTCTCCTTCTCCTTCTTCTACTTCTTCTGATTCATCCTCCAGACTTCACCTTCTCCTTCTTCTGCTTCCTCTGTTTCACCCTCCAGACTTCAACTTCTCCTTCTCCTTCTTCTGCTTCTTCTGATTCACCCTCCAGACTTCACCTTCTCCTTCTCCTTCTTCTACTTCTTCTGATTCACCCCCCAGACTTCACCTTCTCCTTCTCCTTCTTCTGCTTCTTCTGATTCATCCTCCAGACTTCACCTTCGCCTTCTCCTTCTTCTACTTCTTCTGATTCACCCTCCAGACTTCACCTTCTCCTTCTCCTTCTTCTACTTCTTCTGCTTCACACTCCTGACTTCACCTCCTCCTTCTCCTTCTTCTGCTTCTTCTGATTCACCCTCCAGACTTCACCTTCTCCTTCTCCTTCTTCTACTTCTTCTGCTTCTCCCTCCAGACTTCACCTTCTCCTTCTCCTTCTTCTACTTCTTCTGCTTCTCCCTCCAGACTTCACCTTCTCCTTCTCCTTCTTCTGCTTCTTCTGACTCACCCTCCTGACTTCACCTTCTCCTTCTCCTTCTTCTGCTTCTTCTGATTCACCCTCCAGACTTCACCTTCGTCTTCTCCTTCTTGTACTTCTTCTGATTCACCCTCCTGACTTCACCTTCTCCTTCTCCTTCTTCTACTTCTTCTGCTTCACCCTCCTGACTTCACCTTCTCCTTCTCCTTCTTCTGCTTCCTCTGATTCACCCTCCAGACTTCATCTTCTCCTTCTCCTTCTTCTGCTTCTTCTGATTCACCCTCCAGACTTCACCTTCTCCTTCTCCTTCTTCTACTTCTTCTGATTCACCCTCCAGACTTCACCTTCTCCTTCTCCATCTTCTACTTCTTCTGATTCACCCTCCAGGCTTCACCTTCTCCTTCTCCTTCTTCTGCTTCTTCTGATTCACCCTCCTGACTTCACCTTCTCCTTCTCCTTCTTCTGCTTCTTCTGATTCACCCTCCAGACTTCACCTTCTCCTTCTCCTTCTTCTACTTCTTCTGATTCACCCTCCTGACTTCACCTTCTCCTTCTCCTTCTTCTACTTCTTCTGCTTCACCCTCCTGACTTCACCTTCTCCTTCTCCTTCTTCTGCTTCCTCTGATTCACCCTCCAGACTTCATCTTCTCCTTCTCCTTCTTCTGCTTCTTCTGATTCACCCTCCAGACTTCACCTTCTCCTTCTCCTTCTTCTACTTCTTCTGATTCACCCTCCAGACTTCACCTTCTCCTTCTCCATCTTCTACTTCTTCTGATTCACCCTCCAGGCTTCACCTTCTCCTTCTCCTTCTTCTGCTTCTTCTGATTCACCCTCCTGACTTCACCTTCTCCTTCTCCTTTTTCTGCTTCTTCTGATTCACCCTCCAGACTTCACCTTCTCCTTCTCCTTCTTCTACTTCTTCTGATTCACCCTCCTGACTTCACCTTCTCCTTCTCCTTCTTCTACTTCTTCTGCTTCACCCTCCTGACTTCAGCTTCTCCTTCTCCTTCTTCTGTGTCCTCTGATTCACCCTCCAGACTTCACCTTCTCCTTCTCCTTCTTCTACTTCTTCTGCTTCACTCTCCAGACTTCACCTTTTCCTTCTCCTTCTTCTGCTTCTTCTGATTCACCCTCCAGACTTCACCTTCGCCTTCTCCTTCTTCTGCTTCCTCTGATTCACCCTCCAGACTTCACCTTCTCCTTCTCCTTCTTCTACTTCTTCTGATTCATCCTCCAGACTTCACCTTCTCCTTCTTCTGCTTCCTCTGTTTCACCCTCCAGACTTCAACTTCTCCGTCTCCTTCTTCTGCTTCTTCTGATTCACCCTCCAGACTTCACCTTCTCCTTCTCCTTCTTCTACTTCTTCTGATTCACCCCCCAGACTTCACCTTCTCCTTCTCCTTCTTCTGCTTCTTCTGATTCACCCTCCAGACTTCACCTTCGCCTTCTCCTTCTTCTACTTCTTCTGATTCACCCTCCAGACTTCACCTTCTCCTTCTCCTTCTTCTACTTCTTCTGCTTCACACTCCTGACTTCACCTCCTCCTTCTCCTTCTTCTGCTTCTTCTGATTCACCCTCCAGACTTCACCTTCTCCTTCTCCTTCTTCTACTTCTTCTGCTTCTCCCTCCAGACTTCACCTTCTCCTTCTCCTTCTTTTACTTCTTCTGCTTCTCCCTCCAGACTTCACCTTCTCCTTCTCCTTCTTCTGCCTCTTCTGACTCACCCTCCTGACTTCACCTTCTCCTTCTCCTTCTTCTGCTTCTTCTGATTCACCCTCCAGACTTCACCTTCTCCTTCTCCTTCTTCTACTTCTTCTGATTCACCCACCTGACTTTACCTTCTCCTTCTCCTTCTTCTACTTCTTCTGCTTCACCCTCCTGACTTCACCTTCTCCTTCTCCTTCTTCTGATACCTCTGATTCACCCTCCAGACTTCATCTTCTCCTTCTCCTTCTTCTACCTCTACTGATTCACCCTCCAGACTTTACCTTCTCCTTCTCCATCTTCTGCTTCTTCTGATTCACCCTCCAGACTTCACCTTCGCTTTCTCCATTTTCTACTTCTTCTGATTCACCCTCCTGACTTCACCTTCTCCTTCTCCTTCTTCTACTTCTTCTGCTTCACTCTCCAGACTTCACCTTCTCCGTCTCCTTCTTCTACTTCTTCTGCTTCACCCTCCTGACTTCACCTTCTCCTTCTCCTTCTTCTGCTTCCTCTGATTCACCCTCCAGACTTCACCTTCTCCTTCTCCTTCTTGTGCTTCTTCTGACTCACCCTCCTGACTTCACCTTCTCCTTCTCATTCTTCTGCTTCCTCTGATTCACCCTCCAGGCTTCACCTTCTCCTTCTCCATCTTCTGCTTCTTCTGATTCACCCTCCAGACTTCACCTTCTCCTTCTCCTTCTTCTACCTCTTCTGATTCACCCTCCAGACTTTACCTTCTCCTTCTCCATCTTCTGCTTCTTCTGATTCACCCTCCAGACTTCACCTTCGCCTTCTCCTTCTTCTACTTCTTCTGATTCACCCTCCTGACTTCACCTTCTCCTTCTCCTTCTTCTACTTCTTCTGCTTCACCCTCCTGACTTAACCTTCTCCTTCTCCTTCATCTGCTTCCTCTGATTCACCCTCCAGACTTCATCTTCTTCTTCTCCTTCTTCTGCTTCTTCTGATTCACCCTCCAGAGTTCACCTTCTCCTTCTTCTACTTCTTCTGATTGAACCTCCAGACTTCACCTTCTCCTTCTCCATCTTCTACTTCTTCTGATTCACCCTCCAGGCTTCACCTTTTCCTTCTCCTTCTTCTGCTTCTTCTGATTCACCCTCCTGACTTCACCTTCTCCTTCTCCTTCTTCTGCTTCTTCTGATTCACCCTCCAGACTTCACCTTCTCCTTCTCCTTCTTCTACTTCTTCTGATTCACCCTCCTGACTTCACCTTCTCCTTCTCCTTCTTCTACGTCTCATGCTTCACCCTCCTGACTTCACCTTCTCCTTCTCCTTCTTCTGTGTCCTCTGATTCACCCTCCAGACTTCACCTTCTCCTTCTCCTTCTTCTACTTCTTCTGCTTCACTCTCCAGACTTCACCTTTTCCTTCTCCTTCTTCTGCTTCTTCTGATTCACCCTCCAGACTTCACCTTCGCCTTCTCCTTCTTCTACTTCTTCTGATTCACCCACCAGACTTCACCTTCTCCTTCACCTTCTTCTGATTCACCCTCCTGACTTCACCTTCTCCTTCTCCTTCTTCTGTGTCCTCTGATTCACCCTCCAGACTTCACCTTCTCCTTCTCCTTCTTCTACTTCTTCTGCTTCACTCTCCAGACTTCACCTTTTCCTTCTCCTTCTTCTGCTTCTTCTGATTCACCCTCCAGACTTCACCTTCGCCTTCTCCTTCTTCTACTTCTTCTGATTCACCCACCAGACTTCACCTTCTCCTTCACCTTCTTCTGATTCACACTCCAGACTTCACCTTCTCCTTCACCTTCTTCTGCTTCTTCTGATTCACCCTGCAGACTTCACCATCTCCTTCTCTTTCTTCTGCTTCTTCTGATTCACCCTCCAGACTTCACCTTCTCCTTCTCCTTCTTCTACTTCTTCTGATTCACCCTCCAGACTTCACCTTCTCCTTCTCCTTCTTCTACTTCTTCTGATTCATCCTCCAGACTTCACCTTCTCCTTCTCCTTCTTCTGCTTCCTCTGATTCACCCTCCTGACTTCACCTTCTCCTTCTCCTTCTTCGACTTCTTCTGATTCACCCACCAGACTTCACCTTCTCCTTCTCCTTCTTCTGGTTCTTCTGATTCACCCTCCAGACTTCACCTTCTCCTTCTCCTTCTTCTGCTTCTTCTGATTCACCCTCCAGACTTCACCTTCTCCTTCTCCTTCTTCTACTTCTTCTGCTTCACACTCCAGACTTCACCTTCTCCTTCTCCTTCTTCTGCTTCTTCTGATTCACCCTCCTGACTTCACCTTCTCCTTCTCCTTCTTCTGCTTCTTCTGATTCACCCTCCATACTTCACCTTCTCCTTCTCCTTCTTCTACTTCTTCTGATTCACCCTCCTGACTTCACATTCTCCTTCTCCTTCTTCAACTTCTTCTGATTCACCCTCCAGACTTCACCTTCTCCTTCTCCTTCTTCTGCTTCTTCTGATTCACCCTCCTGACTTCACCTTCTCCTTCTCCTTCTTCTACTTCTTGTGATTCACCCTCCTGACTTCACCTTCTCCTTCTTCTTCTTCTACTTCTTCTGCTTCACCCTCCTGACTTCACCTTCTCCTTCTCCTTCTTCTGCTTCTTCTGATTCACCCTCCAGACTTCACCTTCTCCTTCTCCTTCTTCTACTTCTTCTGCTTCTCCCTCCGGACTTCACCTTCTCCTTCTCCTTCTTCTGCTTCTTCTGATTCACCCTCCTGACTTCACCTTCTCCTTCTCCTTCTTCTGCTTCTTCTGATTCACCCTCCAGACTTCACCATCTCCTTCTCCTTCTTCTGCTTCTTCTGATTCACCCTCCAGACTTCACCTTCTCCTTCTCCTTCTTCTGCTTCTTCTGATTCACCCTCCAGACTTCACCTTCTCCTTCTCCTTCTTCTGCTTCTTCTGATTCACCCTCCAGACTTCACCTTCTCCTTCTCCTTCTTCTGCTTCTTCTGATTCACCCTCCAGACTTCACCTTCTCCTTCTCCTTCTTCTACTTCTTCTGATTCACCCTCCAGACTTCACCTTCTCCTTCTCCTTCTTCTGCTTCTTCTGCTTCACCCTCCAGACTTCACCTTCTCCATCTCCTTCTTCTGCTTCTTCTGCTTCACCCTCCTGACTTCACCTTCTCCTTCTCCTTCTTCAACTTCTTCTGATTCACCCTCCAGACTTCACCTTCTCCTTCTCCTTCTACTGCTTCTTCTGCTTCACCCTCCAGACTTCACCTTCTCCTTCTCCTTCTTCTGTTTTTCTGCTTCGCCCTCCAGACTTCATCTTCTCCTTCTCCTTCTTCTGCTTCTTCTGATTCACCCTCCAGACTTCACCTTCTCCTTCTCCTTCTTCTACTTCTTCTGATTCACCCTCCAGACTTCACCTTCTCCTTCTCCATCTTCTACTTCTTCTGATTCACCCTCCAGGCTTCACCTTCTCCTTCTCCTTCTTCTGCTTCTTCTGATTCACCCTCCTGACTTCACCTTCTCCTTCTCCTTTTTCTGCTTCTTCTGATTCACCCTCCAGACTTCACCTTCTCCTTCTCCTTCTTCTACTTCTTCTGATTCACCCTCCTGACTTCACCTTCTCCTTCTCCTTCTTCTACTTCTTCTGCTTCACCCTCCTGACTTCAGCTTCTCCTTCTCCTTCTTCTGTGTCCTCTGATTCACCCTCCAGACTTCACCTTCTCCTTCTCCTTCTTCTACTTCTTCTGCTTCACTCTCCAGACTTCACCTTTTCCTTCTCCTTCTTCTGCTTCTTCTGATTCACCCTCCAGACTTCACCTTCGCCTTCTCCTTCTTCTGCTTCCTCTGATTCACCCTCCAGACTTCACCTTCTCCTTCTCCTTCTTCTACTTCTTCTGATTCATCCTCCAGACTTCACCTTCTCCTTCTTCTGCTTCCTCTGTTTCACCCTCCAGACTTCAACTTCTCCTTCTCCTTCTTCTGCTTCTTCTGATTCACCCTCCAGACTTCACCTTCTCCTTCTCCTTCTTCTACTTCTTCTGATTCACCCCCCAGACTTCACCTTCTCCTTCTCCTTCTTCTGCTTCTTCTGATTCACCCTCCAGACTTCACCTTCGCCTTCTCCTTCTTCTACTTCTTCTGATTCACCCTCCAGACTTCACCTTCTCCTTCTCCTTCTTCTACTTCTTCTGCTTCACACTCCTGACTTCACCTCCTCCTTCTCCTTCTTCTGCTTCTTCTGATTCACCCTCCAGACTTCACCTTCTCCTTCTCCTTCTTCTACTTCTTCTGCTTCTCCCTCCAGACTTCACCTTCTCCTTCTCCTTCTTCTACTTCTTCTGCTTCTCCCTCCAGACTTCACCTTCTCCTTCTCCTTTTTCTGCTTCTTCTGACTCACCCTCCTGACTTCACCTTCTCCTTCTCCTTCTTCTGCTTCTTCTGATTCACCCTCCAGACTTCACCTTCGTCTTCTCCTTCTTGTACTTCTTCTGATTCACCCTCCTGACTTCACCTTCTCCTTCTCCTTCTTCTACTTCTTCTGCTTCACCCTCCTGACTTCACCTTCTCCTTCTCCTTCTTCTGCTTCCTCTGATTCACCCTCCAGACTTCATCTTCTCCTTCTCCTTCTTCTGCTTCTTCTGATTCACCCTCCAGACTTCACCTTCTCCTTCTCCTCCTTCTACTTCTTCTGATTCACCCTCCAGACTTCACCTTCTCCTTCTCCATCTTCTACTTCTTCTGATTCACCCTCCAGGCTTCACCTTCTCCTTCTCCTTCTTCTGCTTCTTCTGATTCACCCTCCTGACTTCACCTTCTCCTTCTCCTTCTTCTGCTTCTTCTGATTCACCCTCCAGACTTCACCTTCTCCTTCTCCTTCTTCTACTTCTTCTGATTCACCCTCCTGACTTCACCTTCTCCTTCTCCTTCTTCTACTTCTTCTGCTTCACCCTCCTGACTTCACCTTCTCCTTCTCCTTCTTCTGCTTCCTCTGATTCACCCTCCAGACTTGATCTTCTCCTTCTCCTTCTTCTGCTTCTTCTGATTCACCCTCCAGACTTCACCTTCTCCTTCTCCTTCTTCTACTTCTTCTGATTCACCCTCCAGACTTCACCTTCTCCTTCTCCATCTTCTACTTCTTCTGATTCACCCTCCAGGCTTCACCTTCTCCTTCTCCTTCTTCTGCTTCTTCTGATTCACCCTCCTGACTTCACCTTCTCCTTCTCCTTTTTCTGCTTCTTCTGATTCACCCTCCAGACTTCACCTTCTCCTTCTCCTTCTTCTACTTCTTCTGATTCACCCCCCAGACTTCACCTTCTCCTTCTCCTTCTTCTGCTTCTTCTGATTCACCCTCCAGACTTCACCTTCGCCTTCTCCTTCTTCTACTTCTTCTGATTCACCCTCCAGACTTCACCTTCTCCTTCTCCTTCTTCTACTTCTTCTGCTTCACACTCCTGACTTCACCTCCTCCTTCTCCTTCTTCTGCTTCTTCTGATTCACCCTCCAGACTTCACCTTCTCCTTCTCCTTCTTCTACTTCTTCTGCTTCTCCCTCCAGACTTCACCTTCTCCTTCTCCTTCTTCTACTTCTTCTGCTTCTCCCTCCAGACTTCACCTTCTCCTTCTCCTTCTTCTGCTTCTTCTGACTCACCCTCCTGACTTCACCTTCTCCTTCTCCTTCTTCTGCTTCTTCTGATTCACCCTCCAGACTTCACCTTCTCCTTCTCCTTCTTCTACTTCTTCTGATTCACCCACCTGACTTTACCTTCTCCTTCTCCTTCTTCTACTTCTTCTGCTTCACCCTCCTGACTTCACCTTCTCCTTCTCCTTCTTCTGATACCTCTGATTCACCCTCCAGACTTCATCTTCTCCTTCTCCTTCTTCTACCTCTACTGATTCACCCTCCAGACTTTACCTTCTCCTTCTCCATCTTCTGCTTCTTCTGATTCACCCTCCAGACTTCACCTTCGCCTTCTCCATTTTCTACTTCTTCTGATTCACCCTCCTGACTTCACCTTCTCCTTCTCCTTCTTCTACTTCTTCTGCTTCACTCTCCAGACTTCACCTTCTCCGTCTCCTTCTTCTACTTCTTCTGCTTCACCCTCCTGACTTCACCTTCTCCTTCTCCTTCTTCTGCTTCCTCTGATTCACCCTCCAGACTTCACCTTCTCCTTCTCCTTCTTGTGCTTCTTCTGACTCACCCTCCTGACTTCACCTTCTCCTTCTCATTCTTCTGCTTCCTCTGATTCACCCTCCAGGCTTCACCTTCTCCTTCTCCATCTTCTGCTTCTTCTGATTCACCCTCCAGACTTCACCTTCTCCTTCTCCTTCTTCTACCTCTTCTGATTCACCCTCCAGACTTTACCTTCTCCTTCTCCATCTTCTGCTTCTTCTGATTCACCCTCCAGACTTCACCTTCGCCTTCTCCTTCTTCTACTTCTTCTGATTCACCCTCCTGACTTCACCTTCTCCTTCTCCTTCTTCTACTTCTTCTGCTTCACCCTCCTGACTTAACCTTCTCCTTCTCCTTCTTCTGCTTCCTCTGATTCACCCTCCAGACTTCATCTTCTTCTTCTCCTTCTTCTGCTTCTTCTGATTCACCCTCCAGAGTTCACCTTCTCCTTCTCCTTCTTCTACTTCTTCTGATTGAACCTCCAGACTTCACCTTCTCCTTCTCCATCTTCTACTTCTTCTGATTCACCCTCCAGGCTTCACCTTTTCCTTCTCCTTCTTCTGCTTCTTCTGATTCACCCTCCTGACTTCACCTTCTCCTTCTCCTTCTTCTGCTTCTTCTGATTCACCCTCCAGACTTCACCTTCTCCTTCTCCTTCTTCTACTTCTTCTGATTCACCCTCCTGACTTCACCTTCTCCTTCTCCTTCTTCTACGTCTTCTGCTTCACCCTCCTGACTTCACCTTCTCCTTCTCCTTCTTCTGTGTCCTCTGATTCACCCTCCAGACTTCACCTTCTCCTTCTCCTTCTTCTACTTCTTCTGCTTCACTCTCCAGACTTCACCTTTTCCTTCTCCTTCTTCTGCTTCTTCTGATTCACCCTCCAGACTTCACCTTCGCCTTCTTCTTCTTCTACTTCTTCTGATTCACCCACCAGACTTCACCTTCTCCTTCACCTTCTTCTGATTCACACTCCAGACTTCACCTTCTCCTTCTCCTTCTTCTGCTTCTTCTGATTCACCCTCCAGACTTCACCTCTCCTTCTCCTTCTTCTGCTTCTTCTGATTCACCCTCCAGACTTCACCTTCTCCTTCACCTTCTTCTGCTTCTTCTGATTCACCCTGCAGACTTCACCATCTCCTTCTCTTTCTTCTGCTTCTTCTGATTCACCCTCCAGACTTCACCTTCTCCTTCTCCTTCTTCTACTTCTTCTGATTCACCCTCCAGACTTCACCTTCTCCTTCTCCTTCTTCTACTTCTTCTGATTCATCCTCCAGACTTCACCTTCTCCTTCTCCTCCTTCTGCTTCCTCTGATTCACCCTCCTGACTTCACCTTCTCCTTCTCCTTCTTCGACTTCTTCTGATTCACCCACCAGACTTCACCTTCTCCTTCTCCTTCTTCTGGTTCTTCTGATTCACCCTCCAGACTTCACCTTCTCCTTCTCCTTCTTCTGCTTCTTCTGATTCACCCTCCTGACTTCACCTTCTCCTTCTCCTTCTTCTGCTTCTTCTGATTCACCCTCCATACTTCACCTTCTCCTTCTCCTTCTTCTACTTCTTCTGATTCACCCTCCTGACTTCACATTCTCCTTCTCCTTCTTCAACTTCTTCTGATTCACCCTCCAGACTTCACCTTCTCCTTCTCCTTCTTCTGCTTCTTCTGATTCACCCTCCTGACTTCACCTTCTCCTTCTCCTTCTTCTACTTCTTGTGATTCACCCTCCTGACTTCACCTTCTCCTTCTTCTTCTTCTACTTCTTCTGCTTCACCCTCCTGACTTCACCTTCTCCTTCTCCTTCTTCTGCTTCTTCTGATTCACCCTCCAGACTTCACCTTCTCCTTCTCCTTCTTCTACTTCTTCTGCTTCTCCCTCCGGACTTCACCTTCTCCTTCTCCTTCTTCTGCTTCTTCTGATTCACCCTCCTGACTTCACCTTCTCCTTCTCCTTCTTCTGCTTCTTCTGATTCACCCTCCAGACTTCACCATCTCCTTCTCCTTCTTCTGCTTCTTCTGATTCACCCTCCAGACTTCACCTTCTCCTTCTCCTTCTTCTGCTTCTTCTGATTCACCCTCCAGACTTCACCTTCTCCTTCTCCTTCTTCTGCTTCTTCTGATTCACCCTCCAGACTTCACCTTCTCCTTCTCCTTCTTCTGCTTCTTCTGATTCACCCTCCAGACTTCACCTTCTCCTTCTCCTTCTTCTACTTCTTCTGATTCACCCTCCAGACTTCACCTTCTCCTTCTCCTTCTTCTGCTTCTTCTGCTTCACCCTCCAGACTTCACCTTCTCCATCTCCTTCTTCTGCTTCTTCTGCTTCACCCTCCTGACTTCACCTTCTCCTTCTCCTTCTTCAACTTCTTCTGATTCACCCTCCAGACTTCACCTTCTCCTTCTCCTTCTACTGCTTCTTCTGCTTCACCCTCCAGACTTCACCTTCTCCTTCTCCTTCTTCTGTTTTTCTGCTTCGCCCTCCAGACTTCACCTTCTCCTTCTCCTTCTTCTGCTTCTTCTGCTTCACCCTTTAGACTTCACCTTCTCCTTCTCCTTCTTCTGCTTCTTCTGCTTCACCATCCTGACTTCACCTTCTCCTTCTCCTTCTTCTACTTCTTCTGATTCACCCTCCAGACTTCACCTTCTCCTTCTCCTTCTTCTGCTTCTTCTGCTTCACCCTCCAGACTTCACCTTCTCCTTCTCCTTCTTCTGCTTCTTCTGCTGCGCCCTCCAGACATCACCTTCTCCTTCTCCTTCTTCTTCTTCTTCTGCTTCACCCCCCTGACTTCACCTTCTCCTTCTCCTTCTTTTGCTTCTTCTGATTCACCCTCCTAACTTCACCTTCTCCTTCTCCTTCTTCTGCTTCTTCTGATTCAACCTCCTGACTTCACCTTCTCCTTCTCCTTCTTCTGCTTCTTCTGATTCACCCTCCAGACTTCACCTTCTCCTTCTCCTTCTTCTGCTTCTTCTGATTCACCCTCCAGACTTAACCTTCTCCTTCTCCTTCTTCTGCTTCTTCTGATTCACCCTCCAGACCTCACCTTCTCCTTCTCCTTCTTCTACTTCTTCTGATTCACCCTCCAGACTTCACCTTCTCCTTCTCCTTCTTCTGCTTCTTCTGATTCACCCTCCTGACTTCACCTTCTCCTTCTCCTTCTTCTGCTTCTTCTGATTCACCCTCCATACTTCACCTTCTCCTTCTCCTTCTTCTACTTCTTCTGATTCACCCTCCTGACTTCACATTCTCCTTCTCCTTCTTCAACTTCTTCTGATTCACCCTCCAGACTTCACCTTCTCCTTCTCCTTCTTCTGCTTCTTCTGATTCACCCTCCTGACTTCACCTTCTCCTTCTCCTTCTTCTACTTCTTGTGATTCACCCTCCTGACTTCACCTTCTCCTTCTTCTTCTTCTACTTCTTCTGCTTCACCCTCCTGACTTCACCTTCTCCTTCTCCTTCTTCTGCTTCTTCTGATTCACCCTCCAGACTTCACCTTCTCCTTCTCCTTCTTCTACTTCTTCTGCTTCTCCCTCCGGACTTCACCTTCTCCTTCTCCTTCTTCTGCTTCTTCTGATTCACCCTCCTGACTTCACCTTCTCCTTCTTCTGCTTCTTCTGATTCACCCTCCAGACTTCACCATCTCCTTCTCCTTCTTCTGCTTCTTCTGATTCACCCTCCAGACTTCACCTTCTCCTTCTCCTTCTTCTGCTTCTTCTGATTCACCCTCCAGACTTCACCTTCTCCTTCTCCTTCTTCTGCTTCTTCTGATTCACCCTCCAGACTTCACCTTCTCCTTCTCCTTCTTCTGCTTCTTCTGATTCACCCTCCAGACTTCACCTTCTCCTTCTCCTTCTTCTACTTCTTCTGATTCACCCTCCAGACTTCACCTTCTCCTTCTCCTTCTTCTGCTTCTTCTGCTTCACCCTCCAGACTTCACCTTCTCCATCTCCTTCTTCTGCTTCTTCTGCTTCACCCTCCTGACTTCACCTTCTCCTTCTCCTTCTTCAACTTCTTCTGATTCACCCTCCAGACTTCACCTTCTCCTTCTCCTTCTACTGCTTCTTCTGCTTCACCCTCCAGACTTCACCTTCTCCTTCTCCTTCTTCTGTTTTTCTGCTTCGCCCTCCAGACTTCACCTTCTCCTTCTCCTTCTTCTGCTTCTTCTGCTTCACCCTTTAGACTTCACCTTCTCCTTCTCCTTCTTCTGCTTCTTCTGCTTCACCATCCTGACTTCACCTTCTCCTTCTCCTTCTTCTACTTCTTCTGATTCACCCTCCAGACTTCACCTTCTCCTTCTCCTTCTTCTGCTTCTTCTGCTTCACCCTCCAGACTTCACCTTCTCCTTCTCCTTCTTCTGCTTCTTCTGCTGCGCCCTCCAGACATCACCTTCTCCTTCTCCTTCTTCTTCTTCTTCTGCTTCACCCCCCTGACTTCACCTTCTCCTTCTCCTTCTTTTGCTTCTTCTGATTCACCCTCCTAACTTCACCTTCTCCTTCTCCTTCTTCTGCTTCTTCTAATTCAACCTCCTGACTTCACCTTCTCCTTCTCCTTCTTCTGCTTCTTCTGATTCACCCTCCAGACTTCACCTTCTCCTTCTCCTTCTTCTGCTTCTTCTGATTCACCCTCCAGACTTAACCTTCTCCTTCTCCTTCTTCTGCTTCTTCTGATTCACCCTCCAGACCTCACCTTCTCCTTCTCCTTCTTCTACTTCTTCTGATTCACCCTCCAGACTTCACCTTCTCCTTCTCCTTCTTCTGCTTCTTCTGATTCACCCTCCTGACTTCACCTTCTCCTTCTCCTTCTTCTGCTTCTTCTGATTCACCCTCCATACTTCACCTTCTCCTTCTCCTTCTTCTACTTCTTCTGATTCACCCTCCTGACTTCACATTCTCCTTCTCCTTCTTCAACTTCTTCTGATTCACCCTCCAGACTTCACCTTCTCCTTCTCCTTCTTCTGCTTCTTCTGATTCACCCTCCTGACTTCACCTTCTCCTTCTCCTTCTTCTACTTCTTGTGATTCACCCTCCTGACTTCACCTTCTCCTTCTTCTTCTTCTACTTCTTCTGCTTCACCCTCCTGACTTCACCTTCTCCTTCTCCTTCTTCTGCTTCTTCTGATTCACCCTCCAGACTTCACCTTCTCCTTCTCCTTCTTCTACTTCTTCTGCTTCTCCCTCCGGACTTCACCTTCTCCTTCTCCTTCTTCTGCTTCTTCTGATTCACCCTCCTGACTTCACCTTCTCCTTCTCCTTCTTCTGCTTCTTCTGATTCACCCTCCAGACTTCACCATCTCCTTCTCCTTCTTCTGCTTCTTCTGATTCACCCTCCAGACTTCACCTTCTCCTTCTCCTTCTTCTGCTTCTTCTGATTCACCCTCCAGACTTCACCTTCTCCTTCTCCTTCTTCTGCTTCTTCTGATTCACCCTCCAGACTTCACCTTCTCCTTCTCCTTCTTCTGCTTCTTCTGATTCACCCTCCAGACTTCACCTTCTCCTTCTCCTTCTTCTACTTCTTCTGATTCACCCTCCAGACTTCACCTTCTCCTTCTCCTTCTTCTGCTTCTTCTGCTTCACCCTCCAGACTTCACCTTCTCCATCTCCTTCTTCTACTTCTTCTGCTTCACCCTCCTGACTTCACCTTCTCCTTCTCCTTCTTCAACTTCTTCTGATTCACCCTCCAGACTTCACCTTCTCCTTCTCCTTCTACTGCTTCTTCTGCTTCACCCTCCAGACTTCACCTTCTCCTTCTCCTTCTTCTGTTTTTCTGCTTCGCCCTCCAGACTTCACCTTCTCCTTCTCCTTCTTCTGCTTCTTCTGCTTCACCCTTTAGACTTCACCTTCTCCTTCTCCTTCTTCTGCTTCTTCTGCTTCACCATCCTGACTTCACCTTCTCCTTCTCCTTCTTCTACTTCTTCTGATTCACCCTCCAGACTTCACCTTCTCCTTCTCCTTCTTCTGCTTCTTCTGCTTCACCCTCCAGACTTCACCTTCTCCTTCTCCTTCTTCTGCTTCTTCTGCTGCGCCCTCCAGACATCACCTTCTCCTTCTCCTTCTTCTTCTTCTTCTGCTTCACCCCCCTGACTTCACCTTCTCCTTCTCCTTCTTTTGCTTCTTCTGATTCACCCTCCTAACTTCACCTTCTCCTTCTCCTTCTTCTGCTTCTTCTGATTCAACCTCCTGACTTCACCTTCTCCTTCTCCTTCTTCTGCTTCTTCTGATTCACCCTCCAGACTTCACCTTCTCCTTCTCCTTCTTCTGCTTCTTCTGATTCACCCTCCAGACTTAACTTTCTCCTTCTCCTTCTTCTGCTTCTTCTGATTCACCCTCCAGACCTCACCTTCTCCTTCTCCTTCTTCTACTTCTTCTGATTCACCCTCCAGACTTCATCTTCTCCTTCTCCTTCTTCTGCTTCTTCTGATTCACCCTCCAGACTTCACCTTCTCCTTCTCCTTCTTCTGCTTCTTCTGATTCACCCTCCAGACTTCACCTTCTCCTTCTCCTTCTTCTACTTCTTCTGATTCACCCTCCAGACTTCACCTTCTCCTTCTCCTTCTTCTACTTCTTCTGATTCACCCTCCAGTCTTCACCTTCTCCTTCTCCTTCTTCTGCTTCTTCTGCTTCACCCTCCAGACTTCACCTTCTCCTTCTCTTTCTTCTGCTTCTTCTGATTCACCCTCCAGACTTCACCTTCTCCTTCTTCTGATTCTTCTGATTCACCCTCCAGACTTCACCTTCTCCTTCTCCTTCTTCTGCTTCTTCTGATTCACCCTCCTGACTTCACCTACTCCTTCTCCTTCTTCTACTTCTTCTGATTCACCCTCCTGACTTCACCTTCTCCTTCTCCTTCTTCTACTTCTCCTGCTTCACCCTCCAGAGTTCACCTTCTCCTTCTCCTTCTTCTACTTCTTCTGATTCACCCTCCAGACTTCACCTTCTCCTTCTCCTTCTTATGCTTCTTCTGATTCACCCTCCAGACTTCACCTTCTCCTTCTCCGTATTCTGCTTCTTCTGATTGATGCGCCATCAATTACTCAAAAGACTGAAGTTGAGCGAGTAACAATCAGGCTTTTATTAACTAAAGAATGAAGGTCTTGTCTCGAGTGGTCGACCCGTCCAGAATACTAAGGGACTGGGAGGTAGTCACTTATATACCTGGAATAGTGGGAGGAGTCAGCCGAGGCATGTCCAGGCCTGTACCTAGTGGAATACACATACAGACACAGACAGGTATGACAGTGGTTTACCACATTCACCCCTTGTTTAAAAATGAGTCCGGCGGGGTGAAGTGTATTTAAAAGTTCGTGTATTGGAGTCTCTCCGGAGGTCTTGTCTGCCGCTGTGATCGACGTGGCGACGGCAGGGGTGGTGGAGCTTCCGGCGTCGCGTCCCGTGTAGGCTGGGGCCCTGGAGTGTCGTCCTCATGGGTGACGGTCCAAGGCGAGCCGGCTGCTGGGGTTGGATATCGGGTCGTGGGGGGGGGTGGTAATGGGTAGTGGGTTACAGCGGTCCCCGAGGGTGCGAGGTCTCGTATGGAGACTGTGTCCTCCCGCCCGTCCGGGTACGCAATGTAAGCGTACTGGGGGTTGGCGTGGAGGAGGTCGACCCTCTCGACCAGGGGGTCCGTTTTATTGGCCCTCACGTGTCTTCTCAGTAGTACCGGCCCTGGGGACGTCAGCCATGGCGGTAACGATGTCCCCGATGTGGACTTCCTTGGGAAGACAAACATTTTCTCGTGAGGGGTGGCATTGGTGGCAGTGCAGAGAAGTGACCGAATCGAGTGGAGCGCATCGGGGAGCACCTCCTGCCAGCGGGAGGTCGGAAGGCCCCTAGACTTTAAGGCTAGTAGGGCAGCCTTCCAAACAGTTGCATTCTCTCTTTCCACCTGTCCGTTCCCCCGGGGGTTGTAACTGGTGGTCCTGCTTGTGGCAATACCCCTAGCGAGCAGGTACTGGCGGAGTTCGTCGCTCATAAACGATGAGCCCCGGTCGCTATGGATATAGCTGGGGAAACCGAACAGGGTGAAGAGGCTGTTCAGACATTTAATGACCGTGGCACTGGTCATGTCCGGGCAGGGGAAAGCGAACGGGAACCGGGAGTACTCGTCAATGATGTTGAGGAAGTACACATTGCGGTCGGAGGAGGGGAGAGGCCCTTTAAAATCGACGCTCAGGCGTTCGAAAGGGCGAGTGGCTTTTATCAGGTGGGCTCTGTCTGGTCTATAAAAGTGCGGTTTGCACTCAGCGCAGACTTGGCAGTTCTTGGTCATGGTCCTGACCTCCTCAATGGAGTAAGGCAGGTTGCGGGCCTTGATGAAGTGGAAGAACCTGGTGACCCCCGGGTGGCAGAGGTCATTGTGGAGGGCCCTCAGCCTATCGATCTGCGCGCTGGCGCAGGTGCCACGCGATAGGGCATCTGGGGGTTCATTGAGCTTCCCAGGCCGGTACAAGATCTCGTAATTGTAGGTGGAAAGTTCGAATCTCCACCTCAAGATCTTGTCATTTTTGATTTTGCCCCTCTGCTTGTTGTTGAACATAAAAGCAACTGAACGCTGGTCAGTGAGCAGGGTAAATCGTTTTCCAGCCAGGTAGTGCCTCCAATGACGCACAGCCTCCACGATAGCCTGGGCCTCCTTCTCGACCGCGGAGTGTCTGGTCTCCGGGCCCTGGAGGGTTCGTGAGAAGAATGCCACAGGTCTCCCCGCCTGATTAAGGGTGGCGGCCAGAGCGAAGTCGGACGCATCGCTTTCCACCTGGAAGGGGATGGATTCGTCCACTGCGTGCATGGTGGCTTTGGCAATGTCTTCCTTGATACGGTGGAAGGCTAAGCGGGCCTCTGCCGTCACGGGAAAAGAGGTGGACTTGATCAGCGGACGGGCTTTGTCTGCATAGTAGGGGACCCACTGAGCGTAGTAGGAAAAAAACCCTAGGCACCTCTTCAGAGCTTTTAGGCAGTGGGGCAGTGGGAGTTCCATAAGGGGACGCATCCGGTCCGGGTCGGGACCGATGACCCCGTGTTCTACAACACAGCCAAGGATGGCGAGGCGGTCTGTGCGGAATATGCACTTCTCCTTGTTATATGTCAGGTTCAGGAGTTGGGCGGTGCGGAGGAATTTCTCGAGGTTTGCGTCATGGTCCTGCAAGTCATGGCCGCAGATGGTCACATTATCTAGGTAAGGGAAAGTGGCCTGCAGCTCGTTTTGATCGACCATCCGGTCCATCTCCCTTTGGAAGACGGAGACCCCGTTGGTAACGCCGAAGGGAACCCTAAGGAAGTGATAGAGGCGGCCGTTTGCCTCAAAAGCAGTATACTGGCGGTCTTCAGGGCTGATGGGGAGCTGGTGGTACGCTGATTTCAGGTCAATGGTCGAAAAGACGCGGTACTGCGCGATCTGGTTGACCATGTCAGCTATGCGGGGGAGTGGGTAGGCGTCCAGCAGGGTGTAGCGGTTTATTGTTTGGCTGTAGTCGATGACCAGGCATTGTTTCTCGCCGGTCTTAACGACCACAACCTGGGCTCGCCAGGGGCTGGAGCTGCCCTCAATAATCCCCTCCTTCAGGAGCCGTTCCACTTCGGTTTTGATGAAAACCCTGTCCCCGGCACTGTATCGCCTGCTCTTTGTGGCGATGGGCTTACAGTCGGGGGTGAGGTTAGCAAACAGTGGGGGGGGTGGGACTCTGAGTGTGGAGAGGTTGCATCTAGTGCGCGGCGGGCAATTTGGAGGCTGCTGGCTGCGGACTGTGAGTGGGGGGAGGGGGCCACCGTACGCCATCGTAACACTTTTGAGGTGGCACTGGAAATCCAACCCCAGTAGAACGGCAGCGCAGAGGTCGGGCAGGACCAGGAGTTTAAAATTATTGAACACAGTCCCGTCTACTACTAGTGTCACCACGCAGTAGCCGCCAATGTCCGCTGACTGGGACTCGGAGGCCATAGAAATCCGCTGGTGCGCAGGCAGGACTGGGAGAGAGCAACGCCGCACCGTGTCGGGGTGGATGAAGCTCTCTGTGCTCCCGGAGTCAAAAAGGCAGTTTATTGCATGGCCGTTTACCTTAACGTCCATTTTGGACCGAGCTAACTGGTGCGGTCTCGTTTGGTCCAGCGTCACAGAGGCCAGCGTAGGGGTCGGTGTGTCGCTGCGAGTATCAGATGGGTGGGGGTTGGCGGTCTGCTGCGTCCCGGCTGGTGTCCAAGATGGCGGCGCCCATGCTTCCCATGTGGCTGGAGTCGTCCAAGATGGCTGCTGCTGCGGTGGTTCGCACATGGCTGGGGAGGCCCAAGATGGCGGCTCGCACGGCCCACACGCGGCGCTGCTGGCGTTCGGGGTGGCTTTGGCCTTGCAGACGCTGGCGTAGTGTCCCTTTTTCCCGCAGCCCGAGCAGGTTGCATTCTTCGCCGGGCAGCGCGCTCTGGGGTGTTTGGCCTGGCCACAGAAGTAGCATTTCTGGCCTTGGGATACTGCTGTCTGGCTTTGGGACACTGCTGCGGTAGTTGGGCCGTTGTTGGGCTGTGGCTGGGGTGGCACGGTGCTATGGGGCTGTCCTACCGTGTCCCAGGTTGTCGTTCCCCGCGGCGTCCACGGTGCAGAGGAGTAGGCATCCATGCCCCGGAAGGCTGCGTCCAGCGTTAGTGCGATGTCGGAGGCTTTGTCGAGGGTGAGGTCACTCTGCTCCAGCAGTCGCTGTCGGGTGTAGTTGGACCTGTGGCCCGCTACGAAGGCATCCCGGATCAGTTCCTCCGTGTACTTAGTGGGCGTTACCGCCTTACACCCACAGGCCCGGCCAAGCACGGACAGTGCTTGGAGGTATTCCTCAGTCGATTCCCCAGGTTGTTGCTTGCGACTCCCCAGAAGGTGCCTAGCGTATACTTCGTTCACAGGGCGCGTGTACTGGGTCTTGAGGAGCTGGAGGGCGGCTGTGTACGAGGTCGCATCCCGGATGACTGAGTACACTCGGTGGTTCACCTTGGAGATCAGGACAGACAGTTTGTCCGCATCCGTTTCGACCGCAGTGGAGGCAGTCAGGAATGTCTCGAAGCACGTGAGCCAGTGAGCAAACTTGGTGGAAGCGTCCGCTTCCCGACTGTCCAGTTCCAGGCATGCTGGTGTGAGGATCTTCTCCATTATAAAAAATTTAGTTAATAAAATTGATGCGCCATCAATTACTCAAAAGACTGAAGTTGAGCGAGTAACAATCAGGCTTTTATTAACTAAAGAATGAAGGTCTTGTCTCGAGTGGTCGACCCGTCCAGAATACTAAGGGACTGGGAGGTAGTCACTTATATACCTGGAATAGTGGGAGGAGTCAGCCGAGGCATGTCCAGGCCTGTACCTAGTGGAATACACATACAGACACAGACAGGTATGACAGTGGTTTACCACACTGATTCACCCTCCAGACTTC
Source organism: Somniosus microcephalus (assembly GCF_052327205.1). Classification (NCBI taxonomy): domain Eukaryota; kingdom Metazoa; phylum Chordata; class Chondrichthyes; order Squaliformes; family Somniosidae; genus Somniosus; species Somniosus microcephalus. The sequence goes on from NW_028225184.1 coordinate 268,195, forward strand.
TCCTTCTCCTTCTCCTTCTTCTGCTTCTTCTGATTGACCCTCCAGACTTCACCTTCTCCTTCTCCTTCTTCTGCTTCTCCTGATTCACCCTCCAGACTTCACCTTCTCCTTCTCCTTCTTCTACTTCTTCTGATTCACCCTCCAGACTTCATCTTCTCCTTCTCCTTCTTCTGCTTCTTCTGATTCACCCTCCAGACTTCACCTTCTCCTTCTCCTTCTTCTGCTTCTTCTGATTCACCCTCCAGACTTCATCTTCTCCTTCTCCTTCTTCTACTTCTTCTGATTCACCCTCCAGACTTCACCTTCTCCTTCTCCTTCGTCTACTTCTTCCGATTCACCCTCCAGACTTCACCTTCTCCTTCTCCTTCTTCTGCTTCTTCTGCTTCACCCTCCAGACTTCACCTTCTCCTTCTCCTTCTTCTGCTTCTTCTGCTGCGCCCTCCAGACTTCACCTTCTCCTTCTCCTTCTTCTGCTTCTCCTGCTTCACCCTCCTGACTTCACCTTCTCCTTCTCCTTCTTCTACTTCTTCTGCTTCACCCCCCTGACTTCACCTTCTCCTTCTCCTTCTTTTGCTTCTTCTGATTCACCCTCCTAACTTCACCTTCTCCTTCTCCTTCTTCTGCTTCTTCTGATTCACTCTCCTGACTTCACCTTCTCCTTCACCTTCTTCTGCTTCTTCTGATTCACCATCCAGACTTCACCTTCTCCTTCTCCTTCTTCTGCTTCTTCTGATTCACCCTCCAGACTTCACTTTCTCCTTCTCCTTCTTCTGCTTCTTCTGATTCACCCTCCAGACCTCACCTTCTCCTTCTCCTTCTTCTACTTCTTCTGATTCACCCTCCAGATTTCATCTTCTCCTTCTCCTTCGTCTGCTTCTTCTGATTCACCCTCCAGACTTCACCTTCTCCTTCTCCTTCTTCTGCTTCTTCTGCTTCACCCTCCAGACTTCACCTTCTCCTTCTCCTTCTTCTGCTTCTTCTGCTGCGCCCTCCAGACTTCACCTTCTCCTTCTCCTTCTTCTACTTCTTCTGATTTACCCTCCAGTCTTCACCTTTTCCTTCTCCTTCTTCTGCTTCTTCTGCTTCACCCTCCAGACTTCACCTTCTCCTTCTCTTTCTTCTGCTTCTTCTGATTCACCCTCCAGACTTCACCTTCTCCTTCTCCTTCTTCTGATTCTTCTGATTCACCCTCCAGACTTCACCTTCTCCATGTCCTTCTTCTGCTTCTTCTGATTCACCCTCCTGACTTCACCTTCTCCTTCTCCTTCTTCTACTTCTTCTGATTCACCCTCCTGACTTCACCTTCTCCTTCTCCTTCTTCTACTTCTTCTGCTTCACCCTCCAGACTTCACCTTCTCCTTCTCCTTCTTCTACTTCTGCTGATTCTCCCTCCAGACTTCACCTTCTCCTTCTCCTTCTTCTGCTTCTTCTGATTCACCCTCCAGACTTCACCTTCTCCTTCTCCTTCTTCTGCTTCTTCTGATTCACCCTCCTGACTTCACCTTCTCCTTCTCCTTCTTCTGCTTCTTCTGATTCACCCTCCAGACCTCACCTTCTCCTTCTCCTTCTTCTACTTCTTCTGATTCACCCTCCAGACTTCAACTTCTCCTTCTCCTTCTTCTGCTTCTTCTGATTCACCCTCCAGACTTCACCTTCTCCTTCTTCTACTTCTTCTGATTCACCCTCCAGACTTCACCTTCTCCTTCTCCTTCTGCTTCTTCTGATTCACCCTCCAGACTTCACCTTCTCCTTCTCCTTCGTCTACTTTTTCTGATTCACCCTCCAGACTTCACCTTTTCCTGCTCCTTCTTCTGCTTCTTCTGATTCACCCTCCAGACTTCTCCTTCGCCTTCTCCTTCTTCTACTTCTTCTGATTCACCCTCCTGACTTCACCTTCTCCTTCTCCTTCTTCTACTTCTTGTGCTTCACCCTCCTGACTTCACCTTCTCCTTCTCCTTCTTCTGCTTCCTCTGATTCACCCTCCAGACTTTACCTTCCCCTTCTCCTTCTTCTGCTTCTTCTGTTTCACCCTCCAGACTTCACCTTCTCCTTCTCCTTCTTCTACTTCTTCTGATTCACATTCCAGACTTCACCTTCTCCTTCTCCATCTTCTACTTCTTCTGATTCACCCTCCAGGCTTCACCTTCTCCTTCTCCTTCTTCTGCTTCTTCTGATTCACCCTCCTGACTTCACCTTCTCCTTCTTCTTCTTCTGCTTTTTCTGATTCACCCTCCAGACTTCACCTTCTCCTTCTCCTTCTTCTGCTTCCTCTGATTCACCCTCCAGACTTCAACTTCTCCTTCTCCTTCTTCTGCTTCTTCTGATTCACCCTCCAGACTTCACCTTCTCCTTCTCCTTCTTTTACTTCTTCTGATTCACCCTCCAGACTTCACCTTCTCCTTCTCCTTCTTCTGCTTCTTCTGATTCACCATCCAGACTTCACCTTCGCCTTCTCCTTCTTCTACTTCTTCTGATTCACCCTCCAGACTTCACCTTCTCCTTCTCCTTCTTCTACTTCTTCTGCTTCACACTCCTGACTTCACCTTCTCCTTATCCTTCTGCTGCTTCTTCTGATTCACCCTCCAGACTTCACCTTCTCCTTCTCCTTCTTCTACTCTTCTGCTTCTCCCTCCTGACTTCACCTTCTCCTTCTCCTTCTTCTACTTCTTCTGATTCATCCTCCTGACTTCACCTTCTCCTTCTCCTTCTTCTACTTCTTCTGCTTCACTCTCCTGACTTCACCTTCTCCTTCTCCTTCTTCTGCTTCTTCTGATTCACCCTCCAGACTTCACCTTCTCCTTCTCCTTCTTCTCCTTCTTCTGCTTCTCCCTCCAGACTTCACCTTCTCCTTCTCCTCCTTCTGCTTCTTCTGATTCACCCTCCTGACTTCACCTTCTCCTTCTCCTTCTTCTGCTTCTTCTGATTCACCCTCCATACTTCACCTTCTCCTTCTCCTTCTTCTACTTCTTCTGCTTCACCCTCCAGACTTCACCTTCTCCTTCTCCTTCTTCTACTTCTTCTGCTTCACCCTCCTGACTTCACCTTCTCCTTCTCCTTCTTCTGCTTCCTCTGATTCACCCTCCAGACTTCACCTTCTCCTTCTTCTTCTTGTGCTTCTTCTGACTCACCCTCCTGACTTCACCTTCTCCTTCTCCTTTTTCTGCTTCTTCTGATTCACCCTCCAGACTTCACCTTCTCCTTCTCCTTCTTCTACTTCTTCTGATTCACCCTCCTGACTTTACCTTCTCCTTCTCCTTCTTCGACTTCTTCTGCTTCACCCTCCTGACTTCACCTTCTCCTTCTCCTTCTTCTGTGTCTTCTGATTCACCCTCCAGACTTCATCTTCTCCTTCTCCTTCTTCTACTTCTTCTGCTTCACCCTCCAGACTTTACCTTTTCCTTCTCCTTCTTCTGCTTCTTCTGATTCACCCTCCAGACTTCACCTTCGCCTTCTCCATCTTCTGCTTCCTCTGATTCACCCTCCAGACTTCACCTTCTACTTCTCCTTCTTCTACGTCTTCTGATTCACCCTCCAGACTTCACCTTCTCCTTCTCCTTCTTCTGCTTCCTCTGATTCACCCTCCAGGCTTCACCTTCTCCTTCTCCTTCTTCTGCTTCTTCTGATTCACCCTCCAGACTTCACCTTCTCCTTCTCCTTCTTCTACCTCTTCTGATTCACCCTCCAGACTTTACCTTCTCCTTCTCCATCTTCTGCTTCTTCTGATTCACCCTCCAGTCTTCACCTTCGCCTTCTCCTTCTTCTACTTCTTCTGATTCACCCTCCTGACTTCACCTTCTCCTTCTCCTTCTTCTACTTCTTCTGCTTCACCCTCCTGACTTCACCTTCTCCTTCTCCTTCTTCTGCTTCCTCTGATTCACCCTCCAGGCTTCACCTTCTACTTCTCCCTCTTCTGCTTCTTCTGATTCACCCTCCAGACATCACCTTCTCCTTTTCCTTCGTCTACTTCTTCTGATTCACCTTCCAGACTTCACCTTCTCCTTCTCCTTCTTCTACTTCTTCTGATTCACCCTCCTGACTTCACCTTCGCCTCCTCCTTCTTCTACTTCTTCTGCTTCTCCCTCCAGACTTCACCTTCTCCTTCTCCTTCTTCTACTTCTTCTGATCCACCCTCCAGACTTCACCTTCTCCTTCTCCTTCTTCTGCTTCTTCTGATTCACCCTCCTGACTTAACCTTCTCCTTCTCCTTCTTCTGCTTCTTCTGATTCACCCTCCAGACTTCACCTTCTCCTTCTCCTTCTTCTGCTTCTTCTGATTCACCCTCCAGACTTCACCTTCTCCTTCTCCTTCTTCTACATCTTCTGATTCACCCTCCAGACATCACCTTCTCCTTCTCCTTCCTCTGCTTCTTCTGATTCACCCTCCTGACTTCACCTTCCCCTTCTCCTTCTTCTGCTTCCTCTGATTCACCCTCCAGACTTCACCTTCTCCTTCTCCTTCTTCTGCTTCTTCTGATTCACCCTCCAGACTTCACCTTCTCCTTCTCCTTCTTCTACTTCTTCTGATTCACCCTCCAGACTTCACATTCTCCTTCTCCATCTTCTACTTCTTCTGATTCACCCTCCAGACTTCACCTTCTCCTTCTCCTTCGTCTACTTCTTCTGATTCACACTCCAGACTTCACCTTCTCCTTCTCCTTCTTCTGCTTCTTCTGATTTACCCTCCAGACTTCACCTTCTCCCTCTCCTTCTTCTACATCTTCTGATTCACCCTCCAGACATCACCTTCTCCTTCTCCTTCCTCTGCTTCTTCTGATTCACCCTCCTGACTTCACCTTCTCCTTCTGCTTCTTCTGCTTCTTCTGCTTCACCCTCCTGACTTCACCTTCGCCTTCTCCCTCTTCTACTTCTTCTGATTCACCCTCCAGACTTCACCTTCTCCTTCTCCTTCTTCTCCTTCTTCTGATTCACCCTCCAGACTTCACCTTCTCCTTCTCCTTCTTCTGCTTCCTCTGATTCACCTTCCTGACTTCACCTTCTCCTTCTCCTTCTTCTACTTCTTCTGATTCACCCTCCTGACTTCACCTTCTCCTTCTCCTTCTTCTGCTTCTTCTGATTCACCCTCCAGACTTCACCTTCTCCTTCTCCTTCTTCTGATTCACACTCCAGACTTCACCTTCTCCTTCTCCTTCTTCTGCTTCTTCTGATTCACCCTCCAGACTTCACCTTCTCCTTCTCCTTCTTCTGCTTCTTCTGATTCACCCTCCAGACTTCACCTTCTGCTTCTCCTTCTTCTGCTTCTTCTGATTCACCCTCCAGACTTCACCATCTCCTTCTCCTTCCTCTGCTTCTTCTGATTCACCCTCCAGACTTCACCTTCTCCTTCTCCTTCTTCTAATTCTTCTGATTCACCCTCCAGACTTCACCTTCTCCTTCTCCTTCTTCTACTTCTTCTGATTCACCCTTCAGACTTCACCTTCTCCTTCTCCTTCTTCTGCTTCCTCTGATTCACCCTCCTGACTTCACCTTCTCCTTCTCCTTCTTCGACTTCTTCTGATTCACCCTCCAGACCTCACCTTCTCCTTCTCCTTCTTCTACTTCTTCTGATTCACCCTCCTGACTTCACCTTCTCCTTCTCCTTCTTCTACTTCTTCTGCTTCACCCTCCTTACTTCACGGTCTCCTTCTCCTTCTTCTGCTTCCTCTGATTCACCCTCCAGACTTCACCTTCTCCGTCTCCTTCTTCTACTTCTTCTGCTTCACCCTCCTGACTTCACCTTCTACTTCTCCTTCTTCTGCTTCCTCTGATTCACCCTCCAGACTTCACCTTCTCCTTCTCCTTCTTGTGCTTCTTCTGACTCACCCTCCTGACTTCACCTTCTCCTTCTCCTTCTTCTGCTTCCTCTGATTCACCCTCCAGACTTCACCTTCTCCTTCTCCTTCTTCTACTTCTTCTGATTCACCCTCCAGACTTCATCTTCTCCTTCTCCTTCTTCTGCTTCCTCTGATTCACCCTCCAGGCTTCACCTTCTCCTTCTCCTTCTTCTACCTCTTCTGATTCACCCTCCAGACTTTACCTTCTCCTTCTCCATCTTCTGCTTCTTCTGATTCACCCTCCAGACTTCACCTTCGCCTTCTCCTTCTTCTACTTCTTCTGATTCACCCTCCTGACTTCACCTTCTCCTTCTCCTTCTTCTACTTCTTCTGCTTCACCCTCCTGACTTCACCTTCTCCTTCTCCTTCTTCTGCTTCCTCTGATTCACCCTCCAGACTTCATCTTCTCCTTCTCCTTCTTCTGCTTCTTCTGATTCACCCTCCAGACTTCACCTTCTCCTTCTCCTTCTTCTACTTCTTCTGATTCACCCTCCAGACTTCACCTTCTCCTTCTCCATCTTCTACTTCTTCTGATTCACCCTCCAGGCTTCACCTTCTCCTTCTCCTTCTTCTGCTTCTTCTGATTCACCCTCCTGACTTCACCTTCTCCTTCTCCTTTTTCTGCTTCTTCTGATTCACCCTCCAGACTTCACCTTCTCCTTCTCCTTCTTCTACTTCTTCTGATTCACCCTCCTGACTTCACCTTCCCCTTCACCTTCTTCTACTTCTTCTGCTTCACCCTCCTGACTTCACCTTCTCCTTCTCCTTCTTCTATGTCCTCTGATTCACCCTCCAGACTTCACCTTCTCCTTCTCCTTCTTCTACTTCTTCTGCTTCACTCTCCAGACTTCACCTTTTCCTTCTCCTTCTTCTGCTTCTTCTGATTCACCCTCCAGACTTCACCTTCGCCTTCTCCTTCTTCTGCTTCCTCTGATTCACCCTCCAGACTTTACCTTCTCCTTCTCCTTCTTCTACTTCTTCTGATTCACCCTCCAGACTTCACCTTCTCCTTCTCCTTCTTCTGCTTCCTCTGTTTCACCCTCCAGACTTCAACTTCTCCTTCTCCTTCTTCTGCTTCTACTGATTCACCCTCCAGACTTCTCCTTCTCCTTCTCCTTCTTCTACTTCTTCTGATTCACCCCCCAGACTTCACCTTCTCCTTCTCCTTCTTCTGCTTCTTCTGATTCACCCTCCAGACTTCACCTTCGCCTTCTCCTTCTTCTACTTCTTCTGATTCACCCTCCAGACTTCACCTTCTCCTTCTCCTTCTTCTACTTCTTCTGCTTCACACTCCTGACTTCACCTTCTCCTTCTCCTTCTTCTGCTTCTTCTGATTCACCCTCCAGACTTCACCTTCTCCTTCTCCTTCTTCTACTTCTTCTGCTTCTCCCTCCAGACTTCACCTTCTCCTTCTCCTTCTTCTGCTTCTTCTGATTCACCCTCATGACTTCACCTTCTCCTTCTGCTTCTTCTGCTTCTTCTGATTCACACTCCAGACTTCACCTTCTCCTTCTCCTTCTTCTGCTTCTTCTGATTCACCCTCCAGACTTCACCTTCTCCTTCTCCTTCTTCTGCTTCTTCTGATTCACCCTCCAGACTTCACCTTCTGCTGCTCCTTCTTCTGCTTCTTCTGATTCACCATCCAGACTTCACCATCTCCTTCTCCTTCCTCTGCTTCTTCTGATTCACTCTCCAGACTTCACCTTCTCCTTCTCCTTCTTCTAATTCTTCTGATTCACCCTCCAGACTTCACCTTCTCCTTCTCCTTCTTCTACTTCTTCTGATTCACACTCCAGACTTCACCTTCTCCTTCTCCTTCTTCTGCTTCCTCTGATTCACCCTCCTGACTTCACCTTCTCCTTCTCCTTCTTCGACTTCTTCTGATTCACCCTCCAGACTTCACCTTCTCCTTCTCCTTCTTCTACTTCTTCTGATTCACCTTCCTGACTTCACCTTCTACTTCTCCTTCTTCTACTTCTTCTGCTTCACCCTCCTTACTTCACGGTCTCCTTCTCCTTCTTCTGCTTCCTCTGATTCACCCTCCAGACTTCACCTTCTCCTTCTCCTTCTTCTACTTCTTCTGCTTCACCCTCCAGACTTCACCTTCTCCGTCTCCTTCTTCTACTTCTTCTGCTTCACCCTCCTGACTTCACCTTCTACTTCTCCTTCTTCTGCTTCCTCTGATTCACCCTCCAGACTTCACCTTCTCCTTCTCCTTCTTGTGCTTCTTCTGACTCACCCTCCTGACTTCACCTTCTCCTTCTCCTTCTTCTGCTTCCTCTGATTCACCCTCCAGACTTCACATTCTCCTTCTCCTTCTTCTACTTCTTTTGATTCACACTCCAGACTTCATCTTCTCCTTCTCCTTCTTCTGCTTCCTCTGATTCACCCTCCAGGCTTCACCTTCTCCTTCTCCATCTTCTGCTTCTTCTGATTCACCCTCCAGACTTCACCTTCTCCTTCTCCTTCTTCTACCTCTTCTGATTCACCCTCCAGACTTTACCTTCTCCTTCTCCATCTTCTGCTTCTTCTGATTCAACCTCCAGACTTCACCTTCGCCTTCTCCTTCTTCTACTTCTTCTGATTCACCCTCCTGACTTCACCTTCTCCTTCTCCTTCTTCTACTTCTTCTGCTTCACCCTCCTGACTTCACCTTCTCCTTCTCCTTCTTCTGCTTCCTCTGATTCACCCTCCAGTCTTCATCTTCTCCTTCTCCTTCTTCTGCTTCTTCTGATTCACCCTCCAGACTTCACCTTCTCCTTCTCCTTCTTCTACTTCTTCTGATTCACGCTCCAGACTTCACCTTCTTCTTCTCCATCTTCTACTTCTTCTGATTCACCCTCCAGGCTTCACCTTCTCCTTATCCTTCTTCTGCTTCTTCTGATTCACCCTCCTGACTTCACCTTCTCCTTCTCCTTTTTCTGTTTCTTCTGATTCACCCTCCAGACTTCACCTTCTCCTTCTCCTTCTTCTACTTCTTCTGATTCACCCTCCTGACTTCACCTTCTCCTTCTCCTTCTTCTAATTCTTCTGCTTCACCCTCCTGACTTCACCTTCTCCTTCTCCTTCTTCTATGTCCTCTGATTCACCCTCCAGACATCACCTTCTCCTTCTCCTTCTTCTACTTCTTCTGCTTCACTCTCCAGACTTCACCTTTTCCTTCTCCTTCTTCTGCTTCTTCTGATTCACCCTCCAGACTTCACCTTCGCCTTCTCCTTCTTCTGCTTCCTCTGATTCACCCTCCAGACTTCAACTTCTCCTTCTCCTTCTTCTACTTCTTCTGATTCACCCTCCAGACTTCACCTTCTCCTTCTCCTTCTTCTGCTTCCTCTGTTTCACCCTCCAGACTTCAACTTCTCCTTCTCCTTCTTCTGCTTCTTCTGATTCACCCTCCAGACTTCACCTTCTCCTTCTCCTTCTTCTACTTCTTCTGATTCACCCCCCAGACTTCACCTTCTCCTTCTCATTCTTCTGCTTCTTCTGATTCACCCTCCAGACTTCACCTTCGCCTTCTCCTTCTTCTACTTCTTCTGATTCACCCTCCAGACTTCACCTTCTCCTTCTCCTTCTTCTACTTCTTCTGCTTCACACTCCTGACTTCACCTTCTCCTTCTCCTTCTTCTGCTTCTTCTGATTCACCCTCCAGACTTCACCTTCTCCTTCTCCTTCTTCTACTTCTTCTGCTTCTCCCTCCAGACTTCACCTTCTCCTTCTCCTTCTTCTGCTTCTTCTGATTCACCCTCATGACTTCACCTTCTCCTTCTGCTTCTTCTTCTTCTTCTGATTCACCCTCCATACTTCACCTTCTCCTTCTCCTTCTTCTACTTCTTCTGATTCACCCTCCTGACTTCACCTTCTCCTTCTCCTTCTTCTACTTCTTCTGATTCACCCTCCAGACTTCACCTTCTCCTTCTCCTTCTTCTGCTTCTTCTGATTCACCCTCCTGACTTCTCCTTCTCCTTCTCCTTCTTCTACTTCTTCTGATTCACCCTCCTGACTTCACCTTCTCCTTCTCCTTCTTCTACTTCTTCTGCTTCACCCTACTGACTTCACCTTCTCCTTCTCCTTCTTCTGCTTCTTCTGATTCACCCTCCAGACTTCACCTTCTCCTTCTCCTTCTTCTACTTCTTCTGCTTCTCCCTCCAGACTTCACCTTCTTCTTCTCCTTCTTCTGCTTCTTCTGACTCACCCTCCTGACTTCACCTTCTCCTTCTCCTTCTTCTGCTTCTTCTGATTCACACTCCAGACTTCACCTTCTCCTTCTCCTTCTTCTACTTCTTCTGATTCACCCACCTGACTTTACCTTCTCCTTCTCCTTCTTCTCCTTCTTCTGCTTCACCCTCCTGACTTCACCTTCTCCTTCTCCTTCTTCTACTTCTTCTGATTCACCCTCCAGACTTCACCTTCTCCTTCTCCATCTTCTACTTCTTCTGATTCACCCTCCAGGCTTCACCTTCTCCTTCTCCTTCTTCTGCTTCTTCTGATTCACCCTCCTGACTTCACCTTCTCCTTCTCCTTTTTCTGCTTCTTCTGATTCACCCTCCAGACTTCACCTTCTCCTTCTCCTTCTTCTACTTCTTCTGATTCACCCTCCTGACTTCACCTTCCCCTTCTCCTTCTTCTACTTCTTCTGCTTCACCCTCCTGACTTCACCTTCTCCTTCTCCTTCTTCTATGTCCTCTGATGCACCCTCCAGACTTCACCTTCTCCTTCTCCTTCTTCTACTTCTTCTGCTTCACTCTCCAGACTTCACCTTTTCCTTCTCCTTCTTCTGCTTCTTCTGATTCACCCTCCAGACTTCACCTTCGCCTTCTCCTTCTTCTGCTTCCTCTGATTCACCCTCCAGACTTCACCTTCTCCTTCTCCTTCATCTACTTCTTCTGATTCACCCTCCAGACTTCACCTTCTCCTTCTCCTTCTTCTGCTTCCTCTGTTTCACCCTCCAGACTTCAACTTCTCCTTCTCCTTCTTCTGCTTCTACTGATTCACCCTCCAGACTTCACCTTCTCCTTCTCCTTCTTCTACTTCTTCTGATTCACCCCCCAGACTTCACCTTCTCCTTCTCCTTCTTCTGCTTCTTCTGATTCACCCTCCAGACTTCAACTTCGCCTTCTCCTTCTTCTACTTCTTCTGATTCACCCTCCAGACTTCACCTTCTCCTTCTCCTTCTTCTACTTCTTCTGCTTCACACTCCTGACTTCACCTTCTCCTTCTCCTTCTTCTGCTTCTTCTGATTCACCCTCCAGACTTCACCTTCTCCTTCTCCTTCTTCTACTTCTTCTGCTTCTCCCTCCAGACTTCACCTTCTCCTTCTCCTTCTTCTGCTTCTTCTGATTCACCCTCATGACTTCACCTTCTCCTTCTGCTTCTTCTGCTTCTTCTGATTCACACTCCAGACTTCACCTTCTCCTTCTCCTTCTTCTGCTTCTTCTGATTCACCCTCCAGACTTCACCTTCTCCTTCTCCTTCTTCTGCTTCTTCTGATTCACCCTCCAGACTTCACCTTCTGCTGCTCCTTCTTCTGCTTCTTCTGATTCACCATCCAGACTTCACCATCTCCTTCTCCTTCCTCTGCTTCTTCTGATTCACTCTCCAGACTTCACCTTCTCCTTCTCCTTCGTCTAATTCTTCTGATTCACCCTCCAGACTTCACCTTCTCCTTCTCCTTCTTCTACTTCTTCTGATTCACCCTCCAGACTTCAACTTCTCCTTCTCCTTCTTCTGCTTCCTCTGATTCACCCTCCTGACTTCACCTTCTCCTTCTCCTTCTTCGACTTCTTCTGATTCACCCTCCAGACTTCACCTTCTCCTTCTTCTTCTTCTACTTCTTCTGATTCACCTTCCTGACTTCACCTTCTCCTTCTCCTTCTTCTACTTCTTCTGCTTCACCCTCCTTACTTCACGGTCTCCTTCTCCTTCTTCTGCTTCCTCTGATTCACCCTCCAGACTTCACCTTCTCCTTCTCCTTCTTCTACTTCTTCTGCTTCACCCTCCAGACTTCACCTTCTCCGTCTCCTTCTTCTACTTCTTCTGCTTCACCCTCCTGACTTCACCTTCTACTTCTCCTTCTTCTTCTTCCTCTGATTCACCCTCCAGACTTCACCTTCTCCTTCTCCTTTTGTGCTTCTTCTGACTCACCCTCCTGAATTCACCTTCTCCTTCTCCTTCTTCTGCTTCCTCTGATTCACCCTCCAGACTTCACCTTCTCCTTCTCCTTCTTCTACTTCTTTTGATTCACCCTCCAGACTTCATCTTCTCCTTCTCCTTCTTCTGCTTCCTCTGATTCACCCTCCAGGCTTCACCTTCTCCTTCTCCATCTTCTGCTTCTTCTGATTCACCCTCCAGACTTCACCTTCTCCTTCTTCTTCTTCTACCTCTTCTGATTCACCCTCCAGACTTTACCTTCTCCTTCTCCATCTTCTGCTTCTTCTGATTCACCCTCCAGACTTCACCTTCGCCTTCTCCTTCTTCTACTTCTTCTGATTCACCCTCCTGACTTCACCTTCTCCTTCTCCTTCTTCTACTTCTTCTGCTTCACCCTCCTGACTTCACCTTCTCCTTCTCCTTCTTCTGCTTCCTCTGATTCACCCTCCAGTCTTCATCTTCTCCTTCTCCTTCTTCTGCTTCTTCTGATTCACCCTCCAGACTTCACCTTCTCCTTCTCCTTCTTCTACTTCTTCTGATTCACGCTCCAGACTTCACCTTCTTCTTCTCCATCTTCTACTTCTTCTGATTCACCCTCCAGGCTTCACCTTCTCCTTATCCTTCTTCTGCTTCTTCTGATTCACCCTCCTGACTTCACCTTCTCCTTCTCCTTTTTCTGTTTCTTCTGATTCACCCTCCAGACTTCACCTTCTCCTTCTCCTTCTTCTACTTCTTCTGATTCACCCTCCTGACTTCACCTTCTCCTTCTCCTTCTTCTACTTCTTCTGCTTCACCCTCCTGACTTCACCTTCTCCTTCTCCTTCTTCTATGTCCTCTGATTCACCCTCCAGACTTCACCTTCTCCTTCTCCTTCTTCTACTTCTTCTGCTTCACTCTCCAGACTTCACCTTTTCCTTCTCCTTCTTCTGCTTCTTCTGATTCACCCTCCAGACTTCACCTTCGCCTTCTCCTTCTTCTGCTTCCTCTGATTCACCCTCCAGACTTCAACTTCTCCTTCTCCTTCTTCTGCTTCATCTGATTCACCCTCCAGACTTCACCTTCTCCTTCTCCTTCTTCTACTTCTTCTGCTTCACACTCCTGACTTCACCTTCTCCTTCTCCTTCTTCTGCTTCTTCTGATTCACCCTCCAGACTTCACCTTCTCCTTCTCCTTCTTCTACTTCTTCTGCTTCTCCCTCCAGACTTCACCTTCTCCTTCTCCTTCTTCTGCTTCTTCTGATTCACCCTCATGACTTCACCTTCTCCTTCTGCTTCTTCTTCTTCTTCTGATTCACCCTCCATACTTCACCTTCTCCTTCTCCTTCTTCTACTTCTTCTGATTCACCCTCCTGACTTCACCTTCTCCTTCTCCTTCTTCTACTTCTTCTGATTCACCCTCCAGACTTCACCTTCTCCTTCTCCTTCTTCTGCTTCTTCTGATTCACCCTCCTGACTTCTCCTTCTCCTTCTCCTTCTTCTACTTCTTCTGATTCACCCTCCTGACTTCACCTTCTCCTTCTCCTTCTTCTACTTCTTCTGCTTCACCCTACTGACTTCACCTTCTCCTTCTCCTTCTTCTGCTTCTTCTGATTCACCCTCCAGACTTCACCTTCTCCTTCTCCTTCTTCTACTTCTTCTGCTTCTCCCTCCAGACTTCACCTTCTCCTTCTCCTTCTTCTGCTTCTTCTGACTCACCCTCCTGACTTCACCTTCTCCTTCTCCTTCTTCTGCTTCTTCTGATTCACCCTCCAGACTTCACCTTCTCCTTCTCCTTCTTCTACTTCTTCTGATTCACCCACCTGACTTTACCTTCTCCTTCTCCTTCTTCTCCTTCTTCTGCTTCACCCTCCTGACTTCACCTTCTCCTTCTCCTTCTTCTGTGTCCTCTGATTCACCCTCCAGACTTCATCTTCTCCTTCTCCTTCTTCTACCTCTACTGATTCACCCTCCAGACTTTACCTTCTCCTTCTCCATCTTCTGCTTCTTCTGATTCACCCTCCATACTTCACCTTCTCCTTCTCCTTCTTCTACTTCTTCTGATTCACCCTCCTGACTTCACCTTCTCCTTCTCCTTCTTCTACTTCTTCTGATTCACCCTCCAGACTTCAACTTCTCCTTCTCCTTCTTCTGCTTCTTCTGATTCACCCTCCTGACTTCTCCTTCTCCTTCTCCTTCTTCTACTTCTTCTGATTCACCCTCCTGACTTCACCTTCTCCTTCTCCTTCTTCTACGTCTTCTGCTTCACCCTACTGACTTCACCTTCTCCTTCTCCTTCTTCTGCTTCTTCTGATTCACCCTCCAGACTTCACCTTCTCCTTCTCCTTCTTCTACTTCTTCTGCTTCTCCCTCCAGACTTCACCTTCTCCTTCTCCTTCTTCTGCTTCTTCTGACTCACCCTCCTGACTTCACCTTCTCCTTCTCCTTCTTCTGCTTCTTCTGATTCACCCTCCAGACTTCACCTTCTCCTTCTCCTTCTTCTACTTCTTCTGATTCACCCACCTGACTTTACCTTCTCCTTCTCCTTCTTCTCCTTCTTCTGCTTCACCCTCCTGACTTCACCTTCTCCTTCTCCTTCTTCTGTGTCCTCTGATTCACCCTCCAGACTTCATCTTCTCCTTCTCCTTCTTCTACCTCTACTGATTCACCCTTCAGACTTTACCTTCTCCTTCTCCATCTTCTGCTTCTTCTGATTCACCCTCCAGACTTCACCTTCGCCTTCTCCATCTTCTACTTCTTCTGATTCACACTCCTGACTTCACCTTCTCCTTCTCCTTCTTCTACTTCTTCTGCTTCACCCTCCAGACTTCACCTTCTCCGTCTCCTTCTTCTACTTCTTCTGCTTCACCCTCCTGACTTCACCTTCTACTTCTCCTTCTTCTGCTTCCTCTGATTCACCCTCCAGACTTCACCTTCTCCTTCTCCTTCTTGTGCTTCTTCTGACTCACCCTCCTGACTTCACCTTCTCCTTCTCCTTCTTCTGCTTCCTCTGATTCACCCTCCAGACTTCACCTTCTCCTTCTCCTTCTTCTACTTCTTCTGATTCACCCTCCAGACTTCATCTTCTCCTTCTCCTTCTTCTGCTTCCTCTGATTCACCCTCCAGGCTTCACCTTCTCCTTCTCCATCTTCTGCTTCTTCTGATTCACCCTCCAGACTTCACCTTCTCCTTCTCCTTCTTCTACCTCTTCTGATTCACCCTCCAGACTTTACCTTCTCCTTCTCCATCTTCTGCTTCTTCTGATTCTCCCTCCAGACTTCACCTTCGCCTCCTCCTTCTTCTACTTCTTCTGATTCACGCTCCTGACTTCACCTTCTCCTTCTCCTTCTTCTACTTCTTCTGCTTCACCCTCCTGACTTCACCTTCTCCTTCTCCTTCTTCTGCTTCCTCTGATTCACCCTCCAGACTTCATCTTCTCCTTCTCCTTCTTCTGCTTCTTCTGATTCACCCTCCAGACTTCACCTTCTCCTTCTCCTTCTTCTACTTCTTCTGATTCACCCTCCAGACTTCACCTTCTCCTTCTCCATCTTCTACTTCTTCTGATTCACCCTCCAGGCTTCACCTTCTCCTTCTCCTTCTTCTGCTTCTTCTGATTCACCCTCCTGACTTCACCTTCTCCTTCTCCTTTTTCTGTTTCTTCTGATTCACCCTCCAGACTTCACCTTCTCCTTCTCCTTCTTCTACTTCTTCTGATTCACCCTCCTGACTTCACCTTCTCCTTCTCCTTCTTCTACTTCTTCTGCTTCACCCTCCTGACTTCACCTTCTCCTTCTCCTTCTTCTATGTCCTCTGATTCACCCTCCAGACTTCACCTTCTCCTTCTCCTTCTTCTACTTCTTCTGCTTCACTCTCCAGACTTCACCTTTTCCTTCTCCTTCTTCTGCTTCTTCTGATTCACCCTCCAGACTTCACCTTCGCCTTCTCCTTCTTCTGTGTCCTCTGATTCACCCTCCAGACTTCATCTTCTCCTTCTCCTTCTTCTACCTCTACTGATTCACCCTCCAGACTTTACCTTCTCCTTCTCCATCTTCTGCTTCTTCTGATTCACCCTCCAGACTTCACCTTCGCCTTCTCCATCTTCTACTTCTTCTGATTCACCCTCCTGACTTCACCTTCTCCTTCTCCTTCTTCTACTTCTTCTGCTTCACCCTCCAGACTTCACCTTCTCCGTCTCCTTCTTCTACTTCTTCTGCTTCACCCTCCTGACTTCACCTTCTACTTCTCCTTCTTCTGCTTCCTCTGATTCACCCTCCAGACTTCACCTTCTCCTTCTCCTTCTTGTGCTTCTTCTGACTCACCCTCCTGACTTCACCTTCTCCTTCTCCTTCTTCTGCTTCCTCTGATTCACCCTCCAGACTTCACCTTCTCCTTCTCCTTCTTCTACTTCCTCTGATTCACCCTCCAGACTTCACCTTCTCCTTCTCCTTCTTGTGCTTCTTCTGACTCACCCTCCTGACTTCACCTTCTCCTTCTCCTTCTTCTGCTTCCTCTGATTCACCCTCCAGACTTCACCTTCTCCTTCTCCTTCTTCTACTTCTTCTGATTCACCCTCCAGACTTCATCTTCTCCTTCTCCTTCTTCTGCTTCCTCTGATTCACCCTCCAGGCTTCACCTTCTCCTTCTCCATCTTCTGCTTCTTCTGATTCACCCTCCAGGCTTCACCTTCTCCTTCTCCTTCTTCTGCTTCTTCTGATTCACCCTCCTGACTTCACCTTCTCCTTCTCCTTTTTCTGTTTCTTCTGATTCACCCTCCAGACTTCACCTTCTCCTTCTCCTTCTTCTACTTCTTCTGATTCACCCTCCTGACTTCACCTTCTCCTTCTCCTTCTTCTACTTCTTCTGCTTCACCCTCCTGACTTCACCTTCTCCTTCTCCTTCTTCTATGTCCTCTGATTCACCCTCCAGACTTCACCTTCTCCTTCTCCTTCTTCTACTTCTTCTGCTTCACTCTCCAGACTTCACCTTTTCCTTCTCCTTCTTCTGCTTCTTCTGATTCACCCTCCAGACTTCACCTTCGCCTTCTCCTTCTTCTGTGTCCTCTGATTCACCCTCCAGACTTCATCTTCTCCTTCTCCTTCTTCTACCTCTACTGATTCACCCTCCAGACTTTACCTTCTCCTTCTCCATCTTCTGCTTCTTCTGATTCACCCTCCAGACTTCACCTTCGCCTTCTCCATCTTCTACTTCTTCTGATTCACCCTCCTGACTTCACCTTCTCCTTCTCCTTCTTCTACTTCTTCTGCTTCACCCTCCAGACTTCACCTTCTCCGTCTCCTTCTTCTACTTCTTCTGCTTCACCCTCCTGACTTCACCTTCTACTTCTCCTTCTTCTGCTTCCTCTGATTCACCCTCCAGACTTCACCTTCTCCTTCTCCTTCTTGTGCTTCTTCTGACTCACCCTCCTGACTTCACCTTCTCCTTCTCCTTCTTCTGCTTCCTCTGATTCACCCTCCAGACTTCACCTTCTCCTTCTCCTTCTTCTACTTCTTCTGATTCACCCTCCAGACTTCATCTTCTCCTTCTCCTTCTTCTGCTTCCTCTGATTCACCCTCCAGGCTTCACCTTCTCCTTCTCCATCTTCTGCTTCTTCTGATTCACCCTCCAGACTTCACCTTCTCCTTCTCCTTCTTCTACCTCTTCTGATTCACCCTCCAGACTTTACCTTCTCCTTCTCCATCTTCTGCTTCTTCTGATTCACCCTCCAGACTTCACCTTCGCCTCCTCCTTCTTCTACTTCTTCTGAATCACCCTCCTGACTTCACCTTCTCCTTCTCCTTCTTCTACTTCTTCTGCTTCACCCTCCTGACTTCACCTTCTCCTTCTCCTTCTTCTGCTTCCTCTGATTCACCCTCCAGACTTCATCTTCTCCTTCTCCTTCTTCTGCTTCTTCTGATTCACCCTCCAGACTTCACCTTCTCCTTCTCCTTCTTCTACTTCTTCTGATTCACCCTCCAGACTTCACCTTCTCCTTCTCCATCTTCTACTTCTTCTGATTCACCCTCCAGGCTTCACCTTCTCCTTCTCCTTCTTCTGCTTCTTCTGATTCACCCTCCTGACTTCACCTTCTCCTTCTCCTTTTTCTGTTTCTTCTGATTCACCCTCCAGACTTCAACTTCTCCTTCTCCTTCTTCTACTTCTTCTGATTCACCCTCCTGACTTCACCTTCTCCTTCTCCTTCTTCTACTTCTTCTGCTTCACCCTCCTGACTTCACCTTCTCCTTCTCCTTCTTCTATGTCCTCTGATTCACCCTCCAGACTTCACCTTCTCCTTCTCCTTCTTCTACTTCTTCTGCTTCACTCTCCAGACTTCACCTTTTCCTTCTCCTTCTTCTGCTTATTCTGATTCACCCTCCAGACTTCACCTTCTCCTTCTCCTTCTTCTGCTTCCTCTGATTCACCCTCCAACCTCACCTTCTCCTTCTCCTTCTTCTACTTCTTCTGATTCACCCTCCAGACTTCACCTTCTCCTTCTCCTTCTTCTGCTTCCTCTGTTTCACCCTCCAGACTTCAACTTCTCCTTCTCCTTCTTCTGCTTCTTCTGATTCACCCTCCAGACTTCACCTTCTCCTTCTCCTTCTTCTACTCCTTCTGATTCACCCTCCAGACTTCACCTTCTCCTTCTCCTTCTTCTGCTTCTTCTGATTCACCCTCCAGACTTCACCTTCGCCTTCTCCTTCTTCTACTTCTTCTGATTCACCCTCCAGACTTCACCTTCTCCTTCTCCTTCTTCTACTTCTTCTGCTTCACACTCCTGACTTCACCTTCTCCTTCTCCTTCTTCTGCTTCTTCTGATTCACCCTCCAGACTTCACCTTCTCCTTCTCCTTCTTCTACTTCTTCTGCTTCTCCCTCCAGACTTCACCTTCTCCTTCTCCTTCTTCTGCTTCTTCTGATTCACCCTCATGACTTCACCTTCTCCTTCTGCTTCTTCTTCTTCTTCTGATTCACCCTCCATCCTTCACCTTCTCCTTCTCCTTCTTCTACTTCTTCTGATTCACCCTCCTGACTTCACCTTCTCCTTCTCCTTCTTCTACTTCTTCTGATTCACCCTCCAGACTTCACCTTCTCCTTCTCCTTCTTCTGCTTCTTCTGATTCACCCTCCTGACTTCACCTTCTCCTTCTCCTTCTTCTACTTCTTCTGATTCACCCTCCTGACTTCACCTTCTCCTTCTCCTTCTTCTACTTCTTCTGCTTCACCCTACTGACTTCACCTTCTCCTTCTCCTTCTTCTGCTTCTTCTGATTCACCCTCCAGACTTCACCTTCTCCTTCTCCTTCTTCTACTTCTTCTGCTTCTCCCTCCAGACTTCACCTTCTCCTTCTCCTTCTTCTGCTTCTTCTGACTCACCCTCCTGACTTCACCTTCTCCTTCTCCTTCTTCTGCTTCTTCTGATTCACCCTCCAGACTTCACCTTCTCCTTCTCCTTCTTCTACTTCTTCTGATTCACCCACCTGACTTTACCTTCTCCTTCTCCTTCTTCTACTTCTTCTGCTTCACCCTCCTGACTTCACCTTCTCCTTCTCCTTCTTCTGTGTCCTCTGATTCACCCTCCAGACTTCATCTTCTCCTTCTCCTTCTTCTACCTCTACTGATTCACCCTCCAGACTTTACCTTCTCCTTCTCCATCTTCTGCTTCTTCTGATTCACCCTCCAGACGTCACCTTCGCCTTCTCCATCTTCTACTTCTTCTGATTCACCCTCCTGACTTCACCTTCTCCTTCTCCTTCTTCTACTTCTTCTGCTTCACCCTCCAGACTTTACCTTCTCCGTCTCCTTCTTCTACTTCTTCTGCTTCACCCTCCTGACTTCACCTTCTCCTTCTCCTTCTTCTGCTTCCTCTGATTCACCCTCCAGACTTCACCTTCTCCTTCTCCTTCTTGTGCTTCTTCTGACCCACCCTCCTGACTTCACCTTCTCCTTCTCCTTCTTCTGCTTCCTCTGATTCACCCTCCAGACTTCACCTTCTCCTTCTCCTTCTTCTACTTCTTCTGATTCACCCTCCAGACTTCAACTTCTCCTTCTCCTTCTTCTGCTTCCTCTGATTCACCCTCCAGGCTTCACCTTCTCCTTCTCCATCTTCTGCTTCTTCTGATTCACCCTCCAGACTTCACCTTCTCCTTCTCCTTCTTCTACCTCTTCTGATTCACCCTCCAGACTTTACCTTCTCCTTCTCCATCTTCTGCTTCTTCTGATTCACCCTCCAGACTTCACCTTCGCCTTCTCCTTCTTGTACTTCTTCTGATTCACCCTCCTGACTTCACCTTCTCCTTCTCCTTCTTCTACTTCTTCTGCTTCACCCTCCTGACTTCACCTTCTCCTTCTCCTTCTTCTGCTTCCTCTGATTCACCCTCCAGACTTCATCTTCTCCTTCTCCTTCTTCTGCTTCTTCTGATTCACCCTCCAGACTTCACCTTCTCCTTCTCCTTCTTCTATTTCTTCTGATTCACCCTCCAGACTTCACCTTCTCCTTCTCCATCTTCTACTTCTTCTGATTCACCCTCCAGGCTTCACCTTCTCCTTCTCCTTCTTCTGCTTCTTCTGATTCACCCTCCTGACTTCACCTTCTCCTTCTCCTTCTTCTGCTTCTTCTGATTCACCCTCCAGACTTCACCTTCTCCTTCTCCTTCTTCTACTTCTTCTGATTCACCCTCCTGACTTCACCTTCTCCTTCTCCTTCTTCTACTTCTTCTGCTTCACCCTCCTGACTTCACCTTCTCCTTCTCCTTCTTCTGCTTCCTCTGATTCACCCTCCAGACTTCATCTTCTCCTTCTCCTTCTTCTGCTTCTTCTGATTCACCCTCCAGACTTCACCTTCTCCTTCTCCATCTTCTACTTCTTCTGATTCACCCTCCAGGCTTCACCTTCTCCTTCTCCTTCTTCTGCTTCTTCTGATTCACCCTCCTGACTTCACCTTCTCCTTCTCCTTTTTCTGCTTCTTCTGATTCACCCTCCAGACTTCACCTTCTCCTTCTCCTTCTTCTACTTCTTCTGATTCACCCTCCTGACTTCACCTTCTCCTTCTCCTTCTTCTACTTCTTCTGCTTCACCCTCCTGACTTCAGCTTCTCCTTCTCCTTCTTCTGTGTCCTCTGATTCACCCTCCAGACTTCACCTTTTCCTTCTCCTTCTTCTGCTTCTTCTGATTCACCCTCCAGACTTCACCTTCGCCTTCTCCTTCTTCTGCTTCCTCTGATTCACCCTCCAGACTTCACCTTCTCCTTCTCCTTCTTCTACTTCTTCTGATTCATCCTCCAGACTTCACCTTCTCCTTCTCCTTCTTCTGCTTCCTCTGTTTCACCCTCCAGACTTCAACTTCTCCTTCTCCTTCTTCTGCTTCTTCTGATTCACCCTCCAGACTTCACCTTCTCCTTCTCCTTCTTCTACTTCTTCTGATTCACCCCCCAGACTTCACCTTCTCCTTCTCCTTCTTCTGCTTCTTCTGATTCACCCTCCAGACTTCACCTTCGCCTTCTCCTTCTTCTACTTCTTCTGATTCACCCTCCAGACTTCACCTTCTCCTTCTCCTTCTTCTACTTCTTCTGCTTCACACTCCTGACTTCACCTCCTCCTTCTCCTTCTTCTGCTTCTTCTGATTCACCCTCCAGACTTCACCTTCTCCTTCTCCTTCTTCTACTTCTTCTGCTTCTCCCTCCAGACTTCACCTTCTCCTTCTCCTTCTTCTACTTCTTCTGCTTCTCCCTCCAGACTTCACCTTCTCCTTCTCCTTCTTCTGCTTCTTCTGACTCACCCTCCTGACTTCACCTTCTCCTTCTCCTTCTTCTGCTTCTTCTGATTCACCCTCCAGACTTCACCTTCTCCTTCTCCTTCTTCTACTTCTTCTGATTCACCCACCTGACTTTACCTTCTCCTTCTCCTTCTTCTACTTCTTCTGTTTCACCCTCCAGGCTTCACCTTTTCCTTCTCCTTCTTCTGCTTCTTCTGATTCACCCTCCTGACTTCACCTTCTCCTTCTCCTTCTTCTACTTCTTCTGCTTCTCCCTCCAGACTTCACCTTCTCCTTCTCCTTCTTCTGCTTCTTCTGACTCACCCTCCTGACTTCACCTTCTCCTTCTCCTTCTTCTGCTTCTTCTGATTCACCCTCCAGACTTCACCTTCTCCTTCTCCTTCTTCTACTTCTTCTGATTCACCCTCCAGACTTCACCTTCTCCTTCTCCATCTTCTACTTCTTCTGTTTCACCCTCCAGGCTTCACCTTTTCCTTCTCCTTCTTCTGCTTCTTCTGATTCACCCTCCTGACTTCACCTTCTCCTTCTCCTTCTTCTGCTTCTTCTGATTCACCCTCCAGACTTCACCTTCTCCTTCTCCTTCTTCTACTTCTTCTGATTCACCCTCCTGACTTCACCTTCTCCTTCTCCTTCTTCTACGTCTTCTGCTTCACCCTCCTGACTTCACCTTCTCCTTCTCCTTCTTCTGTGTCCTCTGATTCACCCTCCAGACTTCACCTTCTCCTTCTCCTTCTTCTACTTCTTCTGCTTCACTCTCCAGACTTCACCTTTTCCTTCTCCTTCTTCTGCTTCTTCTGATTCACCCTCCAGACTTCACCTTCGCCTTCTCCTTCTTCTACTTCTTCTGATTCACCCACCTGACTTTACCTTCTCCTTCTCCTTCTTCTGATTCACACTCCAGACTTCACCTTCTCCTTCTCCTTCTTCTGCTTCTTCTGATTCACCCTCCAGACTTCACCTCTCCTTCTCCTTCTTCTGCTTCTTCTGATTCACCCTCCAGACTTCACCTCTCCTTCTCCTTCTTCTGCTTCTTCTGATTCACCCTCCTGACTTCACCTTCTCCTTCTCCTTTTTCTGCTTCTTCTGATTCACCCTCCAGACTTCACCTTCTCCTTCTCCTTCTTCTACTTCTTCTGATTCACCCTCCTGACTTCACCTTCTCCTTCTCCTTCTTCTACTTCTTCTGATTCACCCTCCTGACTTCACCTTCTCCTTCTCCTTCTTCTACTTCTTCTGATTCACCCTCCAGACTTCACCTTCTCCTTCTCCTTCTTCTGCTTCTTCTGATTCACCCTCCTGACTTCACCTTCTCCTTCTCCTTCTTCTACTTCTTCTGATTCACCCTCCTGACTTCACCTTCTCCTTCTCCTTCTTCTACTTCTTCTGCTTCACCCTACTGACTTCACCTTCTCCTTCTCCTTCTTCTGCTTCTTCTGATTCACCCTCCAGACTTCACCTTCTCCTTCTCCTTCTTCTACTTCTTCTGCTTCTCCCTCCAGACTTCACCTTCTCCTTCTCCTTCTTCTGCTTCTTCTGACTCACCCTCCTGACTTCACCTTCTCCTTCTCCTTCTTCTGCTTCTTCTGATTCACCCTCCAGACTTCACCTTCTCCTTCTCCTTCTTCTACTTCTTCTGATTCACCCACCTGACTTTACCTTCTCCTTCTCCTTCTTCTACTTCTTCTGCTTCACCCTCCTGACTTCACCTTCTCCTTCTCCTTCTTCTGTGTCCTCTGATTCACCCTCCAGACTTCATCTTCTCCTTCTCCTTCTTCTACCTCTACTGATTCACCCTCCAGACTTTACCTTCTCCTTCTCCATCTTCTGCTTCTTCTGATTCACCCTCCAGACGTCACCTTCGCCTTCTCCATCTTCTACTTCTTCTGATTCACCCTCCTGACTTCACCTTCTCCTTCTCCTTCTTCTACTTCTTCTGCTTCACCCTCCAGACTTTACCTTCTCCGTCTCCTTCTTCTACTTCTTCTGCTTCACCCTCCTGACTTCACCTTCTCCTTCTCCTTCTTCTGCTTCCTCTGATTCACCCTCCAGACTTCACCTTCTCCTTCTCCTTCTTGTGCTTCTTCTGACCCACCCTCCTGACTTCACCTTCTCCTTCTCCTTCTTCTGCTTCCTCTGATTCACCCTCCAGACTTCACCTTCTCCTTCTCCTTCTTCTACTTCTTCTGATTCACCCTCCAGACTTCAACTTCTCCTTCTCCTTCTTCTGCTTCCTCTGATTCACCCTCCAGGCTTCACCTTCTCCTTCTCCATCTTCTGCTTCTTCTGATTCACCCTCCAGACTTCACCTTCTCCTTCTCCTTCTTCTACCTCTTCTGATTCACCCTCCAGACTTTACCTTCTCCTTCTCCATCTTCTGCTTCTTCTGATTCACCCTCCAGACTTCACCTTCGTCTTCTCCTTCTTGTACTTCTTCTGATTCACCCTCCTGACTTCACCTTCTCCTTCTCCTTCTTCTACTTCTTCTGCTTCACCCTCCTGACTTCACCTTCTCCTTCTCCTTCTTCTGCTTCCTCTGATTCACCCTCCAGACTTCATCTTCTCCTTCTCCTTCTTCTGCTTCTTCTGATTCACCCTCCAGACTTCACCTTCTCCTTCTCCTTCTTCTATTTCTTCTGATTCACCCTCCAGACTTCACCTTCTCCTTCTCCATCTTCTACTTCTTCTGATTCACCCTCCAGGCTTCACCTTCTGCTTCTTCTGATTCACCCTCCTGACTTCACCTTCTCCTTCTCCTTCTTCTGCTTCTTCTGATTCACCCTCCAGACTTCACCTTCTCCTTCTCCTTCTTCTACTTCTTCTGATTCACCCTCCTGACTTCACCTTCTCCTTCTCCTTCTTCTACTTCTTCTGCTTCACCCTCCTGACTTCACCTTCTCCTTCTCCTTCTTCTGCTTCCTCTGATTCACCCTCCAGACTTCATCTTCTCCTTCTCCTTCTTCTGCTTCTTCTGATTCACCCTCCAGACTTCACCTTCTCCTTCTCCATCTTCTACTTCTTCTGATTCACCCTCCAGGCTTCCCCTTCTCCTTCTCCTTCTTCTGCTTCTTCTGATTCACCCTCCTGACTTCACCTTCTCCTTCTCCTTTTTCTGCTTCTTCTGATTCACCCTCCAGACTTCACCTTCTCCTTCTCCTTCTTCTACTTCTTCTGATTCACCCTCCTGACTTCACCTTCTCCTTCTCCTTCTTCTACTTCTTCTGCTTCACCCTCCTGACTTCAGCTTCTCCTTCTCCTTCTTCTGTGTCCTCTGATTCACCCTCCAGACTTCACCTTTTCCTTCTCCTTCTTCTGCTTCTTCTGATTCACCCTCCAGACTTCACCTTTGCCTTCTCCTTCTTCTGCTTCCTCTGATTCACCCTCCAGACTTCACCTTCTCCTTCTCCTTCTTCTACTTCTTCTGATTCATCCTCCAGACTTCACCTTCTCCTTCTCCTTCTTCTGCTTCCTCTGTTTCACCCTCCAGACTTCAACTTCTCCTTCTCCTTCTTCTGCTTCTTCTGATTCACCCTCCAGACTTCACCTTCTCCTTCTCCTTCTTCTACTTCTTCTGATTCACCCCCCAGACTTCACCTTCTCCTTCTCCTTCTTCTGCTTCTTCTGATTCACCCTCCAGACTTCACCTTCGCCTTCTCCTTCTTCTACTTCTTCTGATTCACCCTCCAGACTTCACCTTCTCCTTCTCCTTCTTCTACTTCTTCTGCTTCACACTCCTGACTTCACCTCCTCCTTCTCCTTCTTCTGCTTCTTCTGATTCACCCTCCAGACTTCACCTTCTCCTTCTCCTTCTTCTACTTCTTCTGCTTCTCCCTCCAGACTTCACCTTCTCCTTCTCCTTCTTCTACTTCTTCTGCTTCTCCCTCCAGACTTCACCTTCTCCTTCTCCTTCTTCTGCTTCTTCTGACTCACCCTCCTGACTTCACCTTCTCCTTCTCCTTCTTCTGCTTCTTCTGATTCACCCTCCAGACTTCACCTTCTCCTTCTCCTTCTTCTACTTCTTCTGATTCACCCACCTGACTTTACCTTCTCCTTCTCCTTCTTCTACTTCTTCTGCTTCACCCTCCTGACTTCACCTTCTCCTTCTCCTTCTTCTGTGTCCTCTGATTCACCCTCCAGACTTCATCTTCTCCTTCTCCTTCTTCTACCTCTTCTGATTCACCCTCCAGACTTTACCTTCTCCTTCTCCATCTTCTGCTTCTTCTGATTCACCCTCCAGACTTCACCTTCGCCTTCTCCATTTTCTACTTCTTCTGATTCACCCTCCTGACTTCACCTTCTCCTTCTCCTTCTTCTACTTCTTCTGCTTCACCCTCCAGACTTCACCTTCTCCGTCTCCTTCTTCTACTTCTTCTGCTTCACCCTCCTGACTTCACCTTCTCCTTCTCCTTCTTCTGCTTCCTCTGATTCACCCTCCAGACTTCACCTTCTCCTTCTCCTTCTTGTGCTTCTTCTGACTCACCCTCCTGACTTCACCTTCTCCTTCTCATTCTTCTGCTTCCTCTGATTCACCCTCCAGACTTCACCTTCTCCTTCTCCTTCTTCTACTTCTTCTGATTCACCCTCCAGACTTCAACTTCTCCTTCTCCTTCTTCTGCTTCCTCTGATTCACCCTCCAGGCTTCACCTTCTCCTTCTCCATCTTCTGCTTCTTCTGATTCACCCTCCAGACTTCACCTTCTCCTTCTCCTTCTTCTACCTCTTCTGATTCATCATCCAGACTTTACCTTCTCCTTCTCCATCTTCTGCTTCTTCTGATTCACCCTCCAGACTTCACCTTCGCCTTCTCCTTCTTCTACTTCTTCTGATTCACCCTCCTGACTTCACCTTCTCCTTCTCCTTCTTCTACTTCTTCTGCTTCACCCTCCTGACTTAACCTTCTCCTTCTCCTTCTTCTGCTTCCTCTGATTCACCCTCCAGACTTCATCTTCTTCTTCTCCTTCTTCTGCTTCTTCTGATTCATCCTCCAGACTTCACCTTCTCCTTCTCCTTCTTCTACTTCTTCTGATTCACCCTCCAGACTTCACCTTCTCCTTCTCCATCTTCTACTTCTTCTGTTTCACCCTCCAGGCTTCACCTTTTCCTTCTCCTTCTTCTGCTTCTTCTGATTCACCCTCCTGACTTCACCTTCTCCTTCTCCTTCTTCTGCTTCTTCTGATTCACCCTCCAGACTTCACCTTCTCCTTCTCCTTCTTCTACTTCTTCTGATTCACCCTCCTGACTTCACCTTCTCCTTCTCCTTCTTCTACGTCTTCTGCTTCACCCTCCTGACTTCACCTTCTCCTTCTCCTTCTTCTGTGTCCTCTGATTCACCCTCCAGACTTCACCTTCTCCTTCTCCTTCTTCTACTTCTTCTGCTTCACTCTCCAGACTTCACCTTTTCCTTCTCCTTCTTCTGCTTCTTCTGATTCACCCTCCAGACTTCACCTTCGCCTTCTCCTTCTTCTACTTCTTCTGATTCACCCACCTGACTTTACCTTCTCCTTCTCCTTCTTCTGATTCACACTCCAGACTTCACCTTCTCCTTCTCCTTCTTCTGCTTCTTCTGATTCACCCTCCAGACTTCACCTCTCCTTCTCCTTCTTCTGCTTCTTCTGATTCACCCTCCAGACTTCACCTTCTCCTTCACATTCTTCTGCTTCTTCTGATTCACCCTGCAGACTTCACCATCTCCTTCTCTTTCTTCTGCTTCTTCTGATTCACCCTCCAGACTTCACCTTCTCCTTCTCCTTCTTCTACTTCTTCTGATTCACCCTCCAGACTTCACCTTCTCCTTCTCCTTCTTCTACTTCTTCTGATTCATCCTCCAGACTTCACCTTCTCCTTCTCCTTCTTCTGCTTCCTCTGATTCACCCTCCTGACTTCACCTTCTCCTTCTCCTTCTTCGACTTCTTCTGATTCACCCACCAGACTTCACCTTCTCCTTCTCCTTCTTCTGGTTCTTCTGATTCACCCTCCAGACTTCACCTTCTCCTTCTCCTTCTTCTGCTTCTTCTGATTCACCCTCCAGACTTCACCTTCTCCTTCTCCTTCTTCTACTTCTTCTGATTCACCCTCCTGACTTCACCTTCTCCTTCTCCTTCTTCTACTTCTTCTGCTTCACCCTCCTGACTTCACCTTCTCCTTCTCCTTCTTCTGCTTCCTCTGATTCACCCTCCAGACTTCATCTTCTCCTTCTCCTTCTTCTGCTTCTTCTGATTCACCCTCCAGACTTCACCTTCTCCTTCTCCTTCTTCTACTTCTTCTGATTCACCCTCCAGACTTCACCTTCTCCTTCTCCATCTTCTACTTCTTCTGATTCACCCTCCAGGCTTCACCTTCTCCTTCTCCTTCTTCTGCTTCTTCTGATTCACCCTCCTGACTTCACCTTCTCCTTCTCCTTTTTCTGTTTCTTCTGATTCACCCTCCAGACTTCAACTTCTCCTTCTCCTTCTTCTACTTCTTCTGATTCACCCTCCTGACTTCACCTTCTCCTTCTCCTTCTTCTACTTCTTCTGCTTCACCCTCCTGACTTCACCTTCTCCTTCTCCTTCTTCTATGTCCTCTGATTCACCCTCCAGACTTCACCTTCTCCTTCTCCTTCTTCTACTTCTTCTGCTTCACTCTCCAGACTTCACCTTTTCCTTCTCCTTCTTCTGCTTATTCTGATTCACCCTCCAGACTTCACCTTCTCCTTCTCCTTCTTCTGCTTCCTCTGATTCACCCTCCAGACTTCACCTTCTCCTTCTCCTTCTTCTACTTCTTCTGATTCAGCCTCCAGACTTCACCTTCTCCTTCTCCTTCTTCTGCTTCCTCTGTTTCACCCTCCAGACTTCAACTTCTCCTTCTCCTTCTTCTGCTTCTTCTGATTCACCCTCCAGACTTCACCTTCTCCTTCTCCTTCTTCTACTCCTTCTGATTCACCCTCCAGACTTCACCTTCTCCTTCTCCTTCTTCTGCTTCTTCTGATTCACCCTCCAGACTTCACCTTCGCCTTCTCCTTCTTCTACTTCTTCTGATTCACCCTCCAGACTTCACCTTCTCCTTCTCCTTCTTCTACTTCTTCTGCTTCACACTCCTGACTTCACCTTCTCCTTCTCCTTCTTCTGCTTCTTCTGATTCACCCTCCAGACTTCACCTTCTCCTTCTCCTTCTTCTACTTCTTCTGCTTCTCCCTCCAGACTTCACCTTCTCCTTCTCCTTCTTCTGCTTCTTCTGATTCACCCTCATGACTTCACCTTCTCCTTCTGCTTCTTCTTCTTCTTCTGATTCACCCTCCATCCTTCACCTTCTCCTTCTCCTTCTTCTACTTCTTCAGATTCACCCTCCTGACTTCACCTTCTCCTTCTCCTTCTTCTACTTCTTCTGATTCACCCTCCAGACTTCACCTTCTCCTTCTCCTTCTTCTGCTTCTTCTGATTCACCCTCCTGACTTCACCTTCTCCTTCTCCTTCTTCTACTTCTTCTGATTCACCCTCCTGACTTCACCTTCTCCTTCTCCTTCTTCTACTTCTTCTGCTTCACCCTACTGACTTCACCTTCTCCTTCTCCTTCTTCTGCTTCTTCTGATTCACCCTCCAGACTTCACCTTCTCCTTCTCCTTCTTCTACTTCTTCTGCTTCTCCCTCCAGACTTCACCTTCTCCTTCTCCTTCTTCTGCTTCTTCTGACTCACCCTCCTGACTTCACCTTCTCCTTCTCCTTCTTCTGCTTCTTCTGATTCACCCTCCAGACTTCACCTTCTCCTTCTCCTTCTTCTACTTCTTCTGATTCACCCACCTGACTTTACCTTCTCCTTCTCCTTCTTCTACTTCTTCTGCTTCACCCTCCTGACTTCACCTTCTCCTTCTCCTTCTTCTGTGTCCTCTGATTCACCCTCCAGACTTCATCTTCTCCTTCTCCTTCTTCTACCTCTACTGATTCACCCTCCAGACTTTACCTTCTCCTTCTCCATCTTCTGCTTCTTCTGATTCACCCTCCAGACGTCACCTTCGCCTTCTCCATCTTCTACTTCTTCTGATTCACCCTCCTGACTTCACCTTCTCCTTCTCCTTCTTCTACTTCTTCTGCTTCACCCTCCAGACTTTACCTTCTCCGTCTCCTTCTTCTACTTCTTCTGCTTCACCCTCCTGACATCACCTTCTCCTTCTCCTTCTTCTGCTTCCTCTGATTCACCCTCCAGACTTCACCTTCTCCTTCTCCTTCTTGTGCTTCTTCTGACCCACCCTCCTGACTTCACCTTCTCCTTCTCCTTCTTCTGCTTCCTCTGATTCACCCTCCAGACTTCACCTTCTCCTTCTCCTTCTTCTACTTCTTCTGATTCACCCTCCAGACTTCAACTTCTCCTTCTCCTTCTTCTGCTTCCTCTGATTCACCCTCCAGGCTTCACCTTCTCCTTCTCCATCTTCTGCTTCTTCTGATTCACCCTCCAGACTTCACCTTCTCCTTCTCCTTCTTCTACCTCTTCTGATTCACCCTCCAGACTTTACCTTCTCCTTCTCCATCTTCTGCTTCTTCTGATTCACCCTCCAGACTTCACCTTCGCCTTCTCCTTCTTGTACTTCTTCTGATTCACCCTCCTGACTTCACCTTCTCCTTCTCCTTCTTCTACTTCTTCTGCTTCACCCTCCTGACTTCACCTTCTCCTTCTCCTTCTTCTGCTTCCTCTGATTCACCCTCCAGACTTCATCTTCTCCTTCTCCTTCTGCTTCTTCTGATTCACCCTCCAGACTTCACCTTCTCCTTCTCCTTCTTCTATTTCTTCTGATTCACCCTCCAGACTTCACCTTCTCCTTCTCCATCTTCTACTTCTTCTGATTCACCCTCCAGGCTTCACCTTCTCCTTCTCCTTCTTCTGCTTCTTCTGATTCACCCTCCTGACTTCACCTTCTCCTTCTCCTTCTTCTGCTTCTTCTGATTCACCCTCCAGACTTCACCTTCTCCTTCTCCTTCTTCTACTTCTTCTGATTCACCCTCCTGACTTCACCTTCTCCTTCTCCTTCTTCTACTTCTTCTGCTTCACCCTCCTGACTTCACCTTCTCCTTCTCCTTCTTCTGCTTCCTCTGATTCACCCTCCAGACTTCATCTTCTCCTTCTCCTTCTTCTGCTTCTTCTGATTCACCCTCCAGACTTCACCTTCTCCTTCTCCATCTTCTACTTCTTCTGATTCACCCTCCAGGCTTCACCTTCTCCTTCTCCTTCTTCTGCTTCTTCTGATTCACCCTCCTGACTTCACCTTCTCCTTCTCCTTTTTCTGCTTCTTCTGATTCACCCTCCAGACTTCACCTTCTCCTTCTCCTTCTTCTACTTCTTCTGATTCACCCTCCTGACTTCACCTTCTCCTTCTCCTTCTTCTACTTCTTCTGCTTCACCCTCCTGACTTCAGCTTCTCCTTCTCCTTCTTCTGTGTCCTCTGATTCACCCTCCAGACTTCACCTTTTCCTTCTCCTTCTTCTGCTTCTTCTGATTCACCCTCCAGACTTCACCTTCGCCTTCTCCTTCTTCTGCTTCCTCTGATTCACCCTCCAGACTTCACCTTCTCCTTCTCCTTCTTCTACTTCTTCTGATTCATCCTCCAGACTTCACCTTCTCCTTCTCCTTCTTCTGCTTCCTCTGTTTCACCCTCCAGACTTCAACTTCTCCTTCTCCTTCTTCTGCTTCTTCTGATTCACCCTCCAGACTTCACCTTCTCCTTCTCCTTCTTCTACTTCTTCTGATTCACCCCCCAGACTTCACCTTCTCCTTCTCCTTCTTCTGCTTCTTCTGATTCACCCTCCAGACTTCACCTTCGCCTTCTCCTTCTTCTACTTCTTCTGATTCACCCTCCAGACTTCACCTTCTCCTTCTCCTTCTTCTACTTCTTCTGCTTCACACTCCTGACTTCACCTCCTCCTTCTCCTTCTTCTGCTTCTTCTGATTCACCCTCCAGACTTCACCTTCTCCTTCTCCTTCTTCTACTTCTTCTGCTTCTCCCTCCAGACTTCACCTTCTCCTTCTCCTTCTTCTACTTCTTCTGCTTCTCCCTCCAGACTTCACCTTCTCCTTCTCCTTCTTCTGCTTCTTCTGACTCACCCTCCTGACTTCACCTTCTCCTTCTCCTTCTTCTGCTTCTTCTGATTCACCCTCCAGACTTCACCTTCTCCTTCTCCTTCTTCTACTTCTTCTGATTCACCCACCTGACTTTACCTTCTCCTTCTCCTTCTTCTACTTCTTCTGCTTCACCCTCCTGACTTCACCTTCTCCTTCTCCTTCTTCTGTGTCCTCTGATTCACCCTCCAGACTTCATCTTCTCCTTCTCCTTCTTCTACCTCTTCTGATTCACCCTCCAGACTTTACCTTCTCCTTCTCCATCTTCTGCTTCTTCTGATTCACCCTCCAGACTTCACCTTCGCCTTCTCCATTTTCTACTTCTTCTGATTCACCCTCCTGACTTCACCTTCTCCTTCTCCTTCTTCTACTTCTTCTGCTTCACCCTCCAGACTTCACCTTCTCCGTCTCCTTCTTCTACTTCTTCTGCTTCACCCTCCTGACTTCACCTTCTCCTTCTCCTTCTTCTGCTTCCTCTGATTCACCCTCCAGACTTCACCTTCTCCTTCTCCTTCTTGTGCTTCTTCTGACTCACCCTCCTGACTTCACCTTCTCCTTCTCATTCTTCTGCTTCCTCTGATTCACCCTCCAGACTTCACCTTCTCCTTCTCCTTCTTCTACTTCTTCTGATTCACCCTCCAGACTTCAACTTCTCCTTCTCCTTCTTCTGCTTCCTCTGATTCACCCTCCAGGCTTCACCTTCTCCTTCTCCATCTTCTGCTTCTTCTGATTCACCCTCCAGATTTCACCTTCTCCTTCTCCTTCTTCTACCTCTTCTGATTCATCCTCCAGACTTTACCTTCTCCTTCTCCATCTTCTGCTTCTTCTGATTCACCCTCCAGACTTCACCTTCGCCTTCTCCTTCTTCTACTTCTTCTGATTCACCCTCCTGACTTCACCTTCTCCTTCTCCTTCTTCTACTTCTTCTGCTTCACCCTCCTGACTTAACCTTCTCCTTCTCCTTCTTCTGCTTCCTCTGATTCACCCTCCAGACTTCATCTTCTTCTTCTCCTTCTTCTGCTTCTTCTGATTCATCCTCCAGACTTCACCTTCTCCTTCTCCTTCTTCTACTTCTTCTGATTCACCCTCCAGACTTCACCTTCTCCTTCTCCATCTTCTACTTCTTCTGTTTCACCCTCCAGGCTTCACCTTTTCCTTCTCCTTCTTCTGCTTCTTCTGATTCACCCTCCTGACTTCACCTTCTCCTTCTCCTTCTTCTGCTTCTTCTGATTCACCCTCCAGACTTCACCTTCTCCTTCTCCTTCTTCTACTTCTTCTGATTCACCCTCCTGACTTCACCTTCTCCTTCTCCTTCTTCTACGTCTTCTGCTTCACCCTCCTGACTTCACCTTCTCCTTCTCCTTCTTCTGTGTCCTCTGATTCACCCTCCAGACTTCACCTTCTCCTTCTCCTTCTTCTACTTCTTCTGCTTCACTCTCCAGACTTCACCTTTTCCTTCTCCTTCTTCTGCTTCTTCTGATTCACCCTCCAGACTTCACCTTCGCCTTCTCCTTCTTCTACTTCTTCTGATTCACCCACCTGACTTTACCTTCTCCTTCTCCTTCTTCTGATTCACACTCCAGACTTCACCTTCTCCTTCTCCTTCTTCTGCTTCTTCTGATTCACCCTCCAGACTTCACCTCTCCTTCTCCTTCTTCTGCTTCTTCTGATTCACCCTCCAGACTTCAACTTCTCCTTCACATTCTTCTGCTTCTTCTGATTCACCCTGCAGACTTCACCATCTCCTTCTCTTTCTTCTGCTTCTTCTGATTCACCCTCCAGACTTCACCTTCTCCTTCTCCTTCTTCTACTTCTTCTGATTCACCCTCCAGACTTCACCTTCTCCTTCTCCTTCTTCTACTTCTTCTGATTCATCCTCCAGACTTCACCTTCTCCTTCTCCTTCTTCTGCTTCCTCTGATTCACCCTCCTGACTTCACCTTCTCCTTCTCCTTCTTCGACTTCTTCTGATTCACCCACCAGACTTCACCTTCTCCTTCTCCTTCTTCTGGTTCTTCCGATTCACCCTCCAGACTTCACCTTCTCCTTCTCCTTCTTCTGCTTCTTCTGATTCACCCTCCAGACTTCACCTTCTCCTTCTCCTTCTTCTACTTCTTCTGCTTCACACTCCATACTTCACCTTCTCCTTCTCCTTCTTCTGCTTCTTCTGATTCACCCTCCTGACTTCACCTTCTCCTTCTCCTTCTTCTGCTTCTTCTGATTCACCCTCCATACTTCACCTTCTCCTTCTCCTTCTTCTACTTCTTCTGATTCACCCTCCTGACTTCACATTCTCCTTCTCCTTCTTCAACTTCTTCTGATACACCCTCCAGACTTCACCTTCTCCTTCTCCTTCTTCTGCTTCTTCTGATTCACCCTCCTGACTTCACCTTCTCCTTCTCCTTCTTCTACTTCTTGTGATTCACCCTCCTGACTTCACCTTCTCCTTCTTCTTCTTCTACTTCTTCTGCTTCACCCTCCTGACTTCACCTTCTCCTTCTCCTTCTTCTGCTTCTTCTGATTCACCCTCCAGACTTCACCTTCTCCTTCTCCTTCTTCTACTTCTTCTGCTTCTCCCTCCGGACTTCACCTTCTCCTTCTCCTTCTTCTGCTTCTTCTGATTCACCCTCCTGACTTCACCTTCTCCTTCTCCTTCTTCTGCTTCTTCTGATTCACCCTCCAGACTTCACCTTCTCCTTCTCCTTCTTCTGCTTCTTCTGATTCACCCTCCAGACTTCACCTTCTCCTTCTCCTTCTTCTGCTTCTTCTGATTCACCCTCCAGACTTCACCTTCTCCTTCTCCTTCTTCTGCTTCTTCTGATTCACCCTCCAGACTTCACCTTCTCCTTCTCCTTCTTCTGCTTCTTCTGATTCACCCTCCAGACTTCACCTTCTCCTTCTCCTTCTTCTACTTCTTCTGATTCACCCTCCAGACTTCACCTTCTCCTTCTCCTTCTTCTGCTTCTTCTGCTTCACCCTCCAGACTTCACCTTCTCCATCTCCTTCTTCTGCTTCTTCTGCTTCACCCTCCTGACTTCACCTTCTCCTTCTCCTTCTTCAACTTCTTCTGATTCACCCTCCAGACTTCACCTTCTCCTTCTCCTTCTACTGCTTCTTCTGCTTCACCCTCCAGACTTCACCTTCTCCTTCTCCTTCTTCTGTTTTTCTGCTTCGCCCTCCAGACTTCACCTTCTCCTTCTCCTTCTTCTGCTTCTTCTGCTTCACCCTTTAGACTTCACCTTCTCCTTCTCCTTCTTCTGCTTCTTCTGCTTCACCCTCCTGACTTCACCTTCTCCTTCTCCTTCTTCTACTTCTTCTGATTCACCCTCCAGACTTCACCTTCTCCTTCTCCTTCTTCTGCTTCTTCTGCTGCGCCCTCCAGACTTCACCTTCTCCTTCTCCTTCTTCTGCTTCTTCTGCTTCACCCTCCTGACTTCACCTTCTCCTTCTCCTTCTTCTTCTTCTTCTGCTTCACCCCCCTGACTTCACCTTCTCCTTCTCCTTCTTTTGCTTCTTCTGATTCACCCTCCTAACTTCACCTTCTCCTTCTCCTTCTTCTGCTTCTTCTGATTCACCCTCCTGACTTCACCTTCTCCTTCTCCTTCTTCTGCTTCTTCTGATTCACCCTCCAGACTTCACCTTCTCCTTCTCCTTCTTCTGCTTCTTCTGATTCACCCTCCAGACTTCATCTTCTCCTTCTCCTTCTTCTGCTTCTTCTGATTCACCCTCCAGACTTCACCTTCTCCTTCTCCTTCTTCTGCTTCTTCTGATTCACCCTCCAGACTTCACCTTCTCCTTCTCCTTCTTCTACTTCTTCTGATTCACCCTCCAGACTTCACCTTCTCCTTCTCCTTCTTCTACTTCTTCTGATTCACCCTCCAGTCTTCACCTTCTCCTTCTCCTTCCTCTGCTTCTTCTGCTTCACCCTCCAGACTTCACCTTCTCCTTCTCCTTCTTATGCTTCTTCTGATTCACCCTCCAGACTTCACCTTCTCCTTCTCCGTATTCTGCTTCTTCTGATTCACCCTCCAGACTTCTCCTTCTCCTTCTTCTGCTTCTTCTGATTCACCCTCCAGACTTCACCTTCTCCTTCTCCTTCTTCTGCTTCTCCTGATTCACCCTCCAGACTTCACCTTCTCCTTCTCCTTCTTCTACTTCTTCTGATTCACCCTCCAGACTTCATCTTCTCCTTCTCCTTCTTCTGCTTCTTCTGATTCACCCTCCAGACTTCACCTTCTCCTTCTCCTTCTTCTGCTTCTTCTGATTCACCCTCCAGACTTCATCTTCTCCTTCTCCTTCTTCTACTTCTTCTGATTCACCCTCCAGACTTCACCTTCTCCTTCTCCTTCTTCTACTTCTTCCGATTCACCCTCCAGACTTCACCTTCTCCTTCTCCTTCTTCTGCTTCTTCTGCTTCACCTTCCAGACTTCACCTTCTCCTTCTCCTTCTTCTGCTTCTTCTGCTGCGCCCTCCAGACTTCACCTTCTCCTTCTCCTTCTTCTGCTTCTCCTGCTTCACCCTCCTGACTTCACCTTCTCCTTCTCCTTCTTCTACTTCTTCTGCTTCACCCCCCTGACTTCACCTTCTCCTTCTCCTTCTTTTGCTTCTTCTGATTCACCCTCCTAACTTTACCTTCTCCTTCTCCTTCTTCTGCTTCTTCTGATTCACTCTCCTGACTTCACCTTCTCCTTCACCTTCTTCTGCTTCTTCTGATTCACCATCCAGACTTCACCTTCTCCTTCTCCTTCTTCTGCTTCTTCTGATTCACCCTCCAGACTTCACTTTCTCCTTCTCCTTCTTCTGCTTCTTCTGATTCACCCTCCAGACCTCACCTTCTCCTTCTCCTTCTTCTACTTCTTCTGATTCACCCTCCAGACTTCATCTTCTCCTTCTCCTTCTTCTGCTTCTTCTGCTTCACCCTCCAGACTTCACATTCTCCTTCTCCTTCTTCTGCTTCTTCTGCTGCGCCCTCCAGACTTCACCTTCTCCTTCTCCTTCTTCTGCTTCTTCTGCTTCACCCTCCTGACATCACCTTCTCCTTCTCCTTCTTCTACTTCTGCTGCTTCACCCCCCTGACTTCACCTTCTCCTTCTCCTTCTTCTGCTTCTTCTGATTCACCCTCCTAACTTCACCTTCTCCTTCTCCTTCTTCTGCTTCTTCTGATTAACCCTCCTGACTTCACCTTCTCCTTCTCCTTCGTCTGCTTCTTCTGATTCACACTCCAGACTTCACCTTCTCCTTCTCCTTCTTCTGCTTCTTCTGATTCACCCTCCAGACTTCACCTTCTCCTTCTCCTTCTTCTGCTTCTTCTGATTCACCCTCCAGACCTCACCTTCTCCTTCTCCTTCTTCTACTTCTTCTGATTCACCCTCCAGACTTCATCTTCTCCTTCTCCATCTTCTGCTTCTTCTGATTCACCCTCCAGACTTCACCTTCTCCTTCTCCTTCTTCTGCTTCTTATGATTCACCCTCCAGACTTCACCTTCTCCTTCTCCTTCTTCTACTTCTTCTGATTCACCCTCCAGACTTCTCCTTCTCCTTCTCCTTCTTCTACTTCTTCTGATTTACCCTCCAGTCTTCACCTTCTCCTTCTCCTTCTTCTGCTTCTTCTGCTTCACCCTCCAGACTTCACCTTCTCCTTCTCTTTCTTCTGCTTCTTCTGATTCACCCTCCAGACTTCACCTTCTCCTTCTCCTTCTTCTGATTCTTCTGATTCACCCTCCAGACTTCACCTTCTCCATCTCCTTCTTCTGCTTCTTCTGATTCACCCTCCTGACTTCACCTTCTCCTTCTCCTTCTTCTACTTCTTCTGATTCACCCTCCTGACTTCACCTTCTCCTCCTCCTTCTTCTACTTCTTCTGCTTCACCCTCCAGACTTCACCTTCTCCTTCTCCTTCTTCTACTTCTGCTGATTCACCCTCCAGACTTCACCTTCTCCTTCTCCTTCTTCTGCTTCTTCTGATTCACCCTCCAGACGTCACCTTCTCCTTCTCCTTCTTCTGCTTCTTCTGATTCACCCTCCTGACTTCACCTTCTCCTTCTCCTTCTTCTGCTTCTTCTGATTCACCCTCCAGACTTCATCTTCTCCTTCTCCTTCTTCTACTTCTTCTGATTCACCCTCCAGACTTCACCTTCTCATTCTCCTTCCTCTGCTTCTTCTGATTCACCCTCCAGACTTCACCTTCTCCTTCTCCTTCTTCTGCTTCTTCTGATTCACCCTCCAGACTTCACCTTCTCCTTCTCCTTCTTCTGCTTCTTCTGATTCACCCTCCAGACTTCACCTTCTCCTTCTTCTACTTCTTCTGATTCACCCTCCAGACTTCACCTTCTCCTTCTCCTTCTGCTTCTTCTGATTCACCCTCCAGACTTCACCTTCTCCTTCTCCTTCGTCTACTTTTTCTGATTCACCCTCCAGACTAAACCTTCTCCTTCTCCTTCTTCTACTTCTTCTGATTCACCCTCCAGACTTCACCTTCTCCTTCTCCTTCTTCTGCTTCTTCTGATTCACCCTCCAGACTTCACCTTCTCCTTCTCCTTCTTCTACTTCTTCTGATTCACCCTGCAGACTTCACCTTCTCCTTCTCCTTCTACTTCTTCTGTTTCACCCTCCAGACTTCACCTTCTCCTTCTCCTTCTTCTACTTCTTCTGCTTCTCCCTCCACACTTCACCTTCTCCTTCTCCTTCTTCTGCTTCTTCTGATACACCCTCCAATCTTCACCTTCTCCTTCTCCTTCTTCTACTTCTTCTGATTCACCCTCCAGACTTCACCTTCTCCTTCTCCTTCTTCTACTTCTTCTGATTCACCCTCCAGACTTCACCTTCTCCTTCTCCTTCTTCTACTTCTTCTGCTTCACCCTCCAGACTTCACCTTCTCCTTCTCCTTCTTCTGCTTCTTCTGCTTCACCCTCCAGACTTCACCTTCTCCTTCTCCTTCTTCTGCTTCTTCTGCTTCACCCTCCAGACTTCACCTTCTCCTTCTCCTTCTTCTGCTTCTTCTGCTTCACCCTCCTGACTTCGCCTTCTCCTTCTCCTTCTTCTACTTCTTCTGATTCACCCTCCAGACCTCACCTTCTCCTTCTCCTTCTTCTACTTCTTCTGATTCACCCTCCAGACTTCATCTTCTCCTTCTCCTTCTTCTGCTTCTTCTGATTCACCCTCCAGACTTCACCTTCTCCTTCTCCTTCTTCTGCTTCTTCTGATTCACCCTCCAGACTTCACCTTCTCCTTCTCCTTCTTCTACTTCTTCTGATTCACCCTCCAGACTTCACCTTCTCCTTCTCCTTCTTCTACTTCTTCTGATTCACCCTCCAGTCTTCACCTTCTCCTTCTCCTTCTTCTGCTTCTTCTGCTTCACCCTCCAGACTTCACCTTCTCCTTCTCTTTCTTCTGCTTCTTCTGCTTCACCCTCCAGGCTTCACCTTCTCCTTCTCCTTTTCTGCTTCTTCTGCTTCACCCTCCAGACTTCACCTTCTCCTTCTCCTTCTTCTGCTTCTTCTGCTTCACCCTCCTGACTTCACCTTCTCCTTCTCCTTCTTCTACTTCTTCTGATTCACCCTCCAGACTTCACCTTCTCCTTCTCCTTCTACTGCTTCTTCTGCTTCACCCTCCAGACTTCACCTTCTCCTTCTCCTTCTTCTGCTTCTTCTGCTTCGCCCTCCAGACTTCACCTTCTCCTTCTCCTTCTTCTGCTTCTTCTGCTTCACCCTCCAGACTTCACCTTCTCCTTCTCCTTCTTCTGCTTCTTCTGCTGCGCCCTCCAGACATCACCTTCTCCTTCTCCTTCTTCTTCTTCTTCTGCTTCACCCCCCTGACTTCACCTTCTCCTTCTCCTTCTTCTGCTTCTTCTGCTTCACCCTCCTGACTTCACCTTCTCCTTCTCCTTCTTCTGCTTCCTCTGATTCACCCTCCAGACTTCATCTTCTCCTTCTCCTTCTTCTGCTTCTTCTGATTCACCCTCCAGACTTCACCTTCTCCTTCTCCTTCTTCTATTTCTTCTGATTCACCCTCCAGACTTCACCTTCTCCTTCTCCATCTTCTACTTTTTCTGATTCACCCTCCAGGCTTCACCTTCTCCTTCTCCTTCTTCTGCTTCTTCTGATTCACCCTCCTGACTTCACCTTCTCCTTCTCCTTCTTCTGCTTCTTCTGATTCACCCTCCAGACTTCACCTTCTCCTTCTCCTTCTTCTACTTCTTCTGATTCACCCTCCAGACTTCACCTTCTCCTTCTCCTTCTTCTACTTCTTCTGCTTCACCCTCCAGACTTCACCTTCTCCTTCTCCTTCTTCTGCTTCTTCTGCTGCGCCCTCCAGACATCACCTTCTCCTTCTCCTTCTTCTTCTTCTTCTGCTTCACCCCCCTGACTTCACCTTCTCCTTCTCCTTCTTCTGCTTCTTCTGCTTCACCCTCCTGACTTCACCTTCTCCTTCTCCTTCTTCTGCTTCCTCTGATTCACCCTCCAGACTTCATCTTCTCCTTCTCCTTCTTCTGCTTCTTCTGATTCACCCTCCAGAATTCACCTTCTCCTTCTCCTTCTTCTATTTCTTCTGATTCACCCTCCAGACTTCACCTTCTCCTTCTCCATCTTCTACTTCTTCTGATTCACCCTCCAGGCTTCACCTTCTCCTTCTCCTTCTTCTGCTTCTTCTGATTCACCCTCCTGACTTCACCTTCTCCTTCTCCTTCTTCTGCTTCTTCTGATTCACCCTCCAGACTTCACCTTCTCCTTCTCCTTCTTCTACTTCTTCTGATTCACCCTCCTGACTTCACCTTCTCCTTCTCCTTCTTCTACTTCTTCTGCTTCACCCTCCTGACTTCACCTTCTCCTTCTCCTTCTTCTGCTTCCTCTGATTCACCCTCCAGACTTCATCTTCTCCTTCTCCTTCTTCTGCTTCTTCTGATTCACCCTCCAGACTTCACCTTCTCCTTCTCCATCTTCTACTTCTTCTGATTCACCCTCCAGGCTTCACCTTCTCCTTCTCCTTCTTCTGCTTCTTCTGATTCACCCTCCTGACTTCACCTTCTCCTTCTCCTTTTTCTGCTTCTTCTGATTCACCCTCCAGACTTCACCTTCGCCTTCTCCTTCTTCTGCTTCCTCTGATTCACCCTCCAGACTTCACCTTCTCCTTCTCCTTCTTCTACTTCTTCTGATTCATCCTCCAGACTTCACCTTCTCCTTCTCCTTCTTCTGCTTCCTCTGTTTCACCCT
The DNA here is from genome assembly GCF_052327205.1 of Somniosus microcephalus. Taxonomy (NCBI): domain Eukaryota; kingdom Metazoa; phylum Chordata; class Chondrichthyes; order Squaliformes; family Somniosidae; genus Somniosus; species Somniosus microcephalus. Next base: position 309,196 of record NW_028225184.1, read on the forward strand.
CCAGACTTCAACTTCTCCTTCTCCTTCTTCTGCTTCTTCTGATTCACCCTCCAGACTTCACCTTCTCCTTCTCCTTCTTCTACTTCTTCTGATTCACCCCCCAGACTTCACCTTCTCCTTCTCCTTCTTCTGCTTCTTCTGATTCACCCTCCAGACTTCACCTTCGCCTTCTCCTTCTTCTACTTCTTCTGATTCACCCTCCAGACTTCACCTTCTCCTTCTCCTTCTTCTACTTCTTCTGCTTCACACTCCTGACTTCACCTCCTTCTTCTCCTTCTTCTGCTTCTTCTGATTCACCCTCCAGACTTCACCTTCTCCTTCTCCTTCTTCTACTTCTTCTGCTTCTCCCTCCAGACTTCACCTTCTCCTTCTCCTTCTTCTACTTCTTCTGCTTCTCCCTCCAGACTTCACCTTCTCCTTCTCCTTCTTCTGCTTCTTCTGACTCAGCCTCCTGACTTCACCTTCTCCTTCTCCTTCTTCTGCTTCTTCTGATTCACCCTCCAGACTTCACCTTCTCCTTCTCCTTCTTCTACTTCTTCTGATTCACCCACCTGACTTTACCTTCTCCTTCTCCTTCTTCTACTTCTTCTGCTTCACCCTCCTGACTTCACCTTCTCCTTCTCCTTCTTCTGTGTCCTCTGATTCACCCTCCAGACTTCATCTTCTCCTTCTCCTTCTTCTACCTCTTCTGATTCACCCTCCAGACTTTACCTTCTCCTTCTCCATCTTCTGCTTCTTCTGATTCACCCTCCAGACTTCACCTTCGCCTTCTCCATTTTCTACTTCTTCTGATTCACCCTCCTGACTTCACCTTCTCCTTCTCCTTCTTCTACTTCTTCTGCTTCACCCTCCAGACGTCACCTTCTCCGTCTCCTTCTTCTACTTCTTCTGCTTCACCCTCCTGACTTCACCTTCTCCTTCTCCTTCTTCTGCTTCCTCTGATTCACCCTCCAGACTTCACCTTCTCCTTCTCCTTCTTGTGCTTCTTCTGACTCACCCTCCTGACTTCACCTTCTCCTTCTCATTCTTCTGCTTCCTCTGATTCACCCTCCAGACTTCACCTTCTCCTTCTCCTTCTTCCACTTCTTCTGCTTCACCCTCCAGACTTCAACTTCTCCTTCTCCTTCTTCTGCTTCCTCTGATTCACCCTCCAGGCTTCACCTTCTCCTTCTCCATCTTCTGCTTCTTCTGATTCACCCTCCAGACTTCACCTTCTCCTTCTCCTTCTTCTACCTCTTCTGATTCACCCTCCAGACTTTACCTTCTCCTTCTCCATCTTCTGCTTCTTCTGATTCACCCTCCAGACTTCACCTTCGCCTTCTCCTTCTTCTACTTCTTCTGATTCACCCTCCTGACTTCACCTTCTCCTTCTCCTTCTTCTACTTCTTCTGCTTCACCCTCCTGACTTAACCTTCTCCTTCTCCTTCTTCTGCTTCCTCTGATTCACCCTCCAGACTTCACCTTCTCCTTCTCCTTCTTCTACTTCTTCTGCTTCACTCTCCAGACTTCACCTTTTCCTTCTCCTTCTTCTGCTTCTTCTGATTCACCCTCCAGACTTCACCTTCGCCTTCTCCTTCTTCTACTTCTTCTGATTCACCCACCTGACTTTACCTTCTCCTTCTCCTTCTTCTGATTCACACTCCAGACTTCACCTTCTCCTTCTCCTTCTTCTGCTTCTTCTGATTCACCCTCCAGACTTCACCTCTCCTTCTCCTTCTTCTGCTTCTTCTGATTCACCCTCCAGACTTCACCTTCTCCTTCACATTCTTCTGCTTCTTCTGATTCACCCTGCAGACTTCACCATCTCCTTCTCTTTCTTCTGCTTCTTCTGATTCACCCTCCAGACTTCACCTTCTCCTTCTCCTTCTTCTACTTCTTCTGATTCACCCTCCAGACTTCACCGTCTCCTTCTCCTTCTTCTACTTCTTCTGATTCATCCTCCAGACTTCACCTTCTCCTTCTCCTTCTTCTGCTTCCTCTGATTCACCCTCCTGACTTCACCTTCTCCTTCTCCTTCTTCGACTTCTTCTGATTCACCCACCAGACTTCACGTTCTCCTTCTCCTTCTTCTGGTTCTTCTGATTCACCCTCCAGACTTCACCTTCTCCTTCTCCTTCTTCTGCTTCTTCTGATTCACCCTCCAGACTTCACCTTCTCCTTCTCCTTCTTCTACTTCTTCTGCTTCACACTCCATACTTCACCTTCTCCTTCTCCTTCTTCTGCTTCTTCTGATTCACCCTCCTGACTTCACCTTCTCCTTCTCCTTCTTCTGCTTCTTCTGATTCACCCTCCATACTTCACCTTCTCCTTCTCCTTCTTCTACTTCTTCTGATTCACCCTCCTGACTTCACATTCTCCTTCTCCTTCTTCAACATCTTCTGATACACCCTCCAGACTTCACCTTCTCCTTCTCCTTCTTCTGCTTCTTCTGATTCACCCTCCTGACTTCACCTTCTCCTTCTCCTTCTTCTACTTCTTGTGATTCACCCTCCTGACTTCACCTTCTCCTTCTTCTTCTTCTACTTCTTCTGCTTCACCCTCCTGACTTCACCTTCTCCTTCTCCTTCTTCTGCTTCTTCTGATTCACCCTCCAGACTTCACCTTCTCCTTCTCCTTCTTCTACTTCTTCTGCTTCTCCCTCCGGACTTCACCTTCTCCTTCTCCTTCTTCTGCTTCTTCTGATTCACCCTCCTGACTTCACCTTCTCCTTCTCCTTCTTCTGCTTCTTCTGATTCACCCTCCAGACTTCACCTTCTCCTTCTCCTTCTTCTGCTTCTTCTGATTCACCCTCCAGACTTCACCTTCTCCTTCTCCTTCTTCTGCTTCTTCTGATTCACCCTCCAGACTTCACCTTCTCCTTCTCCTTCTTCTGCTTCTTCTGATTCACCCTCCAGACTTCACCTTCTCCTTCTCCTTCTTCTGCTTCTTCTGATTCACCCTCCAGACTTCACCTTCTCCTTCTCCTTCTTCTACTTCTTCTGATTCACCCTCCAGACTTCACCTTCTCCTTCTCCTTCTTCTGCTTCTTCTGCTTCACCCTCCAGACTTCACCTTCTCCATCTCCTTCTTCTGCTTCTTCTGCTTCACCCTCCTGACTTCACCTTCTCCTTCTCCTTCTTCAACTTCTTCTGATTCACCCTCCAGACTTCACCTTCTCCTTCTCCTTCTACTGCTTCTTCTGCTTCACCCTCCAGACTTCACCTTCTCCTTCTCCTTCTTCTGTTTTTCTGCTTCGCCCTCCAGACTTCACCTTCTCCTTCTCCTTCTTCTGCTTCTTCTGCTTCACCCTTTAGACTTCACCTTCTCCTTCTCCTTCTTCTGCTTCTTCTGCTTCACCCTCCTGACTTCACCTTCTCCTTCTCCTTCTTCTACTTCTTCTGATTCACCCTCCAGACTTCACCTTCTCCTTCTCCTTCTTCTGCTTCTTCTGCTGCGCCCTCCAGACTTCACCTTCTCCTTCTCCTTCTTCTGCTTCTTCTGCTTCACCCTCCTGACTTCACCTTCTCCTTCTCCTTCTTCTTCTTCTTCTGCTTCACCCCCCTGACTTCACCTTCTCCTTCTTTTGCTTCTTCTGATTCACCCTCCTAACTTCACCTTCTCCTTCTCCTTCTTCTGCTTCTTCTGATTCACCCTCCTGACTTCACCTTCTCCTTCTCCTTCTTCTGCTTCTTCTGATTCACCCTCCAGACTTCACCTTCTCCTTCTCCTTCTTCTGCTTCTTCTGATTCACCCTCCAGACTTAACTTTCTCCTTCTCCTTCTTCTGCTTCTTCTGATTCACCCTCCAGACCTCACCTTCTCCTTCTCCTTCTTCTACTTCTTCTGATTCACCCTCCAGACTTCATCTTCTCCTTCTCCTTCTTCTGCTTCTTCTGATTCACCCTCCAGACTTCACCTTCTCCTTCTCCTTCTTCTGCTTCTTCTGATTCACCCTCCAGACTTCACCTTCTCCTTCTCCTTCTTCTACTTCTTCTGATTCACCCTCCAGACTTCACCTTCTCCTTCTCCTTCTTCTACTTCTTCTGATTCACCCTCCAGTCTTCACCTTCTCCTTCTCCTTCCTCTGCTTCTTCTGCTTCACCCTCCAGACTTCACCTTCTCCTTCTCCTTCTTATGCTTCTTCTGATTCACCCTCCGGACTTCACCTTCTCCTTCTCCGTATTCTGCTTCTTCTGATTCACCCTCCAGACTTCTCCTTCTCCTTCTCCTTCTTCTGCTTCTTCTGATTCACCCTCCAGACTTCACCTTCTCCTTCTCCTTCTTCTGCTTCTCCTGATTCACCCTCCAGACTTCACCTTCTCCTTCTCCTTCTTCTACTTCTTCTGATTCACCCTCCAGACTTCATCTTCTCCTTCTCCTTCTTCTGCTTCTTCTGATTCACCCTCCAGACTTCACCTTCTCCTTCTCCTTCTTCTGCTTCTTCTGATTCACCCTCCAGACTTCATCTTCTCCTTCTCCTTCTTCTACTTCTTCTGATTCACCCTCCAGACTTCACCTTCTCCTTCTCCTTCTTCTACTTCTTCCGATTCACCCTCCAGACTTCACCTTCTCCTTCTCCTTCTTCTGCTTCTTCTGCTTCACCTTCCAGACTTCACCTTCTCCTTCTCCTTCTTCTGCTTCTTCTGCTGCGCCCTCCAGACTTCACCTTCTCCTTCTCCTTCTTCTGCTTCTCCTGCTTCACCCTCCTGACTTCACCTTCTCCTTCTCCTTCTTCTACTTCTTCTGCTTCACCCCCCTGACTTCACCTTCTCCTTCTCCTTCTTTTGCTTCTTCTGATTCACCCTCCTAACTTCACCTTCTCCTTCTCCTTCTTCTGCTTCTTCTGATTCACTCTCCTGACTTCACCTTCTCCTTCACCTTCTTCTGCTTCTTCTGATTCACCATCCAGACTTCACCTTCTCCTTCTCCTTCTTCTGCTTCTTCTGATTCACCCTCCAGACTTCACTTTCTCCTTCTCCTTCTTCTGCTTCTTCTGATTCACCCTCCAGACCTCACCTTCTCCTTCTCCTTCTTCTACTTCTTCTGATTCACCCTCCAGACTTCATCTTCTCCTTCTCCTTCTTCTGCTTCTTCTGATTCACCCTCCAGACTTCACCTTCTCCTTCTCCTTCTTCTGCTTCTTCTGCTTCACCCTCCAGACTTCACATTCTCCTTCTCCTTCTTCTGCTTCTTCTGCTGCGCCCTCCAGACTTCACCTTCTCCTTCTCCTTCTTCTGCTTCTTCTGCTTCACCCTCCTGACATCACCTTCTCCTTCTCCTTCTTCTACTTCTTCTGCTTCACCCCCCTGACTTCACCTTCTCCTTCTCCTTCTTCTGCTTCTTCTGATTCACCCTCCTAACTTCACCTTCTCCTTCTCCTTCTTCTGCTTCTTCTGATTCACCCTCCTGACTTCACCTTCTCCTTCTCCTTCGTCTGCTTCTTCTGATTCACCCTCCAGACTTCACCTTCTCCTTCTCCTTCTTCTGCTTCTTCTGATTCACCCTCCAGACTTCACCTTCTCCTTCTCCTTCTTCTGCTTCTTCTGATTCACCCTCCAGACCTCACCTTCTCCTTCTCCTTCTTCTACTTCTTCTGATTCACCCTCCAGACTTCATCTTCTCCTTCTCCATCTTCTGCTTCTTCTGATTCACCCTCCAGACTTCACCTTCTCCTTCTCCTTCTTCTGCTTCTTATGATTCACCCTCCAGACTTCACCTTCTCCTTCTCCTTCTTCTACTTCTTCTGATTCACCCTCCAGACTTCTCCTTCTCCTTCTCCTTCTTCTACTTCTTCTGATTTACCCTCCAGTCTTCACCTTCTCCTTCTCCTTCTTCTGCTTCTTCTGCTTCACCCTCCAGACTTCACCTTCTCCTTCTCTTTCTTCTGCTTCTTCTGATTCACCCTCCAGACTTCACCTTCTCCTTCTCCTTCTTCTGATTCTTCTGATTCACCCTCCAGACTTCACCTTCTCCATCTCCTTCTTCTGCTTCTTCTGATTCACCCTCCTGACTTCACCTTCTCCTTCTCCTTCTTCTACTTCTTCTGATTCACCCTCCTGACTTCACCTTCTCCTCCTCCTTCTTCTACTTCTTCTGCTTCACCCTCCAGACTTCACCTTCTCCTTCTCCTTCTTCTACTTCTGCTGATTCACCCTCCAGACTTCACCTTCTCCTTCTCCTTCTTCTGCTTCTTCTGATTCACCCTCCAGACTTCACCTTCTCCTTCTCCTTCTTCTGCTTCTTCTGATTCACCCTCCTGACTTCACCTTCTCCTTCTCCTTCTTCTGCTTCTTCTGATTCACCCTCCAGACTTCACCTTCTCCTTCTCCTTCTTCTACTTCTTCTGATTCACCCTCCAGACTTCACCTTCTCATTCTCCTTCCTCTGCTTCTTCTGATTCACCCTCCAGACTTCACCTTCTCCTTCTCCTTCTTCTGCTTCTTCTGATTCACCCTCCAGACTTCACCTTCTCCTTCTCCTTCTTCTGCTTCTTCTGATTCACCCTCCAGACTTCACCTTCTCCTTCTTCTACTTCTTCTGATTCACCCTCCAGACTTCACCTTCTCCTTCTCCTTCTGCTTCTTCTGATTCACCCTCCAGACTTCACCTTCTCCTTCTCCTTCGTCTACTTTTTCTGATTCACCCTCCAGACTAAACCTTCTCCTTCTCCTTCTTCTACTTCTTCTGATTCACCCTCCAGACTTCACCTTCTCCTTCTCCTTCTTCTGCTTCTTCTGATTCACCCTCCAGACTTCACCTTCTCCTTCTCCTTCTTCTACTTCTTCTGATTCACCCTGCAGACTTCACCTTCTCCTTCTCCTTCTACTTCTTCTGATTCACCCTCCAGACTTCACCTTCTCCTTCTCCTTCTTCTACTTCTTCTGCTTCTCCCTCCACACTTCACCTTCTCCTTCTCCTTCTTCTGCTTCTTCTGATACACCCTCCAATCTTCACCTTCTCCTTCTCCTTCTTCTACTTCTTCTGATTCACCCTCCAGACTTCACCTTCTCCTTCTCCTTCTTCTACTTCTTCTGATTCACCCTCCAGACTTCACCTTCTCCTTCTCCTTCTTCTACTTCTTCTGCTTCACCCTCCAGACTTCACCTTCTCCTTCTCCTTCTTCTGCTTCTTCTGCTTCACCCTCCAGACTTCACCTTCTCCTTCTCCTTCTTCTGCTTCTTCTGCTTCGCCCTCCAGACTTCACCTTCTCCTTCTCCTTCTTCTGCTTCTTCTGCTTCACCCTCCTGACTTCGCCTTCTCCTTCTCCTTCTTCTACTTCTTCTGATTCACCCTCCAGACCTCACCTTCTCCTTCTCCTTCTTCTACTTCTTCTGATTCACCCTCCAGACTTCATCTTCTCCTTCTCCTTCTTCTGCTTCTTCTGATTCACCCTCCAGACTTCACCTTCTCCTTCTCCTTCTTCTGCTTCTTCTGATTCACCCTCCAGACTTCACCTTCTCCTTCTCCTTCTTCTACTTCTTCTGATTCACCCTCCAGACTTCACCTTCTCCTTCTCCTTCTTCTATTTCTTCTGATTCACCCTCCAGTCTTCACCTTCTCCTTCTCCTTCTTCTGCTTCTTCTGCTTCACCCTCCAGACTTCACCTTCTCCTTCTCTTTCTTCTGCTTCTTCTGCTTCACCCTCCAGGCTTCACCTTCTCCTTCTCCTTCTTCTGCTTCTTCTGCTTCACCCTCCAGACTTCACCTTCTCCTTCTCCTTCTTCTGCTTCTTCTGCTTCACCCTCCTGACTTCACCTTCTCCTTCTCCTTCTTCTACTTCTTCTGATTCACCCTCCAGACTTCACCTTCTCCTTCTCCTTCTACTGCTTCTTCTGCTTCACCCTCCAGACTTCACCTTCTCCTTCTCCTTCTTCTGCTTCTTCTGCTTCGCCCTCCAGACTTCACCTTCTCCTTCTCCTTCTTCTGCTTCTTCTGCTTCACCCTCCAGACTTCACCTTCTCCTTCTCCTTCTTCTGCTTCTTCTGCTTCACCCTCCTGACTTCACCTTCTCCTTCTCCTTCTTCTACTTCTTCTGATTCACCCTCCAGACTTCACCTTCTCCTTCTCCTTCTTCTGCTTCTTCTGCTTCACCCTCCAGACTTCACCTTCTCCTTCTCCTTCTTCTGCTTCTTCTGCTGCGCCCTCCAGACTTCACCTTCTCCTTCTCCTTCTTCTGCTTCTTCTGCTTCACCCTCCTGACTTCACCTTCTCCTTCTCCTTCTTCTTCTTCTTCTGCTTCACCCCCCTGACTTCACCTTCTCCTTCTCCTTCTTTTGCTTCTTCTGATTCACTCTCCTAACTTCACCTTCTCCTTCTCCTTCTTCTGCTTCTTCTGATTCACCCTCCTGACTTCACCTTCTCCTTCTCCTTCTTCTGCTTCTTCTGATTCACCCTCCAGACTTCACCTTCTCCTTCTCCTTCTTCTGCTTCTTCTGATTCACCCTCCAGACTTCACCTTCTCCTTCTCCTTCTGCTTCTTCTGATTCACCCTCCAGACTTCACCTTCTCCTTCTCCTTCGTCTACTTTTTCTGATTCACCCACCAGACTAAACCTTCTCCTTCTCCTTCTTCTACTTCTTCTGATTCACCCTCCAGACTCCACCTTCTCCTTCTCCTTCTTCTGCTTCTTCTGATTCACCCTCCAGACTTCACCTTCTCCTTCTCCTTCTTCTACTTCTTCTGATTCACCCTGCAGACTTCACCTTCTCCTTCTCCTTCTACTTCTTCTGATTCACCCTCCAGACTTCACCTTCTCCTTCTCCTTCTTCTACTTCTTCTGCTTCTCCCTCCAGACTTCACCTTCTACTTCTCCTTCTTCTGCTTCTTCTGATTCACCCTCCAATCTTCACCTTCTCCTTCTCCTTCTTCTACTTCTTCTGATTCACCCTCCAGACTTCACCTTCTCCTTCTCCTTCTTCTACTTCTTCTGATTCACCCTCCAGTCTTCACCTTCTCCTTCTCCTTCTTCTGCTTCTTCTGCTTCACCCTCCAGACTTCACCTTCTCCTTCTCTTTCTTCTGCTTCTTCTGCTTCACCCTCCAGGCTTCACCTTCTCCTTCTCCTTCTTCTGCTTCTTATGCTTCACCCTCCAGACTTCACCTTCTCCTTCTCCTTCTTCTGCTTCTTCTGCTTCACCCTCCAGACTTCACCTTCTCCTTCTCTTTCTTCTGCTTCTTCTGCTTCACCCTCCAGGCTTCACCTTCTCCTTCTCCTTCTTCTGCTTCTTATGCTTCACCCTCCAGACTTCACCTTCACCTTCTCCTTCTCCTTCTTCTACTTCTTCTGATTCACCCTCCAGACTTCACCTTCTCCTTCTCCTTCTACTGCTTCTTCTGCTTCACCCTCCAGACTTCACCTTCTCCTTCTCCTTCTTCTGCTTCTTCTGCTTCGCCCTCCAGACTTCACCTTCTCCTTCTCCTTCTTCTGCTTCTTCTGCTTCACCCTCCAGACTTCACCTTCTCCTTCTCCTTCTTCTGCTTCTTCTGCTTCACCCTCCTGACTTCACCTTCTCCTTCTCCTTCTTCTACTTCTTCTGATTCACCCTCCAGACTTCACCTTCTCCTTCTCCTTCTTCTGCTTCTTCTGCTTCACCCTCCAGACTTCACCTTCTCCTTCTCCTTCTTCTGCTTCTTCTGCTGCGCCCTCCAGACTTCACCTACTCCTTCTCCTTCTTCTGCTTCTTCTGCTTCACCCTCCTGACTTCACCTTCTCCTTCTCCTTCTTCTTCTTCTTCTGCTTCACCCCCCTGACTTCACCTTCTCCTTCTCCTTCTTTTGCTTCTTCTGATTCACCCTCCTAACTTCACCTTCTCCTTCTCCTTCTTCTGCTTCTTCTGATTCACCCTCCTGACTTCACCTTCTCCTTCTCCTTCTTCTGCTTCTTCTGATTCACCCTCCAGACTTAACTTTCTCCTTCTCCTTCTTCTGCTTCTTCTGATTCACCCTCCAGACCTCACCTTCTCCTTCTCCTTCTTCTACTTCTTCTGATTCACCCTCCAGACTTCATCTTCTCCTTCTCCTTCTTCTGCTTCTTCTGATTCACCCTCCAGACTTCACCTTCTCCTTCTCCTTCTTCTGCTTCTTCTGATTCACCCTCCAGACTTCACCTTCTCCTTCTCCTTCTTCTACTTCTTCTGATTCACCCTCCAGACTTCACCTTCTCCTTCTCCTTCTTCTACTTCTTCTGATTCACCCTCCAGTCTTCACCTTCTCCTTCTCCTTCTTCTGCTTCTTCTGCTTCACCCTCCAGACTTCACCTTCTCCTTCTCTTTCTTCTGCTTCTTCTGATTCACCCTCCAGACTTCACCTTCTCCTTCTCCTTCTTCTGATTCTTCTGATTCACCCTCCAGACTTCACCTTCTCCTTCTCCTTCTTCTGATTCTTCTGATTCACCCTCCTGACTTCACCTACACCTTCTCCTTCTTCTACTTCTTCTGATTCACCCTCCTGACTTCACCTTCTCCTTCTCCTTCTTCTACTTCTCCTGCTTCACCCTCCAGACTTCACCTTCTCCTTCTCCTTCTTCTACTTCTTCTGATTCACCCTCCAGACTTCACCTTCTCCTTCTCCTTCTTCTGCTTCTTCTGATTCACCCTCCAGACTTCACCTTCTCCTTCTCCGTATTCTGCTTCTTCTGATTCACCCTCCAGACTTCTCCTTCTCCTTCTTCTGCTTCTTCTGATTCACCCTCCAGACTTCACCTTCTCCTTCTCCTTCTTCTGCTTCTCCTGATTCACCCTCCAGACTTCACCTTCTCCTTCTCCTTCTTCTACTTCTTCTGATTCATCCTCCAGACTTCATCTTCTCCTTCTCCTTCTTCTGCTTCTTCTGATTCACCCTCCAGACTTCACCTTCTCCTTCTCCTTCTTCTGCTTCTTCTGATTCACCCTCCAGACTTCATCTTCTCCTTCTCCTTCTTCTACTTCTTCTGATTCACCCTCCAGACTTCACCTTCTCCTTCTCCTTCTTCTACTTCTTCCGATTCACCCTCCAGACTTCACCTTCTCCTTCTCCTTCTTCTGCTTCTTCTGCTTCACCCTCCAGACTTCACCTTCTCCTTCTCCTTCTTCTGCTTCTTCTGCTGCGCCCTCCAGACTTCACCTTCTCCTTCTCCTTCTTCTGCTTCTTCTGCTTCACCCTCCTGACTTCACCTTCTCCTTCTCCTTCTTCTACTTCTTCTGCTTCACCCCCCTGACTTCACCTTCTCCTTCTCCTTCTTTTGCTTCTTCTGATTCACCCTCCAAACTTCACCTTCTCCTTCTCCTTCTTCTGCTTCTTCTGATTCACTCTCCTGACTTCACCTTCTCCTTCTACTTCTTCTGCTTCTTCTGATACACCATCCAGACTTCACCTTCTCCTTCTCCTTCTTCTGCTTCTTCTGATTCACCCTCCAGACTTCATCTTCTCCTTCTCCTTCTTCTGCTTCTTCTGATTCACCCTCCAGACTTCACCTTCTCCTTCTCCTTCTTCTGCTTCTTCTGATTCGCCCTCCAGACCTCACCTTCTCCTTCTCCTTCTTCTACTTCTTCTGATTCACCCTCCAGACTTCATCTTCTCCTTCTCCTTCTTCTGCTTCTTCTGATTCACCCTCCAGACTTCACCTTCTCCTTCTCCTTCTTCTGCTTCTTCTGCTTCACCCTCCAGACTTCACCTTCTCCTTCTCCTTCTTCTGCTTCTTCTGCTGCGCCCTCCAGACTTCACCTTCTCCTTCTCCTTCTTCTGCTTCTTCTGCTTCACCCTCCTGACATCACCTTCTCCTTTTCCTTCTTCTACTTCTTCTGCTTCACCCCCTGACTTCACCTTCTCCTTCTCCTTCTTCTGCTTCTTCTGATTCACCCTCCTAACTTCACCTTCTCCTTCTCCTTCGTCTGCTTCTTCTGATTCACCCTCCTGACTTCACCTTCTCCTTCTCCTTCGTCTGCTTCTTCTGATTCACCCTCCAGACTTCACCTTCTCCTTCTCCTTCTTCTGCTTCTTCTGATTCACCCTCCAGACTTCACCTTCTCCTTCTCCTTCTTCTGCTTCTTCTGATTCACCCTCCAGACCTCACCTTCTCCTTCTCCTTCTTCTACTTCTTCTGATTCACCCTCCAGACTTCATCTTCTCCTTCTCCTTCTTCTGCTTCTTCTGATTCACCCTCCAGACTTCACCTTCTCCTTCTCCTTCTTCTGCTTCTTATGATTCACCCTCCAGACTTCACCTTCTCCTTCTCCTTCTTCTACTTCTTCTGATTCACCCTCCAGACTTCACCTTCTCCTTCTCCTTTTTCTACTTCTTCTGATTCACCCTCCAGTCTTCACCTTCTCCTTCTCCTTCTTCTGCTTCTTCTGCATCACCCTCCAGACTTCACCTTCTCCTTCTCTTTCCTCTGCTTCTTCTGATTCACCCTCCAGACTTCACCTTCTCCTTCTCCTTCTTCTGATTCTTCTGATTCACTCTCCAGACTTCACCTTCTCCTTCTCCTTCTTCTGCTTCTTCTGATTCACCCTCCTGACTTCACCTTCTCCTTCTCCTTCTTCTACTTCTTCTGATTCACCCTCCTGACTTCACCTTCTCCTTCTCCTTCTTCTACTTCTTCTGCTTCACCCTCCAGACTTCACCTTCTCCTTCTCCTGCTTCTACTTCTTCTGATTCACCCTCCAGACTTCACCTTCTCCTTCTCCTTCTTCTGCTTCTTCTGATTCACCCTCCAGACTTCACCTTCTCCTTCTCCTTCTTCTGCTTCTTCTGATTCACCCTCCTGACTTCACCTTCTCCTTCTCCTTCTTCTGCTTCTTCTGATTCACCCTCCAGACTTCACCTTCTCCTTCTCCTTCTTCTACTTCTTCTGATTCACCCTCCAGACTTCACCTTCTCATTCTCCTTCCTCTGCTTCTTCTGAATCACCCTCCAGACTTCACCTTCTCCTTCTCCTTCTTCTGCTTCTTCTGATTCACCCTCCAGACTTCACCTTCTCCTTCTCCTTCTGCTTCTTCTGATTCACCCTCCAGACTTCACCTTCTCCTTCTCCTTCGTCTACTTTTTCTGATTCACCCTCCAGACTAAACCTTCTCCTTCTCCTTCTTCTACTTCTTCTGATTCACCCTCCAGACTTCACCTTCTCCTTCTCCTTCTTCTGCTTCTTCTGATTCACCCTCCAGACTTCACCTTCTCCTTCTCCTTCTTCTACTTCTTCGATTCACCCTGCAGACTTCACCTTCTCCTTCTCCTTCTACTTCTTCTGATTCACCCTCCAGACTTCACCTTCTCCTTCTCCTTCTTCTGCTTCTTCTGCTTCTCCCTCCAGACTTCACCTTCTCCTTCTCCTTCTTCTGCTTCTTCTGATTCACCCTCCAATCTTCACCTTCTCCTTCTCCTTCTTCTACTTCTTCTGATTCACCCTCCAGACTTCATCTTCTCCTTCTCCTTCTTCTGCTTCTTCTGATTCACCCTCCAGACTTCACCTTCTCCTTCTCCTTCTTCTGCTTCTTATGATTCACCCTCCAGACTTCACCTTCTCCTTCTCCTTCTTCTACTTCTTCTGATTCACCCTCCAGACTTCACCTTCTCCTTCTCCTTTTTCTACTTCTTCTGATTCACCCTCCAGTCTTCACCTTCTCCTTCTCCTTCTTCTGCTTCTTCTGCATCACCCTCCAGACTTCACCTTCTCCTTCTCTTTCCTCTGCTTCTTCTGATTCACCCTCCAGACTTCACCTTCTCCTTCTCCTTCTTCTGATTCTTCTGATTCACTCTCCAGACTTCACCTTCTCCTTCTCCTTCTTCTGCTTCTTCTGATTCACCCTCCTGACTTCACCTTCTCCTTCTCCTTCTTCTACTTCTTCTGATTCACCCTCCTGACTTCACCTTCTCCTTCTCCTTCTTCTACTTCTTCTGCTTCACCCTCCAGACTTCACCTTCTCCTTCTCCTGCTTCTACTTCTTCTGATTCTCCCTCCAGACTTCACCTTCTCCTTCTCCTTCTTCTGCTTCTTCTGATTCACCCTCCAGACTTCACCTTCTCCTTCTCCTTCTTCTGCTTCTTCTGATTCACCCTCCTGACTTCACCTTCTCCTTCTCCTTCTTCTGCTCCTTCTGATTCACCCTCCAGACTTCACCTTCTCCTTCTCCTTCTTCTACTTCTTCTGATTCACCCTCCAGACTTCACCTTCTCATTCTCCTTCCTCTGCTTCTTCTGATTCACCCTCCAGACTTCACCTTCTCCTTCTCCTTCTTCTGCTTCTTCTGATTCACCCTCCAGACTTCACCTTCTCCTTCTCCTTCTGCTTCTTCTGATTCACCCTCCAGACTTCACCTTCTCCTTCTCCTTCGTCTACTTTTTCTGATTCACCCTCCAGACTAAACCTTCTCCTTCTCCTTCTTCTACTTCTTCTGATTCACCCTCCAGACTTCACCTTCTCCTTCTCCTTCTTCTGCTTCTTCTGATTCACCCTCCAGACTTCACCTTCTCCTTCTCCTTCTTCTACTTCTTCTGATTCACCCTGCAGACTTCACCTTCTCCTTCTCCTTCTACTTCTTCTGATTCACCCTCCAGACTTCACCTTCTCCTTCTCCTTCTTCTGCTTCTTCTGCTTCTCCCTCCAGACTTCACCTTCTCCTTCTCCTTCTTCTGCTTCTTCTGATTCACCCTCCAATCTTCACCTTCTCCTTCTCCTTCTTCTACTTCTTCTGATTCACCCTCCAGACTTCACCTTCTCCTTCTCCTTCTTCTACTTCTTCTGATTCACCCTCCAGACTTCACCTTCTCCTTCTCCTTCTTCTGCTTCTTCTGATTCACTCTCCTGACTTCACCTTCTCCTTCTCCTTCTTCTGCTTCTTCTGATTCACCATCCAGACTTCACCTTCTCCTTCTCCTTCTTCTGCTTCTTCTGATTCACCCTCCAGACTTCACTTTCTCCTTCTCCTTCTTCTGCTTCTTCTGATTCACCCTCCAGACCTCACCTTCTCCTTCTTCTTCTTCTTCTTCTTCTGATTCACCCTCCAGACTTCATCTTCTCCTTCTCCTTCTTCTGCTTCTTCTGATTCACCCTCCAGACTTCACCTTCTCCTTCTCCTTCTTCTGCTTCTTCTGCTTCACCCTCCAGACTTCACCTTCTCCTTCTCCTTCTTCTGCTTCTTCTGCTGCGCCCTCCAGACTTCACCTTCTCCTTCTCCTTCTTCTGCTTCTTCTGCTTCACCCTCCTGACATCACCTTCTCCTTCTCCTTCTTCTACTTCTTCTGCTTCACCCCCCTGACTTCACCTTCTCCTTCTCCTTCTTCTGCTTCTTCTGATTAACCCTCCTAACTTCACCTTCTCCTTCTCCTTCTTCTGCTTCTTCTGATTCACCCTCCTGACTTCACCTTCTCCTTCTCCTTCGTCTGCTTCTTCTGATTCACCCTCCAGACTTCACCTTCTCCTTCTCCTTCTTCTGCTTCTTCTGATTCACCCTCCAGACTTCACCTTCTCCTTCTCCTTCTTCTGCTTCTTCTGATTCACCCTCCAGACCTCACCTTCTCCTTCTCCTTCTTCTACTTCTTCTGATTCACCCTCCAGACTTCATCTTCTCCTTCTCCTTCTTCTGCTTCTTCTGATTCACCCTCCAGACTTCACCTTCTCCTTCTCCTTCTTCTGCTTCTTATGATTCACCCTCCAGACTTCACCTTCTCCTTCTCCTTCTTCTACTTCTTCTGATTCACCCTCCAGACTTCACCTTCTCCTTCTCCTTCTTCTACTTCTTCTGATTCACCCTCCAGTCTTCACCTTCTCCTTCTCTGTCTTCTGCTTCTTCTGCTTCACCCTCCAGACTTCACCTTCTCCTTCTCTTTCTTCTGCTTCTTCTGATTCACCCTCCAGACTTCACCTTCTCCTTCTCCTTCTTCTGATTCTTCTGATTCACCCTCCAGACTTCACCTTCTCCTTCTCCTTCTTCTGCTTCTTCTGATTCACCCTCCTGACTTCACCTTCTCCTTCTCCTTCTTCTACTTCTTCTGATTCACCCTCCTGACTTCACCTTCTCCTTCTCCTTCTTCTACTTCTTCTGCTTCACCCTCCAGACTTCAGCTTCTCCTTCTCCTTCTTCTACTTCTTCTGATTCACCCTCCAGACTTCACCTTCTCCTTCTCCTTCTTCTGCTTCTTCTGATACACCCTCCAGACTTCACCTTCTCCTTCTCCTTCTTCTGCTTCTTCTGATTCACCCTCCTGACTTCACCTTCTCCTTCTCCTTCTTCTGCTTCTTCTGATTCACCCTCCAGACTTCACCTTCTCCTTCTCCTTCTTCTACTTCTTCTGATTCACCCTCCAGACTTCACCTTCTCATTCTCCTTCCTCTGCTTCTTCTGATTCACCCTCCAGACTTCACCTTCTCCTTCTCCTTCTTCTGCTTCTTCTGATTCACCCTCCAGACTTCACCTTCTCCTTCTCCTTCTGCTTCTTCTGATTCACCCTCCAGACTTCACCTTCTCCTTCTCCTTCGTCTACTTTTTCTGATTCACCCTCCAGACTAAACCTTCTCCTTCTCCTTCTTCTACTTCTTCTGATTCACCCTCCAGACTTCACCTTCTCCTTCTCCTTCTTCTGCTTCTTCTGATTCACTCTCCAGACTTCACCTTCTCCTTCTCCTTCTTCTACTTCTTCTGATTCACCCTGCAGACTTCACCTTCTCCTTCTCCTTCTACTTCTTCTGATTCACCCTCCAGACTTCACCTTCTCCTTTTCCTTCTTCTACTTCTTCTGCTTCTCCCTCCAGACTTCACCTTCTCCTTCTCCTTCTTCTGCTTCTTCTGATTCACCGTCCAATCTTCACCTTCTCCTTCTCCTTCTTCTACTTCTTCTGATTCACCCTCCAGACTTCACCTTCTCCTTCTCCTTCTTCTACTTCTTCTGATTCACCCTCCAGACTTCACCTTCTCCTTCTCCTTCTTCTACTTCTTCTGATTCACCCTCCTGACTTCACCTTCTACTTCTCCTTCTTCTGCTTCTTCTGCTTCACCCTCCAGGCTTCACCTTCTCCTTCTCCTTCTTCTGCTTCTTCTGCTTCACCCTCCAGACTTCACCTTCTCCTTCTCCTTCTTCTGCTTCTTCTGCTTCACCCTCCTGACTTCACCTTCTCCTTCTCCTTCTTCTACTTCTTCTGATTCACCCTCCAGACTTCACCTTCTCCTTCTCCTTCTTCTGCTTCTTCTGCTTCACCCTCCAGACTTCACCTTCTCCTTCTCCTTCTTCTGCTTCTTCTGCTTCGCCCTCCAGACTTCACCTTCTCCTTCTTCTGCTTCTTCTGCTTCACCCTCCTGACTTCACCTTCTCCTTCTCCTTCTTCTACTTCTTCTGATTCACCCTCCAGACTTCACCTTCTCCTTCTCCTTCTTCTACTTCTTCTGCTTCACCCCCCTGACTTCACCTTCTCCTTCTCCTTCTTTTGCTTCTTCTGATTCACCCTCCTAACTTCAACTTCTCCTTCTCCTTCTTCTGCTTCTTCTGATTCACCCTCCAGACTTCACCTTCTCCTTCTCCTTCTTCTGCTTCTTCTGATTCACCCTCCAGACTTCACTTTCTCCTTCTCCTTCTTCTGCTTCTTCTGATTCACCCTCCAGACCTCACCTTCTCCTTCTCCTTCTTCTACTTCTTCTGATTCACCCTCCAGACTTCATCTTCTCCTTCTCCTTCTTCTGCTTCTTCTGATTCACCCTCCAGACTTCACCTTCTCCTTCTCCTTCTTCTGCTTCTTCTGCTTCACCCTCCAGACTTCACCTTCTCCTTCTCCTTCTTCTGCTTCTTCTGCTGCGCCCTCCAGACTTCACCTTCTCCTTCTCCTTCTTCTGCTTCTTCTGCTTCACCCTCCTGACATCACGTTCTCCTTCTCCTTCTTCTACTTCTTCTGCTTCTCCCCCCTGACTTCACCTTCTCCTTCTCCTTCTTCTGCTTCTTCTGATTCACCCTCCTAACTTCACCTTCTCCTTCTCCTTCTTCTGCTTCTTCTGATTCACCCTCCTGACTTCACCTTCTCCTTCTCCTTCGTCTGCTTCTTCTGATTCACTCTCCAGACTTCACCTCCTCCTTATCCTTCTTCTGCTTCTTCTGATTCACCCTCCAGACTTCACCTTCTCCTTCTCCTTCTTCTGCTTCTTCTGATTCACCCTCCAGACCTCACCTTCTCCTTCTCCTTCTTCTACTTCTTCTGATTCACCCTCCAGACTTCATCTTCTCCTTCTCCTTCTTCTGCTTCTTCTGATTCACCCTCCAGACTTCACCTTCTCCTTCTCCTTCTTCTGCTTCTTATGATTCACCCTCCAGACTTCACCTTCTCCTTCTCCTTCTTCTACTTCTTCTGATTCACCCTCCAGACTTCACCTTCTCCTTCTCCTTCTTCTACTTCTTCTGATTCACCCTCCAGTCTTCACCTTCTCCTTCTCCTTCTTCTGCTTCTTCTGATTCACCCTCCAGACTTCACCTTCTCCTTCTCCTTCTTCTGATTCTTCTGATTCACCCTCCAGACTTCACATTCTCCTTCTCCTTCTTCTGCTTCTTCTGATTCACCCTCCTGACTTCACCTTCTCCTTCTCCTTCTTCTACTTCTTCTGATTCACCCTCCTGACTTCACCTTCTCCTTCTCCTTCTTCTACTTCTTCTGCTTCACCCTCCAGACTTCACCTTCTCCTTCTCCTTCTTCTACTTCTTCTGATTCACCCTCCAGACTTCACCTTCTCCTTCTCCTTCTTCTGCTTCTTCTGATTCACCCTCCAGACTTCACCTTCTCCTTCTCCTTCTTCTACTTCTTCTGATTCACCCTGCAGACTTCACCTTCTCCTTCTCCTTCTACTTCTTCTGATTCACCCTCCAGACTTCACCTTCTCCTTCTCCTTCTTCTCCTTCTTCTGCTTCTCCCTCCAGACTTCACCTTCTCCTTCTCCTTCTTCTGCTCCTTCTGATTCACCCTCCAATCTTCACCTTCTCCTTCTCCTTCTTCTACTTCTTCTGATTCACCCTCCAGTCTTCACCTTCTCCTTCTCCTTCTTCTACTTCTTCTGATTCACCCTCCAGACTTCACCTTCTCCTTCTCCTTCTTCTACTTCTTCTGATTCACCCTCCTGACTTCACCTTCTACTTCTCCTTCTTCTGCTTCTTCTGCTTCACCCTCCAGGCTTCACCTTCTCCTTCTCCTTCTTCTGCTTCTTCTGCTTCACCCTCCAGACTTCACCTTCTCCTTCTCCTTCTTCTGCTTCTTCTGCTTCACCCTCCTGACTTCACCTTCTCCTTCTCCTTCTTCTACTTCTTCTGATTCACCCTCCAGACTTCACCTTCTCCTTCTCCTTCTTCTGCTTCTTCTGCTTCGCCCTCCAGACTTCACCTTCTCCTTCTCCTTCTTCTGTTCTTCTGCTTCACCCTCCTGACTTCACCTTCTCCTTCTCCTTCTTCTACTTCTTCTGATTCACCCTCCAGACTTCACCTTCTCCTTCTCCTTCTTCTACTTCTTCTGCTTCACCCCCCTGACTTCACCTTCTCCTTCTCCTTCTTTTGCTTCTTCTGATTCACCCTCCTAACTTCACCTTCTCCTTCTCCTTCTTCTGCTTCTTCTGATTCACCCTCCTGACTTCACCTTCTACTTCTCCTTCTTCTGCTTCTTCTGATTCACCCTCCAGACTTCACCTTCTCCTTCTCCTTCTTCTGCTTCTTCTGATTCACCCTCCAGACTTCACCTTCTCCTTCTCCTTCGTCTACTTTTTCTGATTCACCCTCCAGACTAAACCTTCTCCTTCTCCTTCTTCTACTTCTTCTGATTCACCCTCCAGACTTCACCTTCTCCTTCTCCTTCTTCTGCTTCTTCTGATTCACCCTCCAGACTTCACCTTCTCCTTCTCCTTCTTCTACTTCTTCTGATTCACCCTGCAGACTTCACCTTCTCCTTCTCCTTCTACTTCTTCTGATTCACCCTCCAGACTTCACCTTCTCCTTCTCCTTCTTCTACTTCTTCTGCTTCTCCCTCCAGACTTCACCTTCTCCTTCTCCTTCTTCTGCTTCTTCTGATTCACACTCCAATCTTCATCTTCTCCTTCTCCTTCTTCTACTTCTTCTGATTCACCATCCAGACTTCACCTTCTCCTTCTCATTCTTCTGCTTCTTCTGATTCACCCTCCAGACTTCACTTTCTCCTTCTCCTTCTTCTGCTTCTTCTGATTCACCCTCCAGACCTCACCTTCTCCTTCTCCTTCTTCTTCTTCTTCTGATTCACCCTCCAGACTTCATCTTCTCCTTCTCCTTCTTCTGCTTCTTCTGATTCACCCTCCAGACTTCACCTTCTCCTTCTCCTTCTTCTGCTTCTTCTGCTTCACCCTCCAGACTTCACCTTCTCCTTCTCCTTCTTCTGCTTCTTCTGCTGCGCCCTCCAGACTTCACCTTCTCCTTCTCCTTCTTCTGCTTCTTCTGCTTCACCCTCCTGACATCACCTTCTCCTTCTCCTTCTTCTACTTCTTCTGCTTCACCCCCCTGACTTCACCTTCTCCTTCTCCTTCTTCTGCTTCTTCTGATTAACCCTCCTAACTTCACCTTCTCCTTCTCCTTCTTCTGTTTCTTCTGATTCACCCTCCTGACTTCACCTTCTCCTTCTCCTTCGTCTGCTTCTTCTGATTCACCCTCCAGACTTCACCTTCTCCTTCTCCTTCTTCTGCTTCTTCTGATTCACCCTCCAGACTTCACCTTCTCCTTCTCCTTCTTCTGCTTCTTCTGATTCACCCTCCAGACCTCACCTTCTCCTTCTCCTTCTTCTACTTCTTCTGATTCACCCTCCAGACTTCATCTTCTCCTTCTCCTTCTTCTGCTTCTTCTGATTCACCCTCCAGACTTCACCTTCTCCTTCTCCTTCTTCTGCTTCTTATGATTCACCCTCCAGACTTCACCTTCTCCTTCTCCTTCTTCTACTTCTTCTGATTCACCCTCCAGACTTCACCTTCTCCTTCTCCTTCTTCTACTTCTTCTGATTCACCCTCCAGTCTTCACCTTCTCCTTCTCCTTCTTCTGCTTCTTCTGCTTCACCCTCCAGACTTCACCTTCTCCTTCTCTTTCTTCTGCTTCTTCTGATTCACCCTCCAGACTTCACCTTCTCCTTCTCCTTCTTCTGCTTCTTCTGATTCACCCTCCTGACTTCACCTTCTTCTTCTCCTTCTTCTACTTCTTCTGATTCACCCTCCTGACTTCACCTTCTCCTTCTCCTTCTTCTACTTCTTCTGCTTCACCCTCCAGACTTCAGCTTCTCCTTCTCCTTCTTCTACTTCTTCTGATTCACCCTCCAGACTTCACCTTCTCCTTCTCCTTCTTCTGCTTCTTCTGATTCACCCTCCAGACTTCACCTTCTCCTTCTCCTTCTTCTGCTTCTTCTGATTCACCCTCCTGACTTCACCTTCTCCTTCTCCTTCTTCTGCTTCTTCTGATTCACCCTCCAGACTTCACCTTCTCCTTCTCCTTCTTCTACTTCTTCTGATTCACCCTCCAGACTTCACCTTCTCATTCTCCTTCCTCTGCTTCTTCTGATTCAACCTCCAGACTTCACCTTCTCCTTCTCCTTCTTCTGCTTCTTCTGATTCACCCTCCAGACTTCACCTTCTCCTTCTCCTTCTGCTTCTTCTGATTCACCCTCCAGACTTCACCTTCTCCTTCTCCTTCGTCTACTTTTTCTGATTCACCCTCCAGATTAAACCTTCTCCTTCTCCTTCTTCTACTTCTTCTGATTCACCCTCCAGACTTCACCTTCTCCTTCTCCTTCTTCTGCTTCTTCTGATTCACCCTCCAGACTTCACCTTCTGCTTCTCCTTCTTCTACTTCTTCTGATTCACCCTGCAGACTTCACCTTCTCCTTCTCCTTCTACTTCTTCTGATTCACCCTCCAGACTTCACCTTCACCTTTTCCTTCTTCTACTTCTTCTGCTTCTCCCTCCAGACTTCACCTTCTCCTTCTCCTTCTTCTGCTTCTTCTGATTCACCGTCCAATCTTCACCTTCTCCTTCTCCTTCTTCTACTTCTTCTGATTCACCCTCCAGACTTCACCTTCTCCTTCTCCTTCTTCTACTTCTTCTGCTTCTCCCTCCAGACTTCACCTTCTCCTTCTCCTTCTTCTGCTTCTTCTGATTCACACTCCAATCTTCACCTTCTCCTTCTCCTTCTTCTACTTCTTCTGATTCACCATCCAGACTTCACCTTCTCCTTCTCATTCTTCTGCTTCTTCTGATTCACCCTCCAGACTTCACTTTCTCCTTCTCCTTCTTCTGCTTCTTCTGATTCACCCTCCAGACCTCACCTTCTCCTTCTCCTTCTTCTTCTTCTTCTGATTCACCCTCCAGACTTCATCTTCTCCTTCTCCTTCTTCTGCTTCTTCTGATTCACCCTCCAGACTTCACCTTCTCCTTCTCCTTCTTCTGCTTCTTCTGCTTCACCCTCCAGACTTCACCTTCTCCTTCTCCTTCTTCTGCTTCTTCTGCTGCGCCCTCCAGACTTCACCTTCTCCTTCTCCTTCTTCTGCTTCTTCTGCTTCACCCTCCTGACATCACCTTCTCCTTCTCCTTCTTCTACTTCTTCTGCTTCACCCCCCTGACTTCACCTTCTCCTTCTCCTTCTTCTGCTTCTTCTGATTAACCCTCCTAACTTCACCTTCTCCTTCTCCTTCTTCTGTTTCTTCTGATTCACCCTCCTGACTTCACCTTCTCCTTCTCCTTCGTCTGCTTCTTCTGATTCACCCTCCAGACTTCACCTTCTCCTTCTCCTTCTTCTGCTTCTTCTGATTCACCCTCCAGACTTCACCTTCTCCTTCTCCTTCTTCTGCTTCTTCTGATTCACCCTCCAGACCTCACCTTCTCCTTCTCCTTCTTCTACTTCTTCTGATTCACCCTCCAGACTTCATCTTCTCCTTCTCCTTCTTCTGCTTCTTCTGATTCACCCTCCAGACTTCACCTTCTCCTTCTCCTTCATCTGCTTCTTATGATTCACCCTCCAGACTTCACCTTCTCCTTCTCCTTCTTCTACTTCTTCTGATTCACCCTCCAGACTTCACCTTCTCCTTCTCCTTCTTCTACTTCTTCTGATTCACCCTCCAGTCTTCACCTTCTCCTTCTCCTTCTTCTGCTTCTTCTGCTTCACCCTCCAGACTTCACCTTCTCCTTGTCTTTCTTCTGCTTCTTCTGATTCACCCTCCAGACTTCACCTTCTCCTTCTCCTTCTTCTGCTTCTTCTGATTCACCCTCCTGACTTCACCTTCTCCTTCTCCTTCTTCTACTTCTTCTGATTCACCCTCCTGACTTCACCTTCTCCTTCTCCTTCTTCTACTTCTTCTGCTTCACCCTCCAGACTTCAGCTTCTCCTTCTCCTTCTTCTACTTCTTCTGATTCACCCTCCAGACTTCACCTTCTCCTTCTCCTTCTTCTGCTTCTTCTGATTCACCCTCCAGACTTCATCTTCTCCTTCTCCTTCTTCTGCTTCTTCTGATTCACCCTCCAGACTTCACCTTCTCCTTCTCCTTCTTCTGCTTCTTCTGCTTCACCCTCCAGACTTCACCTTCTCCTTCTCCTTCTTCTGCTTCTTCTGCTGCGCCCTCCAGACTTCACCTTCTCCTTCTCCTTCTTCTGCTTCTTCTGCTTCACCCTCCTGACATCACCTTCTCCTTCTCCTTCTTCTACTTCTTCTGCTTCACCCCCCTGACTTCACCTTCTCCTTCTCCTTCTTCTGCTTCTTCTGATTAACCCTCCTAACTTCACCTTCTCCTTCTCCTTCTTCTGTTTCTTCTGATTCACCCTCCTGACTTCACCTTCTCCTTCTCCTTCGTCTGCTTCTTCTGATTCACCCTCCAGACTTCACCTTCTCCTTCTCCTTCTTCTGCTTCTTCTGATTCACCCTCCAGACTTCACCTTCTCCTTCTCCTTCTTCTGCTTCTTCTGATTCACCCTCCAGACCTCACCTTCTCCTTCTCCTTCTTCTACTTCTTCTGATTCACCCTCCAGACTTCATCTTCTCCTTCTCCTTCTTCTGCTTCTTCTGATTCACCCTCCAGACTTCACCTTCTCCTTCTCCTTCATCTGCTTCTTATGATTCACCCTCCAGACTTCACCTTCTCCTTCTCCTTCTTCTACTTCTTCTGATTCACCCTCCAGACTTCACCTTCTCCTTCTCCTTCTTCTACTTCTTCTGATTCACCCTCCAGTCTTCACCTTCTCCTTCTCCTTCTTCTGCTTCTTCTGCTTCACCCTCCAGACTTCACCTTCTCCTTCTCTTTCTTCTGCTTCTTCTGATTCACCCTCCAGACTTCACCTTCTCCTTCTCCTTCTTCTGCTTCTTCTGATTCACCCTCCTGACTTCACCTTCTCCTTCTCCTTCTTCTACTTCTTCTGATTCACCCTCCTGACTTCACCTTCTCCTTCTCCTTCTTCTACTTCTTCTGCTTCACCCTCCAGACTTCAGCTTCTCCTTCTCCTTCTTCTACTTCTTCTGATTCACCCTCCAGACTTCACCTTCTCCTTCTCCTTCTTCTGCTTCTTCTGATTCACCCTCCAGACTTCACCATCTCCTTCTCCTTCTTCTGCTTCTTCTGATTCACCCTCCTGACTTCACCTTCTCCTTCTCCTTCTTCTGCTTCTTCTGATTCACCCTCCAGACTTCACCTTCTCCTTCTCCTTCTTCTACTTCTTCTGATTCACCCTCCAGACTTCACCTTCTCATTCTCCTTCCTCTGCTTCTTCTGATTCAACCTCCAGACTTCACCTTCTCCTTCTCCTTCTTCTGCTTCTTCTGATTCACCCTCCAGACTTCACCTTCTCCTTCTCCTTCTGCTTCTTCTGATTCACCCTCCAGACTTCACCTTCTCCTTCTCCTTCGTCTACTTTTTCTAATTCACCCTCCAGATTAAACCTTCTCCTTCTCCTTCTTCTACTTCTTCTGATTCACCCTCCAGACTTCACCTTCTCCTTCTCCTTCTTCTGCTTCTTCTGATTCACCCTCCAGACTTCACCTTCTGCTTCTCCTTCTTCTACTTCTTCTGATTCGCCCTGCAGACTTCACCTTCTCCTTCTCCTTCTACTTCTTCTGATTCACCCTCCAGACTTCACCTTCACCTTTTCCTTCTTCTACTTCTTCTGCTTCTCCCTCCAGACTTCACCTTCTCCTTCTCCTTCTTCTGCTTCTTCTGATTCACCGTCCAATCTTCACCTTCTCCTTCTCCTTCTTCTACTTCTTCTGATTCACCCTCCAGACTTCACCTTCTCCTTCTCCTTCTTCTACTTCTTCTGATTCACCCTCCAGACTTCACCTTCTCCTTCTCCTTCTTCTACTTCTTCTGATTCACCCTCCTGACTTCACCTTCTACTTCTCCTTCTTCTGCTTCTTTGCTTCACCCTCCAGGCTTCACCTTCTCCTTCTCCTTCTTCTGCTTCTTCTGCTTCACCCTCCAGACTTCACCTTCTCCTTCTCCTTCTTCTGCTTCTTCTGCTTCACCCTCCTGACTTCACCTTCTCCTTCTCCTTCTTCTACTTCTTCTGATTCACCCTCCAGACTTCACATTCTCCTTCTCCTTCTTCTGCTTCTTCTGCTTCACCCTCCAGACTTCACCTTCTCCTTCTCCTTCTTCTGCTTCTTCTGCTTCGCCCTCCAGACTTCACCTTCTCCTTCTTCTGCTTCTTCTGCTTCACCCTCCTGACTTCACCTTCTCCTTCTCCTTCTTCTACTTCTTCTGATTCACCCTCCAGACTTCACCTTCTCCTTCTCCTTCTTCTACTTCTTCTGCTTCACCCCCCTGACTTCACCTTCTCCTTCTCCTTCTTTTGCTTCTTCTGATTCACCCTCCTAACTTCACCTTCTCCTTCTCCTTCTTCTGCTTCTTCTGATTCACCCTCCTGACTTCACCTTCTACTTCTCCTTCTTCTGCTTCTTCTGATTCACCCTCCAGACTTCACCTTCTCCTTCTCCTTCTTCTGCTTCTTCTGATTCACCCTCCAGACTTCACTTTCTCCTTCTCCTTCTTCTGCTTCTTCTGATTCACCCTCCAGACCTCACCTTCTCCTTCTCCTTCTTCTACTTCTTCTGATTCACCCTCCAGACTTCATCTTCTCCTTCTCCTTCTTCTGCTTCTTCTGATTCACCCTCCAGACTTCACCTTCTCCTTCTCCTTCTTCTGCTTCTTCTGCTTCACCCTCCAGACATCACCTTCTCCTTCTCCTTCTTCTGCTTCTTCTGCTGCGCCCTCCAGACTTCACCTTCTCCTTCTCCTCTTTCTGCTTCTTCTGCTTCACCCTCCTGACATCACCTTCTCCTTCTCCTTCTTCTACTTCTTCTGCTTCACCCCCCTGACTTCACCTTCTCCTTCTCCTTCTTCTGCTTCTTCTGATTCACCCTCCTAACTTCACCTTCTCCTTCTCCTTCTTCTGCTTCTTCTGATTCACCCTCCTGACTTCACCTTCTCTTTCTCCTTCGTCTGCTTCTTCTGATTCACCCTCCAGACTTCACCTCCTCCTTATCCTTCTTCTGCTTCTTCTGATTCACCCTCCAGACTTCACCTTCTCCTTCTCCTTCTTCTGCTTCTTCTGATTCACCCTCCAGACCTCACCTTCTCCTTCTCCTTCTTCTACTTCTTCTGATTCACCCTCCAGACTTCATCTTCTCCTTCTCCTTCTTCTGCTTCTTCTGATTCACCCTCCAGACTTCACCTTCTCCTTCTCCTTCTTCTGCTTCTTATGATTCACCCTCCAGACTTCACCTTCTCCTTCTCCTTCTTCTACTTCTTCTGATTCACCATCCAGACTTCACCTTCTCCTTCTCCTTCTTCTACTTCTTCTGATTCACCCTCCAGTCTTCACCTTCTCCTTCTCCTTCTTCTGCTTCTTCTGCTTCACCCTCCAGACTTCACCTTCTCCTTCTCTTTCTTCTGCTTCTTCTGATTCACCCTCCAGACTTCATCTTCTCCTTCTCCTTCTACTGATTCTTCTGATTCACCCTCCAGACTTCACCTTCTCCTTCTCCTTCTTCTGCTTCTTCTGATTCACCCTCCTGACTTCACCTTCTCCTTCTCCTTTATCTACTTCTTCTGATTCACCCTCCTGACTTCACCTTCTCCTTCTCCTTCTTCTACTTCTTCTGCTTCACCCTCCAGACTTCACCTTCTCCTTCTCCTTCTTCTACTTCTTCTGATTCACCCTCCAGACTTCACCTTCTCCTTCTCCTTTTTCTGCTTCTTCTGATTCACCCTCCAGACTTCACCTTCTCCTTCTCCTTCTTCTGCTTCTTCTGATTCACCCTCCTGACTTCACCTTCTCCTTCTCCTTCTTCTGCTTCTTCTGATTCACCCTCCAGACTTCACCTTCTCCTTCTCCTTCTTCTACTTCTTCTGATTCACCCTCCAGACTTCACCTTCTCATTCTCCTTCCTCTGCTTCTTCTGATTCACCCTCCAGACTTCAACTTCTCCTTCTCCTTCTTCTGCTTCTTCTGATTCACCCTCCAGACTTCACCTTCTCCTTCTCCTTCTGCTTCTTCTGATTCACCTCCAGACTTCACCTTCTCCTTCTCCTTCGTCTACTTTTTCTGATTCACCCTCCAGACTAAACCTTCTCCTTCTTCTACTTCTTCTGATTCACCCTCCAGACTTCACCTTCTCCTTCTCCTTCTTCTGCTTCTTCTGATTCACCCTCCAGACTTCACCTTCTCCTTCTCCTTCTTCTACATCTTCTGATTCACCCTGCAGACTTCACCTTCTCCTTCTCCTTCTACTTCTTCTGATTCACCCTCCAGACTTCACCTTCTCCTTCTCCTTCTTCTACTTCTTCAGCTTCTCCCTCCAGACTTCACCTTCTCCTTCTCCTTCCTCTGCTTCTTCTGATTCACCCTCCAATCTTCACCTTCTCCTTCTCCTTCTTCTACTTCTTCTGATTCACCCTCCAGTCTTCACCTTCTCCTTCTCCTTCTTCTACTTCTTCTGATTCACCCTCCAGACTTCACCTTCTCCTTCTCCTTCTTCTACTTCTTCTGATTCACCCTCCTGACTTCACCTTCTACTTCTCCTTCTTCTGCTTCTTCTGCTTCACCCTCCAGGCTTCACCTTCTCCTTCTCCTTCTTCTGCTTCTTCTGCTTCACCCTCCAGACTTCACCTTCTCCTTCTCCTTCTTCTGCTTCTTCTGCTTCACCCTCCTGACTTCACCTTCTCCTTCTCCTTCTTCTACTTCTTCTGATTCACCCTCCAGACTTCACCTTCTCCTTCTCCTTCTTCTGCTTCTTCTGCTTCGCCCTCCAGACTTCACCTTCTCCTTCTCCTTCTTCTGTTCTTCTGCTTCACCCTCCTGACTTCACCTTCTCCTTTTCCTTCTTCTACTTCTTCTGATTCACCCTCCAGACTTCACCATCTCCTTCTCCTTCTTCTACTTCTTCTGCTTCACCCCCCTGACTTCACCTTCTCCTTCTCCTTCTTTTGCTTCTTCTGATTCACCCTCCTAACTTCACCTTCTCCTTCTCCTTTTCTGCTTCTTCTGATTCACCCTCCTGACTTCACCTTCTACTTCTCCTTCTTCTGCTTCTTCTGATTCACCCTCCAGACTTCACCTTCTCCTTCTCCTTCTTCTGCTTCTTCTGATTCACCCTCCAGACTTCACCTTCTCCTTCTCCTTCGTCTACCTTTTCTGATTCACCCTCCAGACTAAACCTTCTCCTTCTCCTTCTTCTACATCTTCTGATTCACCCTCCAGACTTCACCTTCTCCTTCTCCTTCTTCTGCTTCTTCTGATTCACCCTCCAGACTTCACCTTCTCCTTCTCCTTCTTCTACTTCTTCTGATTCACCCTGCAGACTTCACCTTCTCCTTCTCCTTCTACTTCTTCTGATTCACCCTCCAGACTTCACCTTCTCCTTCTCCTTCTTCTACTTCTTCTGCTTCTCCCTCCAGACTTCACCTTCTCCTTCTCCTTCTTCTGCTTCTTCTGATTCACCCTCCAATCTTTACCTTCTCCTTCTCCTTCTTCTACTTCTTCTGATTCACCCTCCAGACTTCACCTTCTCCTTCTCCTTCTTCTACTTCTTCTGATTCACCCTCCAGACTTCACCTTCTCCTTCTCCTTCTTCTGCTTCTTCTGATTCACTCTCCTGACTTCACCTTCTCCTTCTCCTTCTTCTGCTTCTTCTGATTCACCATCCACACTTCACCTTCTCCTTCTCCTTCTTCTGCTTCTTCTGATTCACCCTCCAGACTTCACTTTCTCCTTCTCCTTCTTCTGCTTCTTCTGATTCACCCTCCAGACCTCACCTTCTCCTTCTCCTTCTTCTTCTTCTTCTGATTCACCCTCCAGACTTCATCTTCTCCTTCTCCTTCTTCTGCTTCTTCTGATTCACCCTCCAGACTTCACCTTCTCCTTCTCCTTCTTCTGCTTCTTCTGCTTCACCCTCCAGACTTCACCTTCTCCTTCTCCTTCTTCTGCTTCTTCTGCTGCGCCCTCCAGACTTCACCTTCTCCTTCTCCTTCTTCTGCTTCTTCTGCTTCACCCTCCTGACATCACCTTCTCCTTCTCCTTCTTCTACTTCTTCTGCTTCACCCCCCTGACTTCACCTTCTCCTTCTCCTTCTTCTGCTTCTTCTGATTAACCCTCCTAACTTCACCTTCTCCTTCTCCTTCTTCTGTTTCTTCTGATTCACCCTCCTGACTTCACCTTCTCCTTCTCCTTCGTCTGCTTCTTCTGATTCACCCTCCAGACTTCACCTTCTCCTTCTCCTTCTTCTGCTTCTTCTGATTCACCCTCCAGACTTCACCTTCTCCTTCTCCTTCTTCTGCTTCTTCTGATTCACCCTCCAGACCTCACCTTCTCCTTCTCCTTCTTCTACTTCTTCTGATTCACCCTCCAGACTTCATCTTCTCCTTCTCCTTCTTCTGCTTCTTCTGATTCACCCTCCAGACTTCACCTTCTCCTTCTCCTTCTTCTGCTTCTTATGATTCACCCTCCAGACTTCACCTTCTCCTTCTCCTTCTTCTACTTCTTCTGATTCACCCTCCAGACTTCACCTTCTCCTTCTCCTTCTTCTACTTCTTCTGATTCACCCTCCAGTCTTCACCTTCTCCTTCTCCTTCTTCTGCTTCTTCTGCTTCACCCTCCAGACTTCACCTTCTCCTTCTCTTTCTTCTGCTTCTTCTGATTCACCCTCCAGACTTCACCTTCTCCTTCTCCTTCTTCTGCTTCTTCTGATTCACCCTCCTGACTTCACCTTCTTCTTCTCCTTCTTCTACTTCTTCTGATTCACCCTCCTGACTTCACCTTCTCCTTCTCCTTCTTCTACTTCTTCTGCTTCACCCTCCAGACTTCAGCTTCTCCTTCTCCTTCTTCTACTTCTTCTGATTCACCCTCCAGACTTCACCTTCTCCTTCTCCTTCTTCTGCTTCTTCTGATTCACCCTCCAGACTTCACCTTCTCCTTCTCCTTCTTCTGCTTCTTCTGATTCACCCTCCTGACTTCACCTTCTCCTTCTCCTTCTTCTGCTTCTTCTGATTCACCCTCCAGACTTCACCTTCTCCTTCTCCTTCTTCTACTTCTTCTGATTCACCCTCCAGACTTCACCTTCTCATTCTCCTTCCTCTGCTTCTTCTGATTCAACCTCCAGACTTCACCTTCTCCTTCTCCTTCTTCTGCTTCTTCTGATTCACCCTCCAGACTTCACCTTCTCCTTCTCCTTCTGCTTCTTCTGATTCACCCTCCAGACTTCACCTTCTCCTTCTCCTTCGTCTACTTTTTCTGATTCACCCTCCAGATTAAACCTTCTCCTTCTCCTTCTTCTACTTCTTCTGATTCACCCTCCAGACTTCACCTTCTCCTTCTCCTTCTTCTGCTTCTTCTGATTCACCCTCCAGACTTCACCTTCTGCTTCTCCTTCTTCTACTTCTTCTGATTCACCCTGCAGACTTCACCTTCTCCTTCTCCTTCTACTTCTTCTGATTCACCCTCCAGACTTCACCTTCACCTTTTCCTTCTTCTACTTCTTCTGCTTCTCCCTCCAGACTTCACCTTCTCCTTCTCCTTCTTCTGCTTCTTCTGATTCACCGTCCAATCTTCACCTTCTCCTTCTCCTTCTTCTACTTCTTCTGATTCACCCTCCAGACTTCACCTTCTCCTTCTCCTTCTTCTACTTCTTCTGCTTCTCCCTCCAGACTTCACCTTCTCCTTCTCCTTCTTCTGCTTCTTCTGATTCACACTCCAATCTTCACCTTCTCCTTCTCCTTCTTCTACTTCTTCTGATTCACCATCCAGACTTCACCTTCTCCTTCTCATTCTTCTGCTTCTTCTGATTCACCCTCCAGACTTCACTTTCTCCTTCTCCTTCTTCTGCTTCTTCTGATTCACCCTCCAGACCTCACCTTCTCCTTCTCCTTCTTCTTCTTCTTCTGATTCACCCTCCAGACTTCATCTTCTCCTTCTCCTTCTTCTGCTTCTTCTGATTCACCCTCCAGACTTCACCTTCTCCTTCTCCTTCTTCTGCTTCTTCTGCTTCACCCTCCAGACTTCACCTTCTCCTTCTCCTTCTTCTGCTTCTTCTGCTGCGCCCTCCAGACTTCACCTTCTCCTTCTCCTTCTTCTGCTTCTTCTGCTTCACCCTCCTGACATCACCTTCTCCTTCTCCTTCTTCTACTTCTTCTGCTTCACCCCCCTGACTTCACCTTCTCCTTCTCCTTCTTCTGCTTCTTCTGATTAACCCTCCTAACTTCACCTTCTCCTTCTCCTTCTTCTGTTTCTTCTGATTCACCCTCCTGACTTCACCTTCTCCTTCTCCTTCGTCTGCTTCTTCTGATTCACCCTCCAGACTTCACCTTCTCCTTCTCCTTCTTCTGCTTCTTCTGATTCACCCTCCAGACTTCACCTTCTCCTTCTCCTTCTTCTGCTTCTTCTGATTCACCCTCCAGACCTCACCTTCTCCTTCTCCTTCTTCTACTTCTTCTGATTCACCCTCCAGACTTCATCTTCTCCTTCTCCTTCTTCTGCTTCTTCTGATTCACCCTCCAGACTTCACCTTCTCCTTCTCCTTCATCTGCTTCTTATGATTCACCCTCCAGACTTCACCTTCTCCTTCTCCTTCTTCTACTTCTTCTGATTCACCCTCCAGACTTCACCTTCTCCTTCTCCTTCTTCTACTTCTTCTGATTCACCCTCCAGTCTTCACCTTCTCCTTCTCCTTCTTCTGCTTCTTCTGCTTCACCCTCCAGACTTCACCTTCTCCTTGTCTTTCTTCTGCTTCTTCTGATTCACCCTCCAGACTTCACCTTCTCCTTCTCCTTCTTCTGCTTCTTCTGATTCACCCTCCTGACTTCACCTTCTCCTTCTCCTTCTTCTACTTCTTCTGATTCACCCTCCTGACTTCACCTTCTCCTTCTCCTTCTTCTACTTCTTCTGCTTCACCCTCCAGACTTCAGCTTCTCCTTCTCCTTCTTCTACTTCTTCTGATTCACCCTCCAGACTTCACCTTCTCCTTCTCCTTCTTCTGCTTCTTCTGATTCACCCTCCAGACTTCATCTTCTCCTTCTCCTTCTTCTGCTTCTTCTGATTCACCCTCCAGACTTCACCTTCTCCTTCTCCTTCTTCTGCTTCTTCTGCTTCACCCTCCAGACTTCACCTTCTCCTTCTCCTTCTTCTGCTTCTTCTGCTGCGCCCTCCAGACTTCACCTTCTCCTTCTCCTTCTTCTGCTTCTTCTGCTTCACCCTCCTGACATCACCTTCTCCTTCTCCTTCTTCTACTTCTTCTGCTTCACCCCCCTGACTTCACCTTCTCCTTCTCCTTCTTCTGCTTCTTCTGATTAACCCTCCTAACTTCACCTTCTCCTTCTCCTTCTTCTGTTTCTTCTGATTCACCCTCCTGACTTCACCTTCTCCTTCTCCTTCGTCTGCTTCTTCTGATTCACCCTCCAGACTTCACCTTCTCCTTCTCCTTCTTCTGCTTCTTCTGATTCACCCTCCAGACTTCACCTTCTCCTTCTCCTTCTTCTGCTTCTTCTGATTCACCCTCCAGACCTCACCTTCTCCTTCTCCTTCTTCTACTTCTTCTGATTCACCCTCCAGACTTCATCTTCTCCTTCTCCTTCTTCTGCTTCTTCTGATTCACCCTCCAGACTTCACCTTCTCCTTCTCCTTCATCTGCTTCTTATGATTCACCCTCCAGACTTCACCTTCTCCTTCTCCTTCTTCTACTTCTTCTGATTCACCCTCCAGACTTCACCTTCTCCTTCTCCTTCTTCTGCTTCTTCTGATTCACCCTCCTGACTTCACCTTCTTCTTCTCCTTCTTCTACTTCTTCTGATTCACCCTCCTGACTTCACCTTCTCCTTCTCCTTCTTCTACTTCTTCTGCTTCACCCTCCAGACTTCAGCTTCTCCTTCTCCTTCTTCTACTTCTTCTGATTCACCCTCCAGACTTCACCTTCTCCTTCTCCTTCTTCTGCTTCTTCTGATTCACCCTCCTGACTTCACCTTCTCCTTCTCCTTCTTCTGCTTCTTCTGATTCACCCTCCAGACTTCACCTTCTCCTTCTCCTTCTTCTACTTCTTCTGATTCACCCTCCAGACTTCACCTTCTCATTCTCCTTCCTCTGCTTCTTCTGATTCAACCTCCAGACTTCACCTTCTCCTTCTCCTTCTTCTGCTTCTTCTGATTCACCCTCCAGACTTCACCTTCTCCTTCTCCTTCTGCTTCTTCTGATTCACCCTCCAGACTTCACCTTCTCCTTCTCCTTCGTCTACTTTTTCTGATTCACCCTCCAGATTAAACCTTCTCCTTCTCCTTCTTCTACTTCTTCTGATTCACCCTCCAGACTTCACCTTCTCCTTCTCCTTCTTCTGCTTCTTCTGATTCACCCTCCAGACTTCACCTTCTGCTTCTCCTTCTTCTACTTCTTCTGATTCACCCTGCAGACTTCACCTTCTCCTTCTCCTTCTACTTCTTCTGATTCACCCTCCAGACTTCACCTTCACCTTTTCCTTCTTCTACTTCTTCTGCTTCTCCCTCCAGACTTCACCTTCTCCTTCTCCTTCTTCTGCTTCTTCTGATTCACCGTCCAATCTTCACCTTCTCCTTCTCCTTCTTCTACTTCTTCTGATTCACCCTCCAGACTTCACCTTCTCCTTCTCCTTCTTCTACTTCTTCTGCTTCTCCCTCCAGACTTCACCTTCTCCTTCTCCTTCTTCTGCTTCTTCTGATTCACACTCCAATCTTCACCTTCTCCTTCTCCTTCTTCTACTTCTTCTGATTCACCATCCAGACTTCACCTTCTCCTTCTCATTCTTCTGCTTCTTCTGATTCACCCTCCAGACTTCACTTTCTCCTTCTCCTTCTTCTGCTTCTTCTGATTCACCCTCCAGACCTCACCTTCTCCTTCTCCTTCTTCTTCTTCTTCTGATTCACCCTCCAGACTTCATCTTCTCCTTCTCCTTCTTCTGCTTCTTCTGATTCACCCTCCAGACTTCACCTTCTCCTTCTCCTTCTTCTGCTTCTTCTGCTTCACCCTCCAGACTTCACCTTCTCCTTCTCCTTCTTCTGCTTCTTCTGCTGCGCCCTCCAGACTTCACCTTCTCCTTCTCCTTCTTCTGCTTCTTCTGCTTCACCCTCCTGACATCACCTTCTCCTTCTCCTTCTTCTACTTCTTCTGCTTCACCCCCCTGACTTCACCTTCTCCTTCTCCTTCTTCTGCTTCTTCTGATTAACCCTCCTAACTTCACCTTCTCCTTCTCCTTCTTCTGTTTCTTCTGATTCACCCTCCTGACTTCACCTTCTCCTTCTCCTTCGTCTGCTTCTTCTGATTCACCCTCCAGACTTCACCTTCTCCTTCTCCTTCTTCTGCTTCTTCTGATTCACCCTCCAGACTTCACCTTCTCCTTCTCCTTCTTCTGCTTCTTCTGATTCACCCTCCAGACCTCACCTTCTCCTTCTCCTTCTTCTACTTCTTCTGATTCACCCTCCAGACTTCATCTTCTCCTTCTCCTTCTTCTGCTTCTTCTGATTCACCCTCCAGACTTCACCTTCTCCTTCTCCTTCATCTGCTTCTTATGATTCACCCTCCAGACTTCACCTTCTCCTTCTCCTTCTTCTACTTCTTCTGATTCACCCTCCAGACTTCACCTTCTCCTTCTCCTTCTTCTACTTCTTCTGATTCACCCTCCAGTCTTCACCTTCTCCTTCTCCTTCTTCTGCTTCTTCTGCTTCACCCTCCAGACTTCACCTTCTCCTTGTCTTTCTTCTGCTTCTTCTGATTCACCCTCCAGACTTCACCTTCTCCTTCTCCTTCTTCTGCTTCTTCTGATTCACCCTCCTGACTTCACCTTCTCCTTCTCCTTCTTCTACTTCTTCTGATTCACCCTCCTGACTTCACCTTCTCCTTCTCCTTCTTCTACTTCTTCTGCTTCACCCTCCAGACTTCAGCTTCTCCTTCTCCTTCTTCTACTTCTTCTGATTCACCCTCCAGACTTCACCTTCTCCTTCTCCTTCTTCTGCTTCTTCTGATTCACCCTCCAGACTTCATCTTCTCCTTCTCCTTCTTCTGCTTCTTCTGATTCACCCTCCAGACTTCACCTTCTCCTTCTCCTTCTTCTGCTTCTTCTGCTTCACCCTCCAGACTTCACCTTCTCCTTCTCCTTCTTCTGCTTCTTCTGCTGCGCCCTCCAGACTTCACCTTCTCCTTCTCCTTCTTCTGCTTCTTCTGCTTCACCCTCCTGACATCACCTTCTCCTTCTCCTTCTTCTGCTTCTTCTGATTAACCCTCCTAACTTCACCTTCTCCTTCTCCTTCTTCTGTTTCTTCTGATTCACCCTCCTGACTTCACCTTCTCCTTCTCCTTCGTCTGCTTCTTCTGATTCACCCTCCAGACTTCACCTTCTCCTTCTCCTTCTTCTGCTTCTTCTGATTCACCCTCCAGACTTCACCTTCTCCTTCTCCTTCTTCTGCTTCTTCTGATTCACCCTCCAGACCTCACCTTCTCCTTCTCCTTCTTCTACTTCTTCTGATTCACCCTCCAGACTTCATCTTCTCCTTCTCCTTCTTCTGCTTCTTCTGATTCACCCTCCAGACTTCACCTTCTCCTTCTCCTTCATCTGCTTCTTATGATTCACCCTCCAGACTTCACCTTCTCCTTCTCCTTCTTCTACTTCTTCTGATTCACCCTCCAGACTTCACCTTCTCCTTCTCCTTCTTCTACTTCTTCTGATTCACCCTCCAGTCTTCACCTTCTCCTTCTCCTTCTTCTGCTTCTTCTGCTTCACCCTCCAGACTTCACCTTCTCCTTCTCTTTCTTCTGCTTCTTCTGATTCACCCTCCAGACTTCACCTTCTCCTTCTCCTTCTTCTGCTTCTTCTGATTCACCCTCCTGACTTCACCTTCTCCTTCTCCTTCTTCTACTTCTTCTGATTCACCCTCCTGACTTCACCTTCTCCTTCTCCTTCTTCTACTTCTTCTGCTTCACCCTCCAGACTTCAGCTTCTCCTTCTCATTCTTCTACTTCTTCTGATTCACCCTCCAGACTTCACCTTCTCCTTCTCCTTCTTCTGCTTCTTCTGATTCACCCTCCAGACTTCACCATCTCCTTCTCCTTCTTCTGCTTCTTCTGATTCACCCTCCTGACTTCACCTTCTCCTTCTCCTTCTTCTGCTTCTTCTGATTCACCCTCCAGACTTCACCTTCTCCTTCTCCTTCTTCTACTTCTTCTGATTCACCCTCCAGACTTCACCTTCTCATTCTCCTTCCTCTGCTTCTTCTGATTCAACCTCCAGACTTCACCTTCTCCTTCTCCTTCTTCTGCTTCTTCTGATTCACCCTCCAGACTTCACCTTCTCCTTCTCCTTCTGCTTCTTCTGATTCACCCTCCAGACTTCACCTTCTCCTTCTCCTTCGTCTACTTTTTCTAATTCACCCTCCAGATTAAACCTTCTCCTTCTCCTTCTTCTACTTCTTCTGATTCACCCTCCAGACTTCACCTTCTCCTTCTCCTTCTTCTGCTTCTTCTGATTCACCCTCCAGACTTCACCTTCTGCTTCTCCTTCTTCTACTTCTTCTGATTCGCCCTGCAGACTTCACCTTCTCCTTCTCCTTCTACTTCTTCTGATTCACCCTCCAGACTTCACCTTCACCTTTTCCTTCTTCTACTTCTTCTGCTTCTCCCTCCAGACTTCACCTTCTCCTTCTCCTTCTTCTGCTTCTTCTGATTCACCGTCCAATCTTCACCTTCTCCTTCTCCTTCTTCTACTTCTTCTGATTCACCCTCCAGACTTCACCTTCTCCTTCTCCTTCTTCTACTTCTTCTGATTCACCCTCCAGACTTCACCTTCTCCTTCTCCTTCTTCTACTTCTTCTGATTCACCCTCCTGACTTCACCTTCTACTTCTCCTTCTTCTGCTTCTTTGCTTCACCCTCCAGGCTTCACCTTCTCCTTCTCCTTCTTCTGCTTCTTCTGCTTCACCCTCCAGACTTCACCTTCTCCTTCTCCTTCTTCTGCTTCTTCTGCTTCACCCTCCTGACTTCACCTTCTCCTTCTCCTTCTTCTACTTCTTCTGATTCACCCTCCAGACTTCACCTTCTCCTTCTCCTTCTTCTACTTCTTCTGCTTCACCCCCCTGACTTCACCTTCTCCTTCTCCTTCTTTTGCTTCTTCTGATTCACCCTCCTAACTTCACCTTCTCCTTCTCCTTCTTCTGCTTCTTCTGATTCACCCTCCTGACTTCACCTTCTACTTCTCCTTCTTCTGCTTCTTCTGATTCACCCTCCAGACTTCACCTTCTCCTTCTCCTTCTTCTGCTTCTTCTGATTCACCCTCCAGACTTCACCTTCTCCTTCTCCTTCGTCTACTTTTTCTGATTCACCCTCCAGACTAAACCTTCTCCTTCTCCTTCTTCTACTTCTTCTGATTCACCCTCCAGACTTCACCTTCTCCTTCTCCTTCTTCTGCTTCTTCTGATTCACCCTCCAGACTTCACCTTCTCCTTCTCCTTCTTCTACTTCTTCTGATTCACCCTGCAGACTTCACCTTCTCCTTCTCCTTCTACTTCTTCTGATTCACCCTCCAGACTTCACCTTCTCCTTCTCCTTCTTCTACTTCTTCTGCTTCTCCCTCCAGACTTCACCTTCTCCTTCTCCTTCTTCTGCTTCTTCTGATTCACACTCCAATCTTCATCTTCTCCTTCTCCTTCTTCTACTTCTTCTGATTCACCATCCAGACTTCACCTTCTCCTTCTCATTCTTCTGCTTCTTCTGATTCACCCTCCAGACTTCACTTTCTCCTTCTCCTTCTTCTGCTTCTTCTGATTCACCCTCCAGACCTCACCTTCTCCTTCTCCTTCTTCTTCTTCTTCTGATTCACCCTCCAGACTTCATCTTCTCCTTCTCCTTCTTCTGCTTCTTCTGATTCACCCTCCAGACTTCACCTTCTCCTTCTCCTTCTTCTGCTTCTTCTGCTTCACCCTCCAGACTTCACCTTCTCCTTCTCCTTCTTCTGCTTCTTCTGCTGCGCCCTCCAGACTTCACCTTCTCCTTCTCCTTCTTCTGCTTCTTCTGCTTCACCCTCCTGACATCACCTTCTCCTTCTCCTTCTTCTACTTCTTCTGCTTCACCCCCTGACTTCACCTTCTCCTTCTCCTTCTTCTGCTTCTTCTGATTAACCCTCCTAACTTCACCTTCTCCTTCTCCTTCTTCTGTTTCTTCTGATTCACCCTCCTGACTTCACCTTCTCCTTCTCCTTCGTCTGCTTCTTCTGATTCACCCTCCAGACTTCACCTTCTCCTTCTCCTTCTTCTGCTTCTTCTGATTCACCCTCCAGACTTCACCTTCTCCTTCTCCTTCTTCTGCTTCTTCTGATTCACCCTCCAGACCTCACCTTCTCCTTCTCCTTCTTCTACTTCTTCTGATTCACCCTCCAGACTTCATCTTCTCCTTCTCCTTCTTCTGCTTCTTCTGATTCACCCTCCAGACTTCACCTTCTCCTTCTCCTTCTTCTGCTTCTTATGATTCACCCTCCAGACTTCACCTTCTCCTTCTCCTTCTTCTACTTCTTCTGATTCACCCTCCAGACTTCACCTTCTCCTTCTCCTTCTTCTACTTCTTCTGATTCACCCTCCAGTCTTCACCTTCTCCTTCTTCTGCTTCTTCTGCTTCACCCTCCAGACTTCACCTTCTCCTTCTCTTTCTTCTGCTTCTTCTGATTCACCCTCCAGACTTCACCTTCTCCTTCTCCTTCTTCTGATTCTTCTGATTCACCCTCCAGACTTCACCTTCTCCTTCTCCTTCTTCTGCTTCTTCTGATTCACCCTCCTGACTTCACCTTCTCCTTCTCCTTCTTCTACTTCTTCTGATTCACCCTCCTGACTTCACCTTCTCCTTCTCCTTCTTCTACTTCTTCTGCTTCACCCTCCAGACTTCAGCTTCTCCTTCTCCTTCTTCTACTTCTTCTGATTCACCCTCCAGACTTCACCTTCTCCTTCTCCTTCTTCTGCTTCTTCTGATTCACCCTCCAGACTTCACCTTCTCCTTCTCCTTCTTCTGCTTCTTCTCATTCACCCTCCTGACTTCACCTTCTCCTTCTCCTTCTTCTGCTTCTTCTGATTCACCCTCCAGACTTCACCTTCTCCTTCTCCTTCTTCTACTTCTTCTGATTC
This sequence comes from Somniosus microcephalus, assembly GCF_052327205.1. Taxonomy (NCBI): domain Eukaryota; kingdom Metazoa; phylum Chordata; class Chondrichthyes; order Squaliformes; family Somniosidae; genus Somniosus; species Somniosus microcephalus. The sequence goes on from NW_028225184.1 coordinate 348,757, forward strand.
ACCCTCCAGACTTCACCTTCTCATTCTCCTTCCTCTGCTTCTTCTGATTCACCCTCCAGACTTCACCTTCTCCTTCTCCTTCTTCTGCTTCTTCTGATTCACCCTCCAGACTTCACCTTCTCCTTCTCCTTCTGCTTCTTCTGATTCACCCTCCAGACTTCACCTTCTCCTTCTCCTTCGTCTACTTTTTCTGATTCACCCTCCAGACTAAACCTTCTCCTTCTCCTTCTTCTACTTCTTCTGATTCACCCTCCAGACTTCACCTTCTCCTTCTCCTTCTTCTGCTTCTTCTGATTCACCCTCCAGACTTCACCTTCTCCTTCTCCTTCTTTTACTTCTTCTGATTCACCCTGCAGCCTTCACCTTCTCCTTCTCCTTCTACTTCTTCTGATTCACCCTCCAGACTTCACCTTCACCTTTTCCTTCTTCTACTTCTTCTGCTTCTCCCTCCAGACTTCACCTTCTCCTTCTCCATCTTCTGCTTCTTCTGATTCACCGTCCAATCTTCACCTTCTCCTTCTCCTTCTTCTACTTCTTCTGATTCACCCTCCAGACTTCACCTTCTCCTTCTCCTTCTTCTACTTCTTCTGATTCACCCTCCAGACTTCACCTTCTCCTTCTCCTTCTTCTACTTCTTCTGATTCACCCTCCTGACTTCACCTTCTACTTCTCCTTCTTCTGCTTCTTCTGCTTCACCCTCCAGGCTTCACCTTCTCCTTCTCCTTCTTCTGCTTCTTCTGCTTCACCCTCCAGACTTCACCTTCTCCTTCTCCTTCTTCTGCTTCTTCTGATTCACCCTCCAGACTTCACCTTCTCCTTCTCCTTCTGCTTCTTCTGATTCACCCTCCAGACTTCACCTTCTCCTTCTCCTTCGTCTACTTTTTCTGATTCACCCTCCAGACTAAACCTTCTCCTTCTCCTTCTTCTGCTTCTTCTGATTCACCCTCCAGACTTCACCTTCTCCTTCTCCTTCTTCTACTTCTTCTGATTCACCCTCCTGACTTCACCTTCTCCTTCTCCTTCTTCTACTTCTTCTGCTTCACCCTCCAGACTTCAGCTTCTCCTTCTCCTTCTTCTACTTCTTCTGATTCACCCTCCAGACTTCACCTTCTCCTTCTCCTTCTTCTGCTTCTTCTGATTCACCCTCCAGACTTCACCATCTCCTTCTCCTTCTTCTGCTTCTTCTGATTCACCCTCCTGACTTCACCTTCTCCTTCTCCTTCTTCTGCTTCTTCTGATTCACCCTCCAGACTTCACCTTCTCCTTCTCCTTCTTCTACTTCTTCTGATTCACCCTCCAGACTTCACCTTCTCATTCTCCTTCCTCTGCTTCTTCTGATTCAACCTCCAGACTTCACCTTCTCCTTCTCCTTCTTCTGCTTCTTCTGATTCACCCTCCAGACTTCACCTTCTCCTTCTCCTTCTGCTTCTTCTGATTCACCCTCCAGACTTCACCTTCTCCTTCTCCTTCGTCTACTTTTTCTAATTCACCCTCCAGATTAAACCTTCTCCTTCTCCTTCTTCTACTTCTTCTGATTCACCCTCCAGACTTCACCTTCTCCTTCTCCTTCTTCTGCTTCTTCTGATTCACCCTCCAGACTTCACCTTCTGCTTCTCCTTCTTCTACTTCTTCTGATTCGCCCTGCAGACTTCACCTTCTCCTTCTCCTTCTACTTCTTCTGATTCACCCTCCAGACTTCACCTTCACCTTTTCCTTCTTCTACTTCTTCTGCTTCTCCCTCCAGACTTCACCTTCTCCTTCTCCTTCTTCTGCTTCTTCTGATTCACCGTCCAATCTTCACCTTCTCCTTCTCCTTCTTCTACTTCTTCTGATTCACCCTCCAGACTTCACCTTCTCCTTCTCCTTCTTCTACTTCTTCTGATTCACCCTCCAGACTTCACCTTCTCCTTCTCCTTCTTCTACTTCTTCTGATTCACCCTCCTGACTTCACCTTCTACTTCTCCTTCTTCTGCTTCTTTGCTTCACCCTCCAGGCTTCACCTTCTCCTTCTCCTTCTTCTGCTTCTTCTGCTTCACCCTCCAGACTTCACCTTCTCCTTCTCCTTCTTCTGCTTCTTCTGCTTCACCCTCCTGACTTCACCTTCTCCTTCTCCTTCTTCTACTTCTTCTGATTCACCCTCCAGACTTCACCTTCTCCTTCTCCTTCTTCTACTTCTTCTGCTTCACCCCCCTGACTTCACCTTCTCCTTCTCCTTCTTTTGCTTCTTCTGATTCACCCTCCTAACTTCACCTTCTCCTTCTCCTTCTTCTGCTTCTTCTGATTCACCCTCCTGACTTCACCTTCTACTTCTCCTTCTTCTGCTTCTTCTGATTCACCCTCCAGACTTCACCTTCTCCTTCTCCTTCTTCTGCTTCTTCTGATTCACCCTCCAGACTTCACCTTCTCCTTCTCCTTCGTCTACTTTTTCTGATTCACCCTCCAGACTAAACCTTCTCCTTCTCCTTCTTCTACTTCTTCTGATTCACCCTCCAGACTTCACCTTCTCCTTCTCCTTCTTCTGCTTCTTCTGATTCACCCTCCAGACTTCACCTTCTCCTTCTCCTTCTTCTACTTCTTCTGATTCACCCTGCAGACTTCACCTTCTCCTTCTCCTTCTACTTCTTCTGATTCACCCTCCAGACTTCACCTTCTCCTTCTCCTTCTTCTACTTCTTCTGCTTCTCCCTCCAGACTTCACCTTCTCCTTCTCCTTCTTCTGCTTCTTCTGATTCACACTCCAATCTTCATCTTCTCCTTCTCCTTCTTCTACTTCTTCTGATTCACCATCCAGACTTCACCTTCTCCTTCTCATTCTTCTGCTTCTTCTGATTCACCCTCCAGACTTCACTTTCTCCTTCTCCTTCTTCTGCTTCTTCTGATTCACCCTCCAGACCTCACCTTCTCCTTCTCCTTCTTCTTCTTCTTCTGATTCACCCTCCAGACTTCATCTTCTCCTTCTCCTTCTTCTGCTTCTTCTGATTCACCCTCCAGACTTCACCTTCTCCTTCTCCTTCTTCTGCTTCTTCTGCTTCACCCTCCAGACTTCACCTTCTCCTTCTCCTTCTTCTGCTTCTTCTGCTGCGCCCTCCAGACTTCACCTTCTCCTTCTCCTTCTTCTGCTTCTTCTGCTTCACCCTCCTGACATCACCTTCTCCTTCTCCTTCTTCTACTTCTTCTGCTTCACCCCCCTGACTTCACCTTCTCCTTCTCCTTCTTCTGCTTCTTCTGATTAACCCTCCTAACTTCACCTTCTCCTTCTCCTTCTTCTGTTTCTTCTGATTCACCCTCCTGACTTCACCTTCTCCTTCTCCTTCGTCTGCTTCTTCTGATTCACCCTCCAGACTTCACCTTCTCCTTCTCCTTCTTCTGCTTCTTCTGATTCACCCTCCAGACTTCACCTTCTCCTTCTCCTTCTTCTGCTTCTTCTGATTCACCCTCCAGACCTCACCTTCTCCTTCTCCTTCTTCTACTTCTTCTGATTCACCCTCCAGACTTCATCTTCTCCTTCTCCTTCTTCTGCTTCTTCTGATTCACCCTCCAGACTTCACCTTCTCCTTCTCCTTCTTCTGCTTCTTATGATTCACCCTCCAGACTTCACCTTCTCCTTCTCCTTCTTCTACTTCTTCTGATTCACCCTCCAGACTTCACCTTCTCCTTCTCCTTCTTCTACTTCTTCTGATTCACCCTCCAGTCTTCACCTTCTCCTTCTTCTGCTTCTTCTGCTTCACCCTCCAGACTTCACCTTCTCCTTCTCTTTCTTCTGCTTCTTCTGATTCACCCTCCAGACTTCACCTTCTCCTTCTCCTTCTTCTGATTCTTCTGATTCACCCTCCAGACTTCACCTTCTCCTTCTCCTTCTTCTGCTTCTTCTGATTCACCCTCCTGACTTCACCTTCTCCTTCTCCTTCTTCTACTTCTTCTGATTCACCCTCCTGACTTCACCTTCTCCTTCTCCTTCTTCTACTTCTTCTGCTTCACCCTCCAGACTTCAGCTTCTCCTTCTCCTTCTTCTACTTCTTCTGATTCACCCTCCAGACTTCACCTTCTCCTTCTCCTTCTTCTGCTTCTTCTGATTCACCCTCCAGACTTCACCTTCTCCTTCTCCTTCTTCTGCTTCTTCTCATTCACCCTCCTGACTTCACCTTCTCCTTCTCCTTCTTCTGCTTCTTCTGATTCACCCTCCAGACTTCACCTTCTCCTTCTCCTTCTTCTACTTCTTCTGATTCACCCTCCAGACTTCACCTTCTCATTCTCCTTCCTCTGCTTCTTCTGATTCACCCTCCAGACTTCACCTTCTCCTTCTCCTTCTTCTGCTTCTTCTGATTCACCCTCCAGACTTCACCTTCTCCTTCTCCTTCTGCTTCTTCTGATTCACCCTCCAGACTTCACCTTCTCCTTCTCCTTCGTCTACTTTTTCTGATTCACCCTCCAGACTAAACCTTCTCCTTCTCCTTCTTCTACTTCTTCTGATTCACCCTCCAGACTTCACCTTCTCCTTCTCCTTCTTCTGCTTCTTCTGATTCACCCTCCAGACTTCACCTTCTCCTTCTCCTTCTTTTACTTCTTCTGATTCACCCTGCAGCCTTCACCTTCTCCTTCTCCTTCTACTTCTTCTGATTCACCCTCCAGACTTCACCTTCACCTTTTCCTTCTTCTACTTCTTCTGCTTCTCCCTCCAGACTTCACCTTCTCCTTCTCCTTCTTCTGCTTCTTCTGATTCACCGTCCAATCTTCACCTTCTCCTTCTCCTTCTTCTACTTCTTCTGATTCACCCTCCAGACTTCACCTTCTCCTTCTCCTTCTTCTACTTCTTCTGATTCACCCTCCAGACTTCACCTTCTCCTTCTCCTTCTTCTACTTCTTCTGATTCACCCTCCTGACTTCACCTTCTACTTCTCCTTCTTCTGCTTCTTCTGCTTCACCCTCCAGGCTTCACCTTCTCCTTCTCCTTCTTCTGCTTCTTCTGCTTCACCCTCCAGACTTCACCTTCTCCTTCTCCTTCTTCTGCTTCTTCTGATTCACCCTCCAGACTTCACCTTCTCCTTCTCCTTCTGCTTCTTCTGATTCACCCTCCAGACTTCACCTTCTCCTTCTCCTTCGTCTACTTTTTCTGATTCACCCTCCAGACTAAACCTTCTCCTTCTCCTTCTTCTACATCTTCTGATTCACCCTCCAGACTTCACCTTCTCCTTCTCCTTCTTCTGCTTCTTCTGATTCACCCTCCAGACTTCACCTTCTCCTTCTCCTTCTTCTACTTCTTCTGATTCACCCTGCAGACTTCACCTTCTCCTTCTCCTTCTACTTCTTCTGATTCACCCTCCAGACTTCACCTTCTCCTTCTCCTTCTGCTTCTTCTGATTCACCCTCCAGACTTCACCTTCTCCTTCTCCTTCGTCTACTTTTTCTGATTCACCCTCCAGACTAAACCTTCTCCTTCTCCTTCTTCTACTTCTTCTGATTCACCCTCCAGACTTCACCTTCTCCTTCTCCTTCTTCTGCTTCTTCTGATTCACCCTCCAGACTTCACCTTCTCCTTCTCGTTCTTCTACTTCTTCTGATTCACCCTGCAGACTTCACCTTCTCCTTCTCCTTCTACTTCTTCTGATTCACCCTCCAGACTTCACCTTCACCTTTTCCTTCTTCTACTTCTTCTGCTTCTCCCTCCAGACTTCACCTTCTCCTTCTCCTTCTTCTGCTTCTTCTGATTCACCGTCCAATCTTCACCTTCTCCTTCTCCTTCTTCTACTTCTTCTGATTCACCCTCCAGACTTCACCTTCTCCTTCTCCTTCTTCTACTTCTTCTGATTCACCCTCCAGACTTCACCTTCTCCTTCTCCTTCTTCTACTTCTTCTGATTCACCCTCCTGACTTCACCTTCTACTTCTCCTTCTTCTGCTTCTTCTGCTTCACCCTCCAGGCTTCACCTTCTCCTTCTCCTTCTTCTGCTTCTTCTGCTTCACCCTCCAGACTTCACCTTCTCCTTCTCCTTCTTCTGCTTCTTCTGCTTCACCCTCCTGACTTCACCTTCTCCTTCTCCTTCTTCTACTTCTTCTGATTCACCCTCCAGACTTCACCTTCTCCTTCTCCTTCTTCTGCTCCTGCTGCTTCACCCTCCAGACTTCACCTTCTCCTTCTCCTTCTTCTGCTTCTTCTGCTTCGCCCTCCAGACTTCACCTTCTCCTTCTTCTGCTTCTTCTGCTTCACCCTCCTGACTTCACCTTCTCCTTCTCCTTCTTCTACTTCTTCTGATTCACCCTCCAGACTTCACCTTCTCCTTCTCCTTCTTCTACTTCTTCTGCTTCACCCCCCTGACTTCACCTTCTCCTTCTCCTTCTTTTGCTTCTTCTGATTCACCCTCCTAACTTCACCTTCTCCTTCTCCTTCTTCTGCTTCTTCTGATTCACCCTCCTGACTTCACCTTCTACTTCTCCTTCTTCTGCTTCTTCTGATTCACCCTCCAGACTTCACCTTCTCCTTCTCCTTCTTCTGCTTCTTCTGATTCACCCTCCAGACTTCACTTTCTCCTTCTCCTTCTTCTGCTTCTTCTGATTCACCCTCCAGACCTCACCTTCTCCTTCTCCTTCTTCTACTTCTTCTGATTCACCCTCCAGACTTCATCTTCTCCTTCTCCTTCTTCTGCTTCTTCTGATTCACCCTCCAGACTTCACCTTCTCCTTCTCCTTCTTCTGCTTCTTCTGCTTCACCCTCCAGACATCACCTTCTCCTTCTCCTTCTTCTGCTTCTTCTGCTGCGCCCTCCAGACTTCACCTTCTCCTTCTCCTTCTTCTGCTTCTTCTGCTTCACCCTCCTGACATCACCTTCTCCTTCTCCTTCTTCTACTTCTTCTGCTTCACCCCCCTGACTTCACCTTCTCCTTCTCCTTCTTCTGCTTCTTCTGATTCACCCTCCTAACTTCACCTTCTCCTTCTCCTTCTTCTGCTTCTTCTGATTCACCCTCCTGACTTCACCTTCTCCTTCTCCTTCGTCTGCTTCTTCTGATTCACCCTCCAGACTTCACCTCCTCCTTATCCTTCTTCTGCTTCTTCTGATTCACCCTCCAGACTTCACCTTCTCCTTCTCCTTCTTCTGCTTCTTCTGATTCACCCTCCAGACCTCACCTTCTCCTTCTCCTTCTTCTACTTCTTCTGATTCACCCTCCAGACTTCATCTTCTCCTTCTCCTTCTTCTGCTTCTTCTGATTCACCCTCCAGACTTCACCTTCTCCTTCTCCTTCTTCTGCTTCTTATGATTCACCCTCCAGACTTCACCTTCTCCTTCTCCTTCTTCTTCTTCTTCTGATTCACCCTCCAGACTTCACCTTCTCCTTCTCCTTCTTCTACTTCTTCTGATTCACCCTCCAGTCTTCACCTTCTCCTTCTCCTTCTTCTGCTTCTTCTGCTTCACCCTCCAGACTTCACCTTCTCCTTCTCTTTCTTCTGCTTCTTCTGATTCACCCTCCAGACTTCACCTTCTCCTTCTCCTTCTTCTGATTCTTCTGATTCACCCTCCAGACTTCACCTTCTCCTTCTCCTTCTTCTGCTTCTTCTGATTCACCCTCCTGACTTCACCTTCTCCTTCTCCTTCTTCTACTTCTTCTGATTCACCCTCCTGACTTCACCTTCTCCTTCTCCTTCTTCTACTTCTTCTGCTTCACCCTCCAGACTTCACCTTCTCCTTCTCCTTCTTCTACTTCTTCTGATTCACCCTCCAGACTTCACCTTCTCCTTCTCCTTTTTCTGCTTCTTCTGATTCACCCTCCAGACTTCACCTTCTCCTTCTCCTTCTTCTGCTTCTTCTGATTCACCCTCCTGACTTCACCTTCTCCTTCTCCTTCTTCTGCTTCTTCTGATTCACCCTCCAGACTTCACCTTCTCCTTCTCCTTCTTCTACTTCTTCTGATTCACCCTCCAGACTTCACCTTCTCATTCTCCTTCCTCTGCTTCTTCTGATTCACCCTCCAGACTTCAACTTCTCCTTCTCCTTCTTCTGCTTCTTCTGATTCACCCTCCAGACTTCACCTTCTCCTTCTCCTTCTGCTTCTTCTGATTCACCTCCAGACTTCACCTTCTCCTTCTCCTTCGTCTACTTTTTCTGATTCACCCTCCAGACTAAACCTTCTCCTTCTCCTTCTTCTACTTCTTCTGATTCACCCTCCAGACTTCACCTTCTCCTTCTCCTTCTTCTGCTTCTTCTGATTCACCCTCCAGACTTCACCTTCTCCTTCTCCTTCTTCTACTTCTTCTGATTCACCCTGCAGACTTCACCTTCTCCTTCTCCTTCTACTTCTTCTGATTCACCCTCCAGACTTCACCTTCTCCTTCTCCTTCTTCTACTTCTTCTGCTTCTCCCTCCAGACTTCACCTTCTCCTTCTCCTTCTTCTGCTTCTTCTGATTCACCCTCCAATCTTCACCTTCTCCTTCTCCTTCTTCTACTTCTTCTGATTCACCCTCCAGTCTTCACCTTCTCCTTCTCCTTCTTCTACTTCTTCTGATTCACCCTCCAGACTTCACCTTCTCCTTCTCCTTCTTCTACTTCTTCTGATTCACCCTCCTGACTTCACCTTCTACTTCTCCTTCTTCTGCTTCTTCTGCTTCACCCTCCAGGCTTCACCTTCTCCTTCTCCTTCTTCTGCTTCTTCTGCTTCACCCTCCAGACTTCACCTTCTCCTTCTCCTTCTTCTGCTTCTTCTGCTTCACCCTCCTGACTTCACCTTCTCCTTCTCCTTCTTCTACTTCTTCTGATTCACCCTCCAGACTTCACCTTCTCCTTCTCCTTCTTCTGCTTCTTCTGCTTCGCCCTCCAGACTTCACCTTCTCCTTCTCCTTCTTCTGTTCTTCTGCTTCACCCTCCTGACTTCACCTTCTCCTTTTCCTTCTTCTACTTCTTCTGATTCACCCTCCAGACTTCACCATCTCCTTCTCCTTCTTCTACTTCTTCTGCTTCACCCCCCTGACTTCACCTTCTCCTTCTCCTTCTTTTGCTTCTTCTGATTCACCCTCCTAACTTCACCTTCTCCTTCTCCTTCTTCTGCCTCTTCTGATTCACCCTCCTGACTTCACCTTCTACTTCTCCTTCTTCTGCTTCTTCTGATTCACCCTCCAGACTTCACCTTCTCCTTCTCCTTCTTCTGCTTCTTCTGATTCACCCTCCAGACTTCACCTTCTCCTTCTCCTTCGTCTACTTTTTCTGATTCACCCTCCAGACTAAACCTTCTCCTTCTCCTTCTTCTACATCTTCTGATTCACCCTCCAGACTTCACCTTCTCCTTCTCCTTCTTCTGCTTCTTCTGATTCACCCTCCAGACTTCACCTTCTCCTTCTCCTTCTTCTACTTCTTCTGATTCACCCTGCAGACTTCACCTTCTCCTTCTCCTTCTACTTCTTCTGATTCACCCTCCAGACTTCACCTTCTCCTTCTCCTTCTTCTACTTCTTCTGCTTCTCCCTCCAGACTTCACCTTCTCCTTCTCCTTCTTCTGCTTCTTCTGATTCACCCTCCAATCTTCACCTTCTCCTTCTCCTTCTTCTACTTCTTCTGATTCACCCTCCAGACTTCACCTTCTCCTTCTCCTTCTTCTACTTCTTCTGATTCACCCTCCAGACTTCACCTTCTCCTTCTCCTTCTTCTGCTTCTTCTGATTCACTCTCCTGACTTCACCTTCTCCTTCTCCTTCTTCTGCTTCTTCTGATTCACCATCCAGACTTCACCTTCTCCTTCTCCTTCTTCTGCTTCTTCTGATTCACCCTCCAGACTTCACTTTCTCCTTCTCCTTCTTTTGCTTCTTCTGATTCACCCTCCAGACCTCACCTTCTCCTTCTCCTTCTTCTTCTTCTTCTGATTCACCCTCCAGACTTCATCTTCTCCTTCTCCTTCTTCTGCTTCTTCTGATTCACCCTCCAGACTTCACCTTCTCCTTCTCCTTCTTCTGCTTCTTCTGCTTCACCCTCCAGACTTCACCTTCTCCTTCTCCTTCTTCTGCTTCTTCTGCTGCGCCCTCCAGACTTCACCTTCTCCTTCTCCTGCTTCTTCTGCTTCACCCTCCTGACATCACCTTCTCCTTCTCCTTCTTCTACTTCTTCTGCTTCACCCCCCTGACTTCACCTTCTCCTTCTCCTTCTTCTGCTTCTTCTGATTAACCCTCCTAACTTCACCTTCTCCTTCTCCTTCTTCTGCTTCTTCTGATTCACCCTCCTGACTTCACCTTCTCCTTCTCCTTCGTCTGCTTCTTCTGATTCACCCTCCAGACTTCACCTTCTCCTTCTCCTTCTTCTGCTTCTTCTGATTCACCCTCCAGACTTCACCTTCTCCTTCTCCTTCTTCTGCTTCTTCTGATTCACCCTCCAGACCTCACCTTTTCCTTCTCCTTCTTCTACTTCTTCTGATTCACCCTCCAGACTTCATCTTCTCCTTCTCCTTCTTCTGCTTCTTCTGATTCACCCTCCAGACTTCACCTTCTCCTTCTCCTTCTTCTGCTTCTTATGATTCACCCTCCAGACTTCACCTTCTCCTTCTCCTTCTTCTACTTCTTCTGATTCACCCTCCAGACTTCACCTTCTCCTTCTCCTTCTTCTACTTCTTCTGATTCACCCTCCAGTCTTCACCTTCTCCTTCTCCTTCTTCTGCTTCTTCTGCTTCACCCTCCAGACTTCACCTTCTCCTTCTCTTTCTTCTGCTTCTTCTGATTCACCCTCCAGACTTCACCTTCTCCTTCTCCTTCTTCTGATTCTTCTGATTCACCCTCCAGACTTCACCTTCTCCTTCTCCTTCTTCTGCTTCTTCTGATTCACCCTCCTGACTTCACCTTCTCCTTCTCCTTCTTCTACTTCTTCTGATTCACCCTCCTGACTTCACCTTCTCCTTCTCCTTCTTCTACTTCTTCTGCTTCACCCTCCAGACTTCAGCTTCTCCTTCTCCTTCTTCTACTTTTTCTGATTCACCCTCCAGACTTCACCTTCTCCTTCTCCTTCTACTGCTTCTTCTGATTCACCCTCCAGACTTCACCTTCTCCTTCTCCTTCTTCTGCTTCTTCTGATTCACCCTCCTGACGTCACCTTCTCCTTCTCCTTCTTCTGCTTCTTCTGATTCACCCTCCAGACTTCACCTTCTCCTTCTCCTTCTTCTACTTCTTCTGATTCACCCTCCAGACTTCACCTTCTCATTCTCCTTCCTCTGCTTCTTCTGATTCACCCTCCAGACTTCACCTTCTCCTTCTCCTTCTTCTGCTTCTTCTGATTCACCCTCCAGACTTCACCTTCTCCTTCTCCTTCTGCTTCTTCTGATTCACCCTCCAGACTTCACCTTCTCCTTCTCCTTCGTCTACTTTTTCTGATTCACCCTCCAGACTAAACCTTCTCCTTCTCCTTCTTCTACTTCTTCTGATTCACCCTCCAGACTTCACCTTCTCCTTCTCCTTCTTCTGCTTCTTCTGATTCACCCTCCAGACTTCACCTTCTCCTTCTCCTTCTTCTACTTCTTCTGATTCACCCTGCAGACTTCACCTTCTCCTTCTCCTTCTACTTCTTCTGATTCACCCTCCAGACTTCACCTTCACCTTTTCCTTCTTCTACTTCTTCTGCTTCTCCCTCCAGACTTCACCTTCTCCTTCTCCTTCTTCTGCTTCTTCTGATTCACCGTCCAATCTTCACCTTCTCCTTCTCCTTCTTCTACTTCTTCTGATTCACCCTCCAGACTTCACCTTCTCCTTCTCCTTCTTCTACTTCTTCTGATTCACCCTCCAGACTTCACCTTCTCCTTCTCCTTCTTCTACTTCTTCTGATTCACCCTCCTGACTTCACCTTCTACTTCTCCTTCTTCTGCTTCTTCTGCTTCATCCTCCAGGCTTCACCTTCTCCTTCTCCTTCTTCTGCTTCTTCTGCTTCACCCTCCAGACTTAACCTTCTCCTTCTCCTTCTTCTGCTTCTTCTGCTTCACCCTCCTGACTTCACCTTCTCCTTCTCCTTCTTCTACTTCTTCTGATTCACCCTCCAGACTTCACCTTCTCCTTCTCCTTCTTCTGCTTCTTCTGCTTCACCCTCCAGACTTCACCTTCTCCTTCTCCTTCTTCTGCTTCTTCTGCTTCGCCCTCCAGACTTCACCTTCTCCTTCTTCTGCTTCTTCTGCTTCACCCTCCAGACTTCACCTTCTCCTTTTCCTTCTTCTACTTCTTCTGATTCACCCTCCAGACTTTACCTTCTCCTTCTCCTTCTTCTACTTCTTCTGATTCACCCTCCAGACTTTACCTTCTCCTTCTCCTTCTTCTACTTCTTCTGCTTCTCCCTCCAGACTTCACCTTCTCCTTCTCCTTCTTCTGCTTCTTCTGATTCAACTCCAGACTTCACCTTCTCCTTCTCCTTCTTCAATTCTTCTGATTCACCCTCCAGACTTCACCTTCTCCTTCTCCTTCTTCTACTTCTTCTGATTCACCCTCCAGACTTCACCTTCTCCTTCTCCTTCTTCTACTTCTTCTGATTCACCCTCCTGACTTCACCTTCTCCTTCTCCTTCTTCTGCTTCTTCTGCTTCACCCTCCAGACTTCACCTTCTCCTTCTCCTTCTTCTGCTTCTTCTGCTTCACCCTCCAGACTTCACCTTCTCCGTCTCCTTCTTCTGCTTCACCCTCCAGACTTCATCTTCTCCTTCTCCTTCTTCTGCTTCTTCTGATTCACCCTCCAGACTTCACCTTCTCCTTCTCCTTCTTCTGCTTCTTCTGATTCACCCTCCAGACTTCACCTTCTCCTTCTTCTACTTCTTCTGATTCACCCTCCAGACTTCACCTTCTCCTTCTCCTTCTTCTACTTCCTCTGCTTCACCCCCCTGACTTCACCTTCTCCTTCTCCTTCTTTTGCTTCTTCTGATTCACCCTCCTGACTTCACCTTCTACTTCTCCTTCTTCTGCTTCTTCTGATTCACCCTCCAGACTTCACCTTCTCCTTCTCCTTCTTCTGCTTCTTCTGATTCACCCTCCAGACTTCACTTTCTCCTTCTCCTTCTTCTGCTTCTTCTGATTCACCCTCCAGACCTCACCTTCTCCTTCTCCTTCTTCTACTTCTTCTGATTCACCCTCCAGACTTCATCTTCTCCTTCTCCTTCTTCTGCTTCTTCTGATTCACCCTCCAGACTTCACCTTCTCCTTCTCCTTCTTCTGCTTCTTCTGATTCACCCTCCAGACCTCACCTTCTCCTTCTCCTTCTTCTACTTCTTCTGATTCACCCTCCAGACTTCATCTTCTCCTTCTCCTTCTTCTGCTTCTTCTGATTCACCCTCCAGACTTCACCTTCTCCTTCTCCTTCTTCTGCTTCTTATGATTCACCCTCCAGACTTCACCTTCTCCTTCTCCTTCTTCTACTTCTTCTGATTCACCCTCCAGACTTCACCTTCTCCTTCTCCTTCTTCTACTTCTTCTGATTCACCCTCCAGTCTTCACCTTCTCCTTCTCCTTCTTCTGCTTCTTCTGCTTCACCCTCCAGACTTCACCTTCTCCTTCTCTTTCTTCTGCTTCTTCTGATTCACCCTCCAGACTTCACCTTCTCCTTCTCCTTCTTCTGATTCTTCTGATTCACCCTCCAGACTTCACCTTCTCCTTCTCCTTCTTCTGCTTCTTCTGATTCACCCTCCTGACTTCACCTTCTCCTTCTCCTTCTTCTACTTCTTCTGATTCACCCTCCTGACTTCACCTTCTCCTTCTCCTTCTTCTACTTCTTCTGCTTCACCCTCCAGACTTCAGCTTCTCCTTCTCCTTCTTCTACTTTTTCTGATTCACCCTCCAGACTTCACCTTCTCCTTCTCCTTCTTCTGCTTCTTCTGATTCACCCTCCAGACTTCACCTTCTCCTTCTCCTTCTTCTGCTTCTTCTGATTCACCCTCCTGACTTCACCTTCTCCTTCTCCTTCTTCTGCTTCTTCTGATTCACCCTCCAGACTTCACCTTCTCCTTCTCCTTCTTCTACTTCTTCTGATTCACCCTCCAGACTTCACCTTCTCATTCTCCTTCCTCTGCTTCTTCTGATTCACCCTCCAGACTTCACCTTCTCCTTCTCCTTCTTCTGCTTCTTCTGATTCACCCTCCAGACTTCACCTTCTCCTTCTCCTTCTTCTGATTCTTCTGATTCACCCTCCAGACTTCACCTTCTCCTTCTCCTTCTTCTGCTTCTTCTGATTCACCCTCCTGACTTCACCTTCTCCTTCTCCTTCTTCTACTTCTTCTGATTCACCCTCCTGACTTCACCTTCTCCTTCTCCTTCTTCTACTTCTTCTGCTTCACCCTCCAGACTTCAGCTTCTCCTTCTCCTTCTTCTACTTTTTCTGATTCACCCTCCAGACTTCACCTTCTCCTTCTCCTTCTACTGCTTCTTCTGATTCACCCTCCAGACTTCACCTTCTCCTTCTCCTTCTTCTGCTTCTTCTGATTCACCCTCCTGACGTCACCTTCTCCTTCTCCTTCTTCTGCTTCTTCTGATTCACCCTCCAGACTTCACCTTCTCCTTCTCCTTCTTCTACTTCTTCTGATTCACCCTCCAGACTTCACCTTCTCATTCTCCTTCCTCTGCTTCTTCTGATTCACCCTCCAGACTTCACCTTCTCCTTCTCCTTCTTCTGCTTCTTCTGATTCACCCTCCAGACTTCACCTTCTCCTTCTCCTTCTGCTTCTTCTGATTCACCCTCCAGACTTCACCTTCTCCTTCTCCTTCGTCTACTTTTTCTGATTCACCCTCCAGACTAAACCTTCTCCTTCTCCTTCTTCTACTTCTTCTGATTCACCCTCCAGACTTCACCTTCTCCTTCTCCTTCTTCTGCTTCTTCTGATTCACCCTCCAGACTTCACCTTCTCCTTCTCCTTCTTCTACTTCTTCTGATTCACCCTGCAGACTTCACCTTCTCCTTCTCCTTCTACTTCTTCTGATTCACCCTCCAGTCTTCACCTTCTCCTTCTCCTTCTTCTGCTTCTTCTGCTTCACCCTCCAGACTTCACCTTCTCCTTCTCTTTCTTCTGCTTCTTCTGATTCACCCTCCAGACTTCACCTTCTCCTTCTCCTTCTTCTGATTCTTCTGATTCACCCTCCAGACTTCACCTTCTCCTTCTCCTTCTTCTGCTTCTTCTGATTCACCCTCCTGACTTCACCTTCTCCTTCTCCTTCTTCTACTTCTTCTGATTCACCCTCCTGACTTCACCTTCTCCTTCTCCTTCTTCTACTTCTTCTGCTTCACCCTCCAGACTTCAGCTTCTCCTTCTCCTTCTTCTACTTTTTCTGATTCACCCTCCAGACTTCACCTTCTCCTTCTCCTTCTACTGCTTCTTCTGATTCACCCTCCAGACTTCACCTTCTCCTTCTCCTTCTTCTGCTTCTTCTGATTCACCCTCCTGACGTCACCTTCTCCTTCTCCTTCTTCTGCTTCTTCTGATTCACCCTCCAGACTTCACCTTCTCCTTCTCCTTCTTCTACTTCTTCTGATTCACCCTCCAGACTTCACCTTCTCATTCTCCTTCCTCTGCTTCTTCTGATTCACCCTCCAGACTTCACCTTCTCCTTCTCCTTCTTCTGCTTCTTCTGATTCACCCTCCAGACTTCACCTTCTCCTTCTCCTTCTGCTTCTTCTGATTCACCCTCCAGACTTCACCTTCTCCTTCTCCTTCGTCTACTTTTTCTGATTCACCCTCCAGACTAAACCTTCTCCTTCTCCTTCTTCTACTTCTTCTGATTCACCCTCCAGACTTCACCTTCTCCTTCTCCTTCTTCTGCTTCTTCTGATTCACCCTCCAGACTTCACCTTCTCCTTCTCCTTCTTCTACTTCTTCTGATTCACCCTGCAGACTTCACCTTCTCCTTCTCCTTCTACTTCTTCTGATTCACCCTCCAGACTTCACCTTCACCTTTTCCTTCTTCTACTTCTTCTGCTTCTCCCTCCAGACTTCACCTTCTCCTTCTCCTTCTTCTGCTTCTTCTGATTCACCGTCCAATCTTCACCTTCTCCTTCTCCTTCTTCTACTTCTTCTGATTCACCCTCCAGACTTCACCTTCTCCTTCTCCTTCTTCTACTTCTTCTGATTCACCCTCCAGACTTCACCTTCTCCTTCTCCTTCTTCTACTTCTTCTGATTCACCCTCCTGACTTCACCTTCTACTTCTCCTTCTTCTGCTTCTTCTGCTTCATCCTCCAGGCTTCACCTTCTCCTTCTCCTTCTTCTGCTTCTTCTGCTTCACCCTCCAGACTTAACCTTCTCCTTCTCCTTCTTCTGCTTCTTCTGCTTCACCCTCCTGACTTCACCTTCTCCTTCTCCTTCTTCTACTTCTTCTGATTCACCCTCCAGACTTCACCTTCTCCTTCTCCTTCTTCTGCTTCTTCTGCTTCACCCTCCAGACTTCACCTTCTCCTTCTCCTTCTTCTGCTTCTTCTGCTTCGCCCTCCAGACTTCACCTTCTCCTTCTTCTGCTTCTTCTGCTTCACCCTCCAGACTTCACCTTCTCCTTTTCCTTCTTCTACTTCTTCTGATTCACCCTCCAGACTTTACCTTCTCCTTCTCCTTCTTCTACTTCTTCTGATTCACCCTCCAGACTTTACCTTCTCCTTCTCCTTCTTCTACTTCTTCTGCTTCTCCCTCCAGACTTCACCTTCTCCTTCTCCTTCTTCTGCTTCTTCTGATTCAACTCCAGACTTCACCTTCTCCTTCTCCTTCTTCAATTCTTCTGATTCACCCTCCAGACTTCACCTTCTCCTTCTCCTTCTTCTACTTCTTCTGATTCACCCTCCAGACTTCACCTTCTCCTTCTCCTTCTTCTACTTCTTCTGATTCACCCTCCTGACTTCACCTTCTCCTTCTCCTTCTTCTGCTTCTTCTGCTTCACCCTCCAGACTTCACCTTCTCCTTCTCCTTCTTCTGCTTCTTCTGCTTCACCCTCCAGACTTCACCTTCTCCGTCTCCTTCTTCTGCTTCACACTCCAGACTTCATCTTCTCCTTCTCCTTCTTCTGCTTCTTCTGATTCACCCTCCAGACTTCACCTTCTCCTTCTCCTTCTTCTGCTTCTTCTGATTCACCCTCCAGACTTCACCTTCTCCTTCTTCTACTTCTTCTGATTCACCCTCCAGACTTCACCTTCTCCTTCTCCTTCTTCTACTTCTTCTGCTTCACCCCCCTGACTTCACCTTCTCCTTCTCCTTCTTTTGCTTCTTCTGATTCACCCTCCTAACTTCACCTTCTCCTTCTCCTTCTTCTGCTTCTTCTGATTCACCCTCCTGACTTCACCTTCTACTTCTCCTTCTTCTGCTTCTTCTGATTCACCCTCCAGACTTCACCTTCTCCTTCTCCTTCTTCTGCTTCTTCTGATTCACCCTCCAGACTTCACTTTCTCCTTCTCCTTCTTCTGCTTCTTCTGATTCACCCTCCAGACCTCACCTTCTCCTTCTCCTTCTTCTACTTCTTCTGATTCACCCTCCAGACTTCATCTTCTCCTTCTCCTTCTTCTGCTTCTTCTGATTCACCCTCCAGACTTCACCTTCTCCTTCTCCTTCTTCTGCTTCTTCTGATTCACCCTCCAGACCTCACCTTCTCCTTCTCCTTCTTCTACTTCTTCTGATTCACCCTCCAGACTTCATCTTCTCCTTCTCCTTCTTCTGCTTCTTCTGATTCACCCTCCAGACTTCACCTTCTCCTTCTCCTTCTTCTGCTTCTTATGATTCACCCTCCAGACTTCACCTTCTCCTTCTCCTTCTTCTACTTCTTCTGATTCACCCTCCAGACTTCACCTTCTCCTTCTCCTTCTTCTACTTCTTCTGATTCACCCTCCAGTCTTCACCTTCTCCTTCTCCTTCTTCTGCTTCTTCTGCTTCACCCTCCAGACTTCACCTTCTCCTTCTCTTTCTTCTGCTTCTTCTGATTCACCCTCCAGACTTCACCTTCTCCTTCTCCTTCTTCTGATTCTTCTGATTCACCCTCCAGACTTCACCTTCTCCTTCTCCTTCTTCTGCTTCTTCTGATTCACCCTCCTGACTTCACCTTCTCCTTCTCCTTCTTCTACTTCTTCTGATTCACCCTCCTGACTTCACCTTCTCCTTCTCCTTCTTCTACTTCTTCTGCTTCACCCTCCAGACTTCAGCTTCTCCTTCTCCTTCTTCTACTTTTTCTGATTCACCCTCCAGACTTCACCTTCTCCTTCTCCTTCTTCTGCTTCTTCTGATTCACCCTCCAGACTTCACCTTCTCCTTCTCCTTCTTCTGCTTCTTCTGATTCACCCTCCTGACTTCACCTTCTCCTTCTCCTTCTTCTGCTTCTTCTGATTCACCCTCCAGACTTCACCTTCTCCTTCTCCTTCTTCTACTTCTTCTGATTCACCCTCCAGACTTCACCTTCTCATTCTCCTTCCTCTGCTTCTTCTGATTCACCCTCCAGACTTCACCTTCTCCTTCTCCTTCTTCTGCTTCTTCTGATTCACCCTCCAGACTTCACCTTCTCCTTCTCCTTCTGCTTCTTCTGATTCACCCTCCAGACTTCACCTTCTCCTTCTCCTTCGTCTACTTTTTCTGATTCACCCTCCAGACTAAACCTTCTCCTTCTCCTTCTTCTACTTCTTCTGATTCACCCTCCAGACTTCACCTTCTCCTTCTCCTTCTTCTGCTTCTTCTGATTCACCCTCCAGACTTCACCTTCTCCTTCTCCTTCTTCTACTTCTTCTGATTCACCCTGCAGACTTCACCTTCTCCTTCTCCTTCTACTTCTTCTGATTCACCCTCCAGACTTCACCTTCACCTTTTCCTTCTTCTACTTCTTCTGCTTCTCCCTCCAGACTTCACCTTCTCCTTCTCCTTCTTCTGCTTCTTCTGATTCACCGTCCAATCTTCACCTTCTCCTTCTCCTTCTTCTACTTCTGCTGATTCACCCTCCAGACTTCACCTTCTCCTTCTCCTTCTTCTACTTCTTCTGATTCACCCTCCAGACTTCACCTTCTCCTTCTCCTTCTTCTACTTCTTCTGATTCACCCTCCTGACTTCACCTTCTACTTCTCCTTCTTCTGCTTCTTCTGCTTCACCCTCCAGGCTTCACCTTCTCCTTCTCCTTCTTCTGCTTCTTCTGCTTCACCCTCCAGACTTCACCTTCTCCTTCTCCTTCTTCTGCTTCTTCTGCTTCACCCTCCTGACTTCACCTTCTCCTTCTCCTTCTTCTACTTCTTCTGATTCACCCTCCAGACTTCACCTTCTCCTTCTCCTTCTTCTGCTTCTTCTGCTTCACCCTCCAGACTTCACCCTCTCCTTCTCCTTCTTCTGCTTCTTCTGCTTCGCCCTCCAGACTTCACCTTCTCCTTCTTCTGCTTCTTCTGCTTCACCCTCCAGACTTCACTTTCTCCTTTTCCTTCTTCTACTTCTTCTGATTCACCCTCCAGACTTTACATTCTCCTTCTCCTTCTTCTACTTCTTCTGATTCACCCTCCAGACTTTACCTTCTCCTTCTCCTTCTTCTACTTCTTCTGCTTCTCCCTCCAGACTTCACCTTCTCCTTCTCCTTCTTCTGCTTCTTCTGATTCAACTCCAGACTTCACCTTCTCCTTCTCCTTCTTCAATTCTTCTGATTCACCCTCCAGACTTCACCTTCTCCTTCTCCTTCTTCTACTTCTTCTGATTCACCCTCCAGACTTCACCTTCTCCTTCTCCTTCTTCTACTTCTTCTGATTCACCCTCCTGACTTCACCTTCTCCTTCTCCTTCTTCTGCTTCTTCTGCTTCACCCTCCAGACTTCACCTTCTCCTTCTCCTTCTTCTGCTTCTTCTGCTTCACCCTCCAGACTTCACCTTCTCCGTCTCCTTCTTCTGCTTCACCCTCCAGACTTCATCTTCTCCTTCTCCTTCTTCTGCTTCTTCTGATTCACCCTCCAGACTTCACCTTCTCCTTCTCCTTCTTCTGCTTCTTCTGATTCACCCTCCAGACTTCACCTTCTCCTTCTCCTTCTTCTACTTCTTCTGATTCACCCTCCAGACTTCACCTTCTCCTTCTCCTTCTTCTACTTCTTCTGCTTCACCCCCCTGACTTCACCTTCTCCTTCTCCTTCTTTTGCTTCTTCTGATTCACCCTCCTAACTTCACCTTCTCCTTCTCCTTCTTCTGCTTCTTCTGATTCACCCTCCTGACTTCACCTTCTACTTCTCCTTCTTCTGCTTCTTCTGATTCACCCTCCAGACTTCACCTTCTCCTTCTCCTTCTTCTGCTTCTTCTGATTCACCCTCCAGACTTCACTTTCTCCTTCTCCTTCTTCTGCTTCTTCTGATTCACCCTCCAGACCTCACCTTCTCCTTCTCCTTCTTCTACTTCTTCTGATTCACCCTCCAGACTTCATCTTCTCCTTCTCCTTCTTCTGCTTCTTCTGATTCACCCTCCAGACTTCACCTTCTCCTTCTCCTTCTTCTGCTTCTTCTGATTCACCCTCCAGACCTCACCTTCTCCTTCTCCTTCTTCTACTTCTTCTGATTCACCCTCCAGACTTCATCTTCTCCTTCTCCTTCTTCTGCTTCTTCTGATTCACCCTCCAGACTTCACCTTCTCCTTCTCCTTCTTCTGCTTCTTATGATTCACCCTCCAGACTTCACCTTCTCCTTCTCCTTCTTCTACTTCTTCTGATTCACCCTCCAGACTTCACCTTCTCCTTCTCCTTCTTCTACTTCTTCTGATTCACCCTCCAGTCTTCACCTTCTCCTTCTCCTTCTTCTGCTTCTTCTGCTTCACCCTCCAGACTTCACCTTCTCCTTCTCTTTCTTCTGCTTCTTCTGATTCACCCTCCAGACTTCACCTTCTCCTTCTCCTTCTTCTGATTCTTCTGATTCACCCTCCAGACTTCACCTTCTCCTTCTCCTTCTTCTGCTTCTTCTGATTCACCCTCCTGACTTCACCTTCTCCTTCTCCTTCTTCTACTTCTTCTGATTCACCCTCCTGACTTCACCTTCTCCTTCTCCTTCTTCTACTTCTTCTGCTTCACCCTCCAGACTTCAGCTTCTCCTTCTCCTTCTTCTACTTTTTCTGATTCACCCTCCAGACTTCACCTTCTCCTTCTCCTTCTTCTGCTTCTTCTGATTCACCCTCCAGACTTCACCTTCTCCTTCTCCTTCTTCTGCTTCTTCTGATTCACCCTCCTGACTTCACCTTCTCCTTCTCCTTCTTCTGCTTCTTCTGATTCACCCTCCAGACTTCACCTTCTCCTTCTCCTTCTTCTACTTCTTCTGATTCACCCTCCAGACTTCACCTTCTCATTCTCCTTCCTCTGCTTCTTCTGATTCACCCTCCAGACTTCACCTTCTCCTTCTCCTTCTTCTGCTTCTTCTGATTCACCCTCCAGACTTCACCTTCTCCTTCTCCTTCTGCTTCTTCTGATTCACCCTCCAGACTTCACCTTCTCCTTCTCCTTCGTCTACTTTTTCTGATTCACCCTCCAGACTAAACCTTCTCCTTCTCCTTCTTCTACTTCTTCTGATTCACCCTCCAGACTTCACCTTCTCCTTCTCCTTCTTCTGCTTCTTCTGATTCACCCTCCAGACTTCACCTTCTCCTTCTCCTTCTTCTACTTCTTCTGATTCACCCTGCAGACTTCACCTTCTCCTTCTCCTTCTACTTCTTCTGATTCACCCTCCAGACTTCACCTTCACCTTTTCCTTCTTCTACTTCTTCTGCTTCTCCCTCCAGACTTCACCTTCTCCTTCTCCTTCTTCTGCTTCTTCTGATTCACCGTCCAATCTTCACCTTCTCCTTCTCCTTCTTCTACTTCTTCTGATTCACCCTCCAGACTTCACCTTCTCCTTCTCCTTCTTCTACTTCTTCTGATTCACCCTCCAGACTTCACCTTCTCCTTCTCCTTCTTCTACTTCTTCTGATTCACCCTCCTGACTTCACCTTCTACTTCTCCTTCTTCTGCTTCTTCTGCTTCACCCTCCAGGCTTCACCTTCTCCTTCTCCTTCTTCTGCTTCTTCTGCTTCACCCTCCAGACTTCACCTTCTCCTTCTCCTTCTTCTGCTTCTTCTGCTTCACCCTCCTGACTTCACCTTCTCCTTCTCCTTCTTCTACTTCTTCTGATTCACCCTCCAGACTTCACCTTCTCCTTCTCCTTCTTCTGCTTCTTCTGCTTCACCCTCCAGACTTCACCCTCTCCTTCTCCTTCTTCTGCTTCTTCTGCTTCGCCCTCCAGACTTCACCTTCTCCTTCTTCTGCTTCTTCTGCTTCACCCTCCAGACTTCACTTTCTCCTTTTCCTTCTTCTACTTCTTCTGATTCACCCTCCAGACTTTACATTCTCCTTCTCCTTCTTCTACTTCTTCTGATTCACCCTCCAGACTTTACCTTCTCCTTCTCCTTCTTCTACTTCTTCTGCTTCTCCCTCCAGACTTCACCTTCTCCTTCTCCTTCTTCTGCTTCTTCTGATTCAACTCCAGACTTCACCTTCTCCTTCTCCTTCTTCAATTCTTCTGATTCACCCTCCAGACTTCACCTTCTCCTTCTCCTTCTTCTACTTCTTCTGATTCACCCTCCAGACTTCACCTTCTCCTTCTCCTTCTTCTACTTCTTCTGATTCACCCTCCTGACTTCACCTTCTCCTTCTCCTTCTTCTGCTTCTTCTGCTTCACCCTCCAGACTTCACCTTCTCCTTCTCCTTCTTCTGCTTCTTCTGCTTCACCCTCCAGACTTCACCTTCTCCGTCTCCTTCTTCTGCTTCACCCTCCAGACTTCATCTTCTCCTTCTCCTTCTTCTGCTTCTTCTGATTCACCCTCCAGACTTCACCTTCTCCTTCTCCTTCTTCTGCTTCTTCTGATTCACCCTCCAGACTTCACCTTCTCCTTCTCCTTCTTCTACTTCTTCTGATTCACCCTCCAGACTTCACCTTCTCCTTCTCCTTCTTCTACTTCTTCTGCTTCACCCCCCTGACTTCACCTTCTCCTTCTCCTTCTTTTGCTTCTTCTGATTCACCCTCCTAACTTCACCTTCTCCTTCTCCTTCTTCTGCTTCTTCTGATTCACCCTCCTGACTTCACCTTCTACTTCTCCTTCTTCTGCTTCTTCTGATTCACCCTCCAGACTTCACCTTCTCCTTCTCCTTCTTCTGCTTCTTCTGATTCACCCTCCAGACTTCACTTTCTCCTTCTCCTTCTTCTGCTTCTTCTGATTCACCCTCCAGACCTCACCTTCTCCTTCTCCTTCTTCTACTTCTTCTGATTCACCCTCCAGACTTCATCTTCTCCTTCTCCTTCTTCTGCTTCTTCTGATTCACCCTCCAGACTTCACCTTCTCCTTCTCCTTCTTCTGCTTCTTCTGCTTCACCCTCCAGACTTCACCTTCTCCTTCTCCTTCTTCTGCTTCTTCTGCTGCGCCCTCCAGACTTCACCTTCTCCTTCTCCTTCTTCTGCTTCTTCTGCTTCACCCTCCTGACATCACCTTCTCCTTCTCCTTCTTCTACTTCTTCTGCTTCACCCCCCTGACTTCACCTTCTCCTTCTCCTTCTTCTGCTTCTTCTGATTCACCCTCCTAACTTCACCTTCTCCTTCTCCTTCTTCTGCTTCTTCTGATTCACCCTCCTGACTTCACCTTCTCCTTCTCCTTCGTCTGCTTCTTCTGATTCACCCTCCAGACTTCACCTCCTCCTTATCCTTCTTCTGCTTCTTCTGATTCACCCTCCAGACTTCACCTTCTCCTTCTCCTTCTTCTGCTTCTTCTGATTCACCCTCCAGACCTCACCTTCTCCTTCTCCTTCTTCTACTTCTTCTGATTCACCCTCCAGACTTCATCTTCTCCTTCTCCTTCTTCTGCTTCTTCTGATTCACCCTCCAGACTTCACCTTCTCCTTCTCCTTCTTCTGCTTCTTATGATTCACCCTCCAGACTTCACCTTCTCCTTCTCCTTCTTCTACTTCTTCTGATTCACCCTCCAGACTTCACCTTCTCCTTCTCCTTCTTCTACTTCTTCTGATTCACCCTCCAGTCTTCACCTTCTCCTTCTCCTTCTTCTGCTTCTTCTGCTTCACCCTCCAGACTTCACCTTCTCCTTCTCTTTCTTCTGCTTCTTCTGATTCACCCTCCAGACTTCACCTTCTCCTTCTCCTTCTTCTGATTCTTCTGATTCACCCTCCAGACTTCACCTTCTCCTTCTCCTTCTTCTGCTGCTTCTGATTCACCCTCCTGACTTCACCTTCTCCTTCTCCTTCTTCTACTTCTTCTGATTCACCCTCCTGACTTCACCTTCTCCTTCTCCTTCTTCTACTTCTTCTGCTTCACCCTCCAGACTTCACCTTCTCCTTCTCCTTCTTCTACTTCTTCTGATTCACCCTCCAGACTTCACCTTCTCCTTCTCCTTTTTCTGATTCTTCTGATTCACCCTCCAGACTTCACCTTCTCCTTCTCCTTCTTCTGCTTCTTCTGATTCACCCTCCTGACTTCACCTTCTCCTTCTCCTTATTCTGCTTCTTCTGATTCACCCTCCAGACTTCACCTTCTCCTTCTCCTTCTTCTACTTCTTCTGATTCACCCTCCAGACTTCACCTTCTCATTCTCCTTCCTCTGCTTCTTCTGATTCACCCTCCAGACTTCACCTTCTCCTTCTCCTTCTTCTGCTTCTTCTGATTCACCCTCCAGACTTCACCTTCTCCTTCTCCTTCTGCTTCTTCTGATTCACCTCCAGACTTCACCTTCGCCTTCTCCTTCGTCTACTTTTTCTGATTCACCCTCCAGACTAAACCTTCTCCTTCTCCTTCTTCTACTTCTTCTGATTCACCCTCCAGACTTCACCTTCTCCTTCTCCTTCTTCTGCTTCTTCTGATTCACCCTCGAGACTTCACCATCTCCTTCTCCTTCTTCTACTTCTTCTGATTCACCCTGCAGACTTCACCTTCTCCTTCTCCTTCTACTTCTTCTGATTCACCCTCCAGACTTCACCTTCTCCTTCTCCTTCTTCTACTTCTTCTGCTTCTCCCTCCAGACTTCACCTTCCCCTTCTCCTTCTTCTGCTTCTTCTGATTCACGCTCCAATCTTCACCTTCTCCTTCTCCTTCTTCTACTTCTTCTGATTCACCCTCCAGTCTTCACCTTCTCCTTCTCCTTCTTCTACTTCTTCTGATTCACCATCCAGACTTCACCTTCTCCTTCTCCTTCTTCTACTTCTTCTGATTCACCCTCCTGACTTCACCTTCTACTTCTCCTTCTTCTGCTTCTTCTGCTTCACCCTCCAGGCTTCACCTTCTCCTTCTCCTTCTTCTGCTTCTTCTGCTTCACCCTCCAGACTTCACCTTCTCCTTCTCCTTCTTCTGCTTCTTCTGCTTCACCCTCCTGACTTCACCTTCTCCTTCTCCTTCTTCTACTTCTTCTGATTCACCCTCCAGACTTCACCTTCTCCTTCTCCTTCTTCTGCTTCTTCTGCTTCGCCCTCCAGACTTCACCTTCTCCTTCTCCTTCTTCTGTTCTTCTGCTTCACCCTCCTGACTTCACCTTCTCCTTCTCCTTCTTCTACTTCTTCTGATTCACCCTCCAGACTTCACCTTCTCCTTCTCCTTCTTCTACTTCTTCTGCTTCACCCCCCTGACTTCACCTTCTCCTTCTCCTTCTTTTGCTTCTTCTGATTCACCCTCCTAACTTCACCTTCTCCTTCTCCTTCTTCTGCTTCTTCTGATTCACCCTCCTGACTTCACCTTCTACTTCTCCTTCTTCTGCTTCTTCTGATTCACCCTCCAGACTTCACCTTCTCTTTCTCCTTCTTCTGCTTCTTCTGATTCACCCTCCAGACTTCACTTTCTCCTTCTGCTTCTTCTGATTCACCCTCCAGACCTCACCTTCTCCTTCTCCTTCTTCTACTTCTTCTGATTCACCCTCCAGACTTCATCTTCTCCTTCTCCTTCTTCTGCTTCTTCTGATTCACCCTCCAGACTTCACCTTCTCCTTCTCCTTCTTCTGCTTCTTCTGATTCACCCTCCAGACTTCACCTTCTCCTTCTCCTTCTTCTACTTCTTCTGATTCACCCTCCAGACTTCACCTTCTCCTTCTCCTTCTTCTACTTCTTCTGATTCACCCTCCAGTCTTCACCTTCTCCTTCTCCTTCTTCTGATTCTTCTGATTCACCCTCCAGACTTCACCTTCTCCTTCTCCTTCTTCTGCTTCTTCTGATTCACCCTCCTGACTTCACCTTCTCCTTCTCCTTCTTCTACTTCTTCTGATTCACCCTCCTGACTTCACCCTCTCCTTCTCCTTCTTCTACTTCTCCTGCTTCACCCTCCAGACTTCACCTTCTCCTTCTTCTTCTACTTCTTCTGATTCACCCTCCAGACTTCACCTTCTCCTTCTCCTTCTTCTGCTTCTTCTGATTCACCCTCCAGACTTCACCTTCTCCTTCTCCTCCTTCTGCTTCTTCTGATTCACCCTCCAGACTTCTCCTTCTCCTTCTCCTTCTTCTGCTTCTTCTGATTCACCCTCCAGACTTCACCTTCTCCTTCTCCTTCTTCTGCTTCTTCTGATTCACCCTCCAGACTTCACCTTCTCCTTCTTCTTCTTCTACTTCTTCTGATTCACCCTCCAGACTTCATCTTCTCCTTCTCCTTCTTCTGCTTCTTCTGATTCACCCTCCAGACTTCACCTTCTCCTTCTCCTTCTTCTACTTCTTCTGATTCACCCTCCAGACTTCACCTTCTCATTCTCCTTCCTCTGCTTCTTCTGATTCACCCTCCAGACTTCACCTTCTCCTTCTCCTTCTTCTGCTTCTTCTGATTCACCCTCCAGACTTCACCTTCTCCTTCTCCTTCTGCTTCTTCTGATTCACCCTCCAGACTTCACCTTCTCCTTCTCCTTCGTCTACTTTTTCTGATTCACCCTCCAGACTAAACCTTCTCCTTCTCCTTCTTCTACTTCTTCTGATTCACCCTCCAGACTTCACCTTCTCCTTCTCCTTCTTCTACTTCTTCTGATTCACCCTCCAGACTTCACCTTCTCCTTCTCCTTCTTCCGCTTCTTCTGATTCACCCTCCAGACTTCACCTTCTCCTTCTCCTTCTTCTACTTCTTCTGATTCACGCTGCAGACTTCACCTTCTCCTTCTCCTTCTACTTCTTCTGATTCACCCTCCAGACTTCACCTTCTCCTTCTCCTTCTTCTACTTCTTCTGCTTCTCCCTCCAGACGTCACCTTCTCCTTCTCCTTCTTCTGCTTCTTCTGATTCACCCTCCAATCTTCACCTTCTCCTTCTCCTTCTTCTACTTCTTCTGATTCACCCTCCAGTCTTCACCTTCTCCTTCTCCTTCTTCTACTTCTTCTGATTCACCCTCCAGACTTCACCTTCTCCTTCTCCTTCTTCTACTTCTTCTGATTCACCCTCCTGACTTCACCTTCTACTTCTCCTTCTTCTGCTTCTTCTGCTTCACCCTCCAGGCTTCACCTTCTCCTTCTCCTTCTTCTGCTTCTTCTGCTTCACCCTCCAGACTTCAACATCTCCTTCTCCTTCTTCTGCTTCTTCTGGTTCACCCTCCTGACTTCACCTTCTCCTTCTCCTTCTTCTACTTCTTCTGATTCACCCTCCAGACTTCACCTTCTCCTTCTCCTTCTTCTGCTTCTTCTGCTTCACCCTCCAGACTTCACTTTCTCCTTCTCCTTCTTCTGCTTCTTCTGCTTCGCCCTCCAGACTTCACCTTCTCCTTCTCCTTCTTCTGCTTCTTCTGCTTCACCCTCCTGACTTCACCTTCTCCTTCTCCTTCTTCTACTTCTTCTGATTCACCCTCCAGACTTTACCTTCTCCTTCTCCTTCTTCTACTTCTTCTGCTTCACCCCCCTGACTTCACCTTCTCCTTCTCCTTCTTTTGCTTCTTCTGATTCACCCTCCTAACTTCACCTTCTCCTTCTCCTTCTTCTGCTTCTTCTGATTCACCCTCCTGACTTCACCTTCTACTTCTCCTTCTTCTGCTTCTTCTGATTCACCCTCCAGACTTCACCTTCTCCATCTCCTTCTTCTGCTTCTTCTGATTCACCCTCCAGACTTCACTTTCTCCTTCTGCTTCTTCTGATTCACCCTCCAGACCTCACCTTCTCCTTCTCCTTCTTCTACTTCTTCTGATTCACCCTCCAGACTTCATCTTCTCCTTCTCCTTCTTCTGCTTCTTCTGATTCACCCTCCAGACTTCACCTTCTCCTTCTCCTTCTTCTGCTTCTTCTGATTCACCCTCCAGACTTCACCTTCTCCTTCTCCTTCTTCTACTTCTTCTGATTCACCCTCCAGACTTCACCTTCTCCTTCTCCTTCTTCTACTTCTTCTGATTTACCCTCCAGTCTTCACCTTCTCCTTCTCCTTCTTCTGCTTCTTCTGCTTCACACTCCAGACTTCACCTTCTCCTTCTCTTTCTTCTGCTTCTTCTGATTCACCCTCCAGACTTCACCTTCTCCTTCTCCTTCTTCTGATTCTTCTGATTCACCCTCCAGACTTCACCTTCTCCTTCTCCTTCTTCTGCTTCTTCTGATTCACCCTCCTGACTTCACCTTCTCCTTCTCCTTCTTCTACTTCTTCTGATTCACCCTCCTGACTTCACCCTCTCCTTCTCCTTCTTCTACTTCTCCTGCTTCACCCTCCAGACTTCACCTTCTCCTTCTTCTTCTACTTCTTCTGATTCACCCTCCAGACTTCACCTTCTCCTTCTCCTTCTTCTGCTTCTTCTGATTCACCCTCCAGACTTCACCTTCTCCTTCTCCTCCTTCTGCTTCTTCTGATTCACCCTCCAGACTTCTCCTTCTCCTTCTCCTTCTTCTGCTTCTTCTGATTCACCCTCCAGACTTCACCTTCTCCTTCTCCTTCTTCTGCTTCTTCTGATTCACCCTCCAGACTTCACCTTCTCCTTCTTCTTCTTCTACTTCTTCTGATTCACCCTCCAGACTTCATCTTCTCCTTCTCCTTCTTCTGCTTCTTCTGATTCACCCTCCAGACTTCACCTTCTCCTTCTCCTTCTTCTACTTCTTCTGATTCACCCTCCAGACTTCACCTTCTCATTCTCCTTCCTCTGCTTCTTCTGATTCACCCTCCAGACTTCACCTTCTCCTTCTCCTTCTTCTGCTTCTTCTGATTCACCCTCCAGACTTCACCTTCTCCTTCTCCTTCTGCTTCTTCTGATTCACCCTCCAGACTTCACCTTCTCCTTCTCCTTCGTCTACTTTTTCTGATTCACCCTCCAGACTAAACCTTCTCCTTCTCCTTCTTCTACTTCTTCTGATTCACCCTCCAGACCTCACCTTCTCCTTCTCCTTCTTCCGCTTCTTCTGATTCACCCTCCAGACTTCACCTTCTCCTTCTCCTTCTTCTATTTCTTCTGATTCACCCTGCAGACTTCACCTTCTCCTTCTCCTTCTACTTCT
Organism: Somniosus microcephalus; assembly: GCF_052327205.1. Lineage (NCBI taxonomy): Eukaryota > Metazoa > Chordata > Chondrichthyes > Squaliformes > Somniosidae > Somniosus > Somniosus microcephalus. The sequence continues at coordinate 378,079 of NW_028225184.1, forward strand.
TCTGATTCACCCTCCAGACTTCACCTTCTCCTTCTCCTTCTTCTACTTCTTCTGCTTCTCCCTCCAGACTTCACCTTCTCCTTCTCCTTCTTCTGCTTCTTCTGATTCACCCTCCAATCTTCACCTTCTCCTTCTCCTTCTTCTACTTCTTCTGATTCACCCTCCAGTCTTCACCTTCTCCTTCTCCTTCTTCTACTTCTTCTGATTCACCCTCCAGACTTCACCTTCTCCTTCTCCTTCTTCTACTTCTTCTGATTCACCCTCCTGACTTCACCTTCTACTTCTCCTTCTTCTGCTTCTTCTGCTTCACCCTCCAGGCTTCACCTTCTCCTTCTCCTTCTTCTGCTTCTTCTGCTTCACCCTCCAGACTTCAGCTTCTCCTTCTCCTTCTTCTGCTTCTTCTGCTTCACCCTCCTGACTTCACCTTCTAATTCTCCTTCTTCTACTTCTTCTGATTCACCCTCCAGACTTCACCTTCTCCTTCTCCTTCTTCTGCTTCTTCTGCTTCACCCTCCAGACTTCACTTTCTCCTTCTCCTTCTACTGCTTCTTCTGCTTCGCCCTCCAGACTTCACCTTCTCCTTCTCCTTCTTCTGCTTCTTCTGCTTCACCCTCCTGACTTCACCTTCTCCTTCTCCTTCTTCTACTTCTTCTGATTCACCCTCCAGACTTTACCTTCTCCTTCTCCTTCTTCTACTTCTTCTGCTTCACCCCCCTGACTTCACCTTCTCCTTCTCCTTATTTTGCTTCTTCTGATTCACCCTCCTAACTTCACCTTCTCCTTCTCCTTCTTCTGCTTCTTCTGATTCACCCTCCTGACTTCACCTTCTACTTCTCCTTCTTCTGCTTCTTCTGATTCGCACTCCAGACTTCACCTTCTCCTTCTCCTTCTTCTGCTTCTTCTGATTCACCCTCCAGACTTCACTTTCTCCTTCTCCTTCTTCTGCTTCTTCTGATTCACCCTCCAGACCTCACCTTCTCCTTCTCCTTCTTCTGCTTCTTCTGATTCACCCTCCAGATTTCACTTTCTCCTTCTCCTTCTTCTGCTTCTTCTGATTCACCCTCCAGACCTCACCTTCTCCTTCTCCTTCTTCTACTTCTTCTGATTCACCCTCCAGACTTCATCTTCTCCTTCTCCTTCTTCTGCTTCTTCTGATTCACCCTCCAGACTTCACCTTCTCCTTCTCCTTCTTCTGCTTCTTCTGCTTCACCCTTCAGACTTCACCTTCTCCTTCTCCTTCTTCTGCTTCTTCTGCTGCGCCCTCCAGACTTCACCTTCTCCTTCTCCTTCTTCTGCTTCTTCTGCTTCACCCTCCTGACATCACCTTCTCCTTCTCCTTCTTCTACTTCTTCTGCTTCACCCCCCTGACTTCACCTTCTCCTTCTCCTTCTTCTGCTTCTTCTGATTCACCCTCCTAACTTCACCTTCTCCTTCTCCTTCTTCTGCTTCTTCTGATTCACCCTCCTGACTTCACCTTCTCCTTCTCCTTCGTCTGCTTCTTCTGATTCACCCTCCAGACTTCACCTCCTCCTTATCCTTCTTCTGCTTCTTCTGATTCACCCTCCAGACTTCACCTTCTCCTTCTCCTTCTTCTGCTTCTTCTGATTCACCCTCCAGACCTCACCTTCTCCTTCTCCTTCTTCTACTTCTTCTGATTCACCCTCCAGACTTCATCTTCTCCTTCTCCTTCTTCTGCTTCTTCTGATTCACCCTCCAGACTTCACCTTCTCCTTCTCCTTCTTCTGCTTCTTATGATTCACCCTCCAGACTTCACCTTCTCCTTCTCCTTCTTCTACTTCTTCTGATTCACCCTCCAGACTTCACCTTCTCCTTCTCCTTCTTCTACTTCTTCTGATTCACCCTCCAGTCTTCACCTTCTCCTTCTCCTTCTTCTGCTTCTTCTGCTTCACCCTCCAGACCTCACCTTCTCCTTCTCTTTCTTCTGCTTCTTCTGACTCACCCTCCAGACTTCACCTTCTCCTTCTCCTTCTTCTGATTCTTCTGATTCACCCTCCAGACTTCACCTTCTCCTTCTCCTTCTTCTGCTGCTTCTGATTCACCCTCCTGACTTCACCTTCTCCTTCTCCTTCTTCTACTTCTTCTGATTCACCCTCCTGACTTCACCTTCTCCTTCTCCTTCTTCTACTTCTTCTGCTTCACCCTCCAGACTTCACCTTCTCCTTCTCCTTCTTCTACTTCTTCTGCTTCACCCTCCAGACTTCACCTTCTCCTTCTCCTTCTTCTACTTCTTCTGATTCACCCTCCAGACTTCACCTTCTCCTTCTCCTTTTTCTGATTCTTCTGATTCACCCTCCAGACTTCACCTTCTCCTTCTCCTTCTTCTGCTTCTTCTGATTCACCCTCCTGACTTCACCTTCTCCTTCTCCTTATTCTGCTTCTTCTGATTCACCCTCCAGACTTCACCTTCTCCTTCTCCTTCCTCTGCTTCTTCTGATTCACCCTCCAGACTTCACCTTCTCCTTCTCCTTCTTCTGCTTCTTCTGATTCACCCTCCAGACTTCACCTTCTCCTTCTCCTTCTGCTTCTTCTGATTCACCTCCAGACTTCACCTTCGCCTTCTCCTTCGTCTACTTTTTCTGATTCACCCTCCAGACTAAACCTTCTCCTTCTCCTTCTTCTGCTTCTTCTGATTCACCCTCGAGACTTCACCATCTCCTTCTCCTTCTTCTACTTCTTCTGATTCACCCTGCAGACTTCACCTTCTCCTTCTCCTTCTACTTCTTCTGATTCACCCTCCAGACTTCACCTTCTCCTTCTCCTTCTTCTACTTCTTCTGCTTCTCCCTCCAGACTTCACCTTCTCCTTCTCCTTCTTCTGCTTCTTCTGATTCACGCTCCAATCTTCACCTTCTCCTTCTCCTTCTTCTGCTTCTTCTGATTCACGCTCCAATCTTCACCTTCTCCTTCTCCTTCTTCTACTTCTTCTGATTCACCCTCCAGTCTTCACCTTCTCCTTCTCCTTCTACTACTTCTTCTGATTCACCATCCAGACTTCACCTTCTCCTTCTCCTTCTTCTACTTCTTCTGATTCACCCTCCTGACTTCACCTTCTACTTCTCCTTCTTCTGCTTCTTCTGCTTCACCCTCCAGGCTTCACCTTCTCCTTCTCCTTCTTCTGCTTCTTCTGCTTCACCCTCCAGACTTCACCTTCTCCTTCTCCTTCTTCTGCTTCTTCTGCTTCACCCTCCTGACTTCACCTTCTCCTTCTCCTTCTTCTACTTCTTCTGATTCACCCTCCAGACTTCACCTTCTCCTTCTCCTTCTTCTGCTTCTTCTGCTTCGCCCTCCAGACTTCACCTTCTCCTTCTCCTTCTTCTGTTCTTCTGCTTCACCCTCCTGACTTCACCTTCTCCTTCTCCTTCTTCTGCTTCTTCTGATTCACCCTCCAGACTTCACCTTCTCCTTCTCCTTCTTCTGCTTCTTCTGATTCACCCTCCAGACTTCACTTTCTCCTTCTGCTTCTTCTGATTCACCCTCCAGACCTCACCTTCTCCTTCTCCTTCTTCTACTTCTTCTGATTCACCCTCCAGACTTCATCTTCTCCTTCTCCTGCTTCTTCTGATTCACCCTCCAGACTTCACCTTCTCCTTCTCCTTCTTCTGCTTCTTCTGATTCACCCTCCAGACTTCACCTTCTCCTTCTCCTTCTTCTACTTCTTCTGATTCACCCTCCAGACTTCACCTTCTCCTTCTCCTTCTTCTACTTCTTCTGATTCACCCTCCAGTCTTCACCTTCTCCTTCTCCTTCTTCTGCTTCTTCTGCTTCACCCTCCAGACTTCACCTTCTCCTTCTCTTTCTTCTGCTTCTTCTGATTCACCCTCCAGACTTCACCTTCTCCTTCTCCTTCTTCTGATTCTTCTGATTCACCCTCCAGACTTCACCTTCTCCTTCTCCTTCTTCTGCTTCTTCTGATTCACCCTCCTGACTTCACCTTCTCCTTCTCCTTCTTCTACTTCTTCTGATTCACCCTCCTGACTTCACCCTCTCCTTCTCCTTCTTCTACTTCTCCTGCTTCACCCTCCAGACTTCACCTTCTCCTTCTTCTTCTACTTCTTCTGATTCACCCTCCAGACTTCACCTTCTCCTTCTCCTTCTTCTGCTTCTTCTGATTCACCCTCCAGACTTCACCTTCTCCTTCTCCTCCTTCTGCTTCTTCTGATTCACCCTCCAGACTTCTCCTTCTCCTTCTCCTTCTTCTGCTTCTTCTGATTCACCCTCCAGACTTCACCTTCTCCTTCTCCTTCTTCTGCTTCTTCTGATTCACCCTCCAGACTTCACCTTCTCCTTCTTCTTCTTCTACTTCTTCTGATTCACCCTCCAGACTTCATCTTCTCCTTCTCCTTCTTCTGCTTCTTCTGATTCACCCTCCAGACTTCACCTTCTCCTTCTCCTTCTTCTACTTCTTCTGATTCACCCTCCAGACTTCACCTTCTCATTCTCCTTCCTCTGCTTCTTCTGATTCACCCTCCAGACTTCACCTTCTCCTTCTCCTTCTTCTGCTTCTTCTGATTCACCCTCCAGACTTCACCTTCTCCTTCTCCTTCTGCTTCTTCTGATTCACCCTCCAGACTTCACCTTCTCCTTCTCCTTCGTCTACTTTTTCTGATTCACCCTCCAGACTAAACCTTCTCCTTCTCCTTCTTCTACTTCTTCTGATTCACCCTCCAGACTTCACCTTCTCCTTCTCCTTCTTCCGCTTCTTCTGATTCACCCTCCAGACTTCACCTTCTCCTTCTCCTTCTTCTACTTCTTCTGATTCACCCTGCAGACTTCACCTTCTCCTTCTCCTTCTACCACTTCTGATTCACCCTCCAGACTTCACCTTCTCCTTCTCCTTCTTCTACTTCTTCTGCTTCTCCCTCCAGACTTCACCTTCTACTTCTCCTTCTTCTGCTTCTTCTGATTCACCCTCCAATCTTCACCTTCTCCTTCTCCTTCTTCTACTTCTTCTGATTCACCCTCCAGTCTTCACCTTCTCCTTCTCCTTCTTCTACTTCTTCTGATTCACCCTCCAGACTTCACCTTCTCCTTCTCCTTCTTCTACTTCTTCTGATTCACCCTCCTGACTTCACCTTCTACTTCTCCTTCTTCTGCTTCTTCTGCTTCACCCTCCAGGCTTCACATTCTCCTTCTCCTTCTTCTGCTTCTTCTGCTTCACCCTCCAGACTTCAACTTCTCCTTCTCCTTCTTCTGCTTCTTCTGCTTCACCCTCCTGACTTCACCTTCTCCTTCTCCTTCTTCTACTTCTTCTGATTCACCCTCCAGACTTCACCTTCTCCTTCTCCTTCTTCTGCTTCTTCTGCTTCACCCTCCAGACTTCACTTTCTCCTTCTCCTTCTTCTGCTTCTTCTGCTTCGCCCTCCAGACTTCACCTTCTCCTTCTCCTTCTTCTGCTTCTTCTGCTTCACCCTCCTGACTTCACCTTCTCCTTCTCCTTCTTCTACTTCTTCTGATTCACCCTCCAGACTTTACCTTCTCCTTCTCCTTCTTCTACTTCTTCTGCTTCACCCCCCTGACTTCACCTTCTCCTTCTCCTTCTTTTGCTTCTTCTGATTCACCCTCCTAACTTCACCTTCTCCTTCTCCTTCTTCTGCTTCTTCTGATTCACCCTCCTGACTTCACCTTCTACTTCTCCTTCTTCTGCTTCTTCTGATTCACCCTCCAGACTTCACCTTCTCCTTCTCCTTCTTCTGCTTCTTCTGATTCACCCTCCAGACTTCACTTTCTCCTTCTGCTTCTTCTGATTCACCCTCCAGACCTCACCTTCTCCTTCTCCTTCTTCTACTTCTTCTGATTCACCCTCCAGACTTCATCTTCTCCTTCTCCTTATTCTGCTTCTTCTGGTTCACCCTCCAGACTTCACCTTCTCCTTCTCCTTCTTCTGCTTCTTCTGATTCACCCTCCAGACTTCACCTTCTCCTTCTCCTTCTTCTACTTCTTCTGATTCACCCTCCAGACTTCACCTTCTCCTTCTCCTTCTTCTACTTCTTCTGATTCACCCTCCAGTCTTCACCTTCTCCTTCTCCTTCTTCTGCTTCTTCTGCTTCACCCTCCAGACTTCACCTTCTCCTTCTCTTTCTTCTGCTTCTTCTGATTCACCCTCCAGACTTCACCTTCTCCTTCTCCTTCTTCTGATTCTTCTGATTCACCCTCCAGACTTCACCTTCTCCTTCTCCTTCTTCTGCTTCTTCTAATTCACCCTCCTGACTTCACCTTCTCCTTCTCCTTCTTCTACTTCTTCTGATTCACCCTCCTGACTTCACCCTCTCCTTCTCCTTCTTCTACTTCTCCTGCTTCACCCTCCAGACTTCACCTTCTCCTTCTTCTTCTACTTCTTCTGATTCACCCTCCAGACTTCACCTTCTCCTTCTCCTTCTTCTGCTTCTTCTGATTCACCCTCCAGACTTCACCTTCTCCTTCTCCTCCTTCTGCTTCTTCTGATTCACCCTCCAGACTTCTCCTTCTCCTTCTCCTTCTTCTGCTTCTTCTGATTCATCCTCCAGACTTCACCTTCTCCTTCTCCTTCTTCTGCTTCTTCTGATTCACCCTCCAGACTTCACCTTCTCCTTCTTCTTCTTCTACTTCTTCTGATTCACCCTCCAGACTTCATCTTCTCCTTCTCCTTCTTCTGCTTCTTCTGATTCACCCTCCAGACTTCACCTTCTCCTTCTCCTTCTTCTACTTCTTCTGATTCACCCTCCAGACTTCACCTTCTCATTCTCCTTCCTCTGCTTCTTCTGATTCACCCTCCAGACTTCACCTTCTCCTTCTCCTTCTTCTGCTTCTTCTGATCCACCCTCTAGACTTCACCTTCTCCTTCTCCTTCTGCTTCTTCTGATTCACCCTCCAGACTTCACCTTCTCCTTCTCCTTCGTCTACTTTTTCTGATTCACCCTCCAGACTAAACCTTCTCCTTCTCCTTCTTCTACTTCTTCTGATTTACCCTCCAGACTTCACCTTCTCCTTCTCCTTCTTCCGCTTCTTCTGATTCACCCTCCAGACTTCACCTTCTCCTTCTCCTTCTTCTACTTCTTCTGATTCACCCTGCAGACTTCACCTTCTCCTTCTCCTTCTACTTCTTCTGATTCACCCTCCAGACTTCACCTTCTCCTTCTCCTTCTTCTACTTCTTCTGCTTCTCCCTCCAGACTTCACCTTCTCCTTCTCCTTCTTCTGCTTCTTCTGATTCACCCTCCAATCTTCACCTTCTCCTTCTCCTTCTTCTACTTCTTCTGATTCACCCTCCAGTCTTCACCTTCTCCTTCTCCTTCTTCTACTTCTTCTGATTCACCCTCCAGACTTCACCTTCTCCTTCTCCTTCTTCTACTTCTTCTGATTCACCCTCCTGACTTCACCTTCTACTTCTCCTTCTTCTGCTTCTTCTGCTTCACCCTCCAGGCTTCACCTTCTCCTTCTTCTGCTTCTTCTGCTTCACCCTCCAGACTTCAGCTTCTCCTTCTCCTTCTTCTGCTTCTTCTGCTTCACCCTCCTGACTTCACCTTCTCCTTCTCCTTCTTCTACTTCTTCTGATTCACCCTCCAGACTTCACCTTCTCCTTCTCCTTCTTCTGCTTCTTCTGCTTCACCCTCCAGACTTCACTTTCTCCTTCTCCTTCTACTGCTTCTTCTGCTTCGCCCTCCAGACTTCACCTTCTCCTTCTCCTTCTTCTGCTTCTTCTGCTTCACCCTCCTGACTTCACCTTCTCCTTCTCCTTCTTCTACTTCTTCTGATTCACCCTCCAGACTTTACCTTCTCCTTCTCCTTCTTCTACTTCTTCTGCTTCACCCCCCTGACTTCACCTTCTCCTTCTCCTTCTTTTGCTTCTTCTGATTCACCCTCCTAACTTCACCTTCTCCTTCTCCTTCTTCTGCTTCTTCTGATTCACCCTCCTGACTTCACCTTCTACTTCTCCTTCTTCTGCTTCTTCTGATTCACACTCCAGACTTCACCTTCTCCTTCTCCTTCTTCTACTTCTTCTGATTCACCCTCCAGACTTCACTTTCTCCTTCTCCTTTTTCTGCTTCTTCTGATTCACCCTCCAGACCTCACCTTCTCCTTCTCCTTCTTCTACTTCTTCTGATTCACCCTCCAGACTTGATCTTCTCCTTCTCCTTCTTCTGCTTCTTCTGATTCACCCTCCAGACTTCACCTTCTCCTTCTCCTTCTTCTGCTTCTTCTGATTCACCCTCCAGACTTCACCTTCTCCTTCTCCTTCTTCTACTTCCTCTGATTCACCCTCCAGACTTCACCTTCTCCTTCTCCTTCTTCTACTTCTTCTGATTCACCCTCCAGTCTTCACCTTCTCCTTCTCCTTGTTCTGCTTCTTCTGCTTCACCCTCCAGACTTCATCTTCTCCTTCTCTTTCTTCTGCTTCTTCTGATTCACCCTGCAGACTTCACCTTCTCCTTCTTCTGATTCTTCTGATTCACCCTCCAGACTTCACCTTCTCCTTCTCCTTCTTCTGCTTCTTCTGATTCACCCTCCTGACTTCACCTTCTCCTTCTCCTTCTTCTACTTCTTCTGATTCACCCTCCTGACTTCACCCTCTCCTTCTCCTTCTTCTACTTCTCCTGCTTCACCCTCCAGACTTCACCTTCTCCTTCTCCTTCTTCTACTTCTTCTGCTTCTCCCTCCAGACTTCACCTTCTCCTTCTCCTTCTTCTGCTTCTTCTGATTCACCCTCCAATCTTCACCTTCTCCTTCTCCTTCTTCTACTTCTTCTGATTCACCCTCCAGTCTTCACCTTCTCCTTCTCCTTCTTCTACTTCTTCTGATTCACCCTCCAGACTTCACCTTCTCCTTCTCCTTCTTCTACTTCTTCTGATTCACCCTCCTGACTTCACCTTCTACTTCTCCTTCTTCTGCTTCTTCTGCTTCACCCTCCAGGCTTCACCTTCTCCTTCTCCTTCTTCTGCTTCTTCTGCTTCACCCTCCAGACTTCAGCTTCTCCTTCTCCTTCTTCTGCTTCTTCTGCTTCACCCTCCTGACTTCACCTTCTCCTTCTCCTTCTTCTACTTCTTCTGATTCACCCTCCAGACTTCACCTTCTCCTTCTCCTTCTTCTGCTTCTTCTGCTTCACCCTCCAGACTTCACTTTCTCCTTCTCCTTCTACTGCTTCTTCTGCTTCGCCCTCCAGACTTCACCTTCTCCTTCTCCTTCTTCTGCTTCACCCTCCTGACTTCACCTTCTCCTTCTCCTTCTTCTACTTCTTCTGATTCACCCTCCAGACTTTACCTTCTCCTTCTCCTTCTTCTACTTCTTCTGCTTCACCCCCCTGACTTCACCTTCTCCTTCTCCTTCTTTTGCTTCTTCTGATTCACCCTCCTAACTTCACCTTCTCCTTCTCCTTCTTCGGCTTCTTCTGATTCACCCTCCTGACTTCACCTTCTACTTCTCCTTCTTCTGCTTCTTCTGATTCACACTCCAGACTTCACCTTCTCCTTCTCCTTCTTCTGCTTCTTCTGATTCACCCTCCAGACTTCACTTTCTCCTTCTCCTTCTTCTGCTTCTTCTGATTCACCCTCCAGACCTCACCTTCTCCTTCTCCTTCTTCTACTTCTTCTGATTCACCCTCCAGACTTCATCTTCTCCTTCTCCTTCTTCTGCTTCTTCTGATTCACCCTCCAGACTTCACCTTCTCCTTCTCTTTCTTCTGCTTCTTCTGATTCACCCTCCAGACTTCACCTTCTCCTTCTCCTTCTTCTACTTCCTCTGATTCACCCTCCAGACTTCACCTTCTCCTTCTCCTTCTTCTACTTCTTCTGATTCACCCTCCAGTCTTCACCTTCTCCTTCTCCTTCTTCTGCTTCTTCTGCTTCACCCTCCAGACTTCACCTTCTCCTTCTCTTTCTTCTGCTTCTTCTGATTCACCCTCCAGACTTCACCTTCTCCTTCTCCTTCTTCTGATTCTTCTGATTCACCCTCCAGACTTCACCTTCTCCTTCTCCTTCTTCTGCTTCTTCTGATTCACCCTCCTCACTTCACCTTCTCCTTCTCCTTCTTCTACTTCTTCTGATTCACCCTCCTGACTTCACCCTCTCCTTCTCCTTCTTCTACTTCTCCTGCTTCACCCTCCAGACTTCACCTTCTCCTTCTCCTTCTTCTACTTCTTCTGATTCACCCTTCAGACTTCACCTTCTCCTTCTCCTTCTTCTGCTTCTTCTGATTCACCCTCCAGACTTCACCTTCTCCTTCTCCTCCTTCTGCTTCTTCTGATTCACCCTCCAGACTTCTCCTTCTCCTTCTTCTGCTTCTTCTGATTCACCCACCAGACTTCACCTTCTCCTTCTCCTTCTTCTACTTCTTCTGATTCACCCTCCAGACTTCATCTTCTCCTTCTCCTTCTTCTGCTTCTTCTGATTCACCCTCCAGACTTCACCTTCTTCTTCTCCTTCTTCTGCTTCTTCTGATTCACCCTCCAGACTTCATCTTCTCCTTCTCCTTCTTCTACTTCTTCTGATTCACCCTCCAGACTTCACCTTCTCCTTCTCCTTCTTCTACTTCTTCTGATTCACCCTCCATACTTCATCTTCTCCTTCTCCTTCATCTGCTTCTTCTGATTCAGCCTCCAGACTTCACCTTCTCCTTCTCCTTCTTCTGCTTCTTCTGATTCACCCTCCAGACTTCACCTTCTCCTTCTCCTTCTTCTACTTCTTCTGATTCACCCTCCAGACTTCACCTTCTCCTTCTCCTTCTTCTACTTCTTCTGATTCACCCTCCAGTCTTCACCTTCTCCTTCTCCTTCGTCTGCTTCTTCTGCTTCACCCTCCAGACTTCACCTTCTCCTTCTCTTTCTTCTGCTTCTTCTGATTCACCCTCCAGACTTCACCTTCTCCTTCTCCTTCTTCTGATTCTTCTGATTCACCCTCCAGACTTCACCTTCTCCTTCTCCTTCTTCTGCTTCTTCTGATTCACCCTCCTGACTTCACCTTCTCCTTCTCCTTCTTCTACTTCTTCTGATTCACCCTCCTGACTTCACCTTCTCCTTCTTCTACTTCTTCTGCTTCACCCTCCAGACTTCACCTTCTCCTTCTCCTTCTTCTACTTCTTCTGATTCACCCTCCAGACTTCACCTTCTCCTTCTGCTTCTTCTGCTTCTTCTGATTCACCCTCCAGACTTCACCTTCTCCTTCTCCTTCTTCTGCTTCTTCTGATTCACCCTCCAGACTTCACCTTCTCCTTCTCCTTCTTCTGCTTCTTCTGATTCACCCTCCAGACTTCACCTTCTCCTTCTCCTTCTTCTACTTCTTCTGATTCACCCTCCAGACTTCATCTTCTCCTTCTCCTTCTTCTGCTTCTTCTGATTCACCCTCCAGACTTCACCTTCTCCTTCTCCTTCTTCTGCTTCTTCTGATTCACCCTCCATACTTCATCTTCTCCTTCTCCTTCTTCTACTTCTTCTGATTCTCCCTCCAGACTTCACCTTCTCCTTCTCCTTCTTCTACTTCTTCCGATTCACCCTCCAGACTTCACCTTCTCCTTCTCCTTCTTCTGCTTCTTCTGATTCACCCTCCAGACTTCACCTTCTCCTTCTCCTCCTTCTGCTTCTTCTGATTCACCCTCCAGACTTCTCCTTCTCCTTCTCCTTCTTCTGCTTCTTCTGATTCACCCTCCAGACTTCACCCTCTCCTTCTCCTTCTTCTGCTTCTTCTGATTCACCCTCCAGACTTCACCTTCTCCTTCTCCTTCTTCTACTTCTTCTGATTCACCCTCCAGACTTCATTTTCTCCTTCTCCTTCTTCTGCTTCTTCTGATTCACCCTCCAGACTTCACCTTCTCCTTCTCCTTCTTCTGCTTCTTCTGATTCACCCTCCAGACTTCATCTTCTCCTTCTCCTTCTTCTACTTCTTCTGATTCACCCTCCAGACTTCACCTTCTCCTTCTCCTTCTTCTACTTCTTCCGATTCACCCTCCAGACTTCACCTTCTCCTTCTCCTTTTCTGCTTCTTCTGATTCACCCTCCAGACTTCACTTTCTCCTTCTCCTTCTTCTGCTTCTTCTGATTAACCCTCCAGACCTCACCTTCTCCTTCTCCTTCTTCTACTTCTTCTGATTCACCCTCCATACTTCATCTTCTCCTTCTCCTTCATCTGCTTCTTCTGATTCACCCTCCAGACTTCACCTTCTCCTTCTCCTTCTTCTGCTTCTTCTGATTCACCCTCCAGACTTCACCTTCTCCTTCTCCTTCTTCTCCTTCTTCTGATTCATCCTCCAGACTTCACCTTCTCCTTCTCCTTCTTCTACTTCTTCTGATTCACCCTCCAGTCTTCACCTTCTCCTTCTCCTTCGTCTACTTCTTCTGCTTCACCCTCCAGACTTCACCTTCTCCTTCTCTTTCTTCTGCTTCTTCTGATTCACCCTCCAGACTTCACCTTCTCCTTCTCCTTCTTCTGATTCTTCTGATTCACCCTCCAGACTTCACCTTCTCCTTCTCCTTCTTCTGCTTCTTCTGATTCACCCTCCTGACTTCACCTTCTCCTTCTCCTTCTTCTACTTCTTCTGATTCACCCTCCTGACTTCACCTTCTCCTTCTCCTTCTTCTGCTTCTTCTGCTTCACCCTCCAGACTTCACCTTCTCCTTCTCCTTCTTCTACTTCTTCTGATTCACCCTCCAGACTTCACCTTCTCCTTCTCCTTCTTCTGCTTCTTCTGATTCACCCTCCAGACTTCACCTTCTCCTTCTCCTTATTCTGCTTCTTCTGATTCACCCTCCAGACTTCTCCTTCTCCTTCTTCTGCTTCTTCTGATTCACCCTCCAGACTTCACCTTCTCCTTCTCCTTCTTCTGCTTCTTCTGATTCACCCTCCAGACTTCACCTTCTCCTTCTCCTTCTTCTACTTCTTCTGATTCACCCTCCAGACTTCATCTTCTCCTTCTCCTTCTTCTGCTTCTTCTGATTCACCCTCCAGACTTCACCTTCTCCTTCTCCTTCTTCTGCTTCTTCTGATTCACCCTCCAGACTTCATCTTCTCCTTCTCCTTCTTCTACTTCTTCTGATTCACCCTCCAGACTTCACCTTCTCCTTCTCCTTCTTCTACTTCTTCCGATTCACCCTCCAGACTTCACCTTCTCCTTCTCCTTCTTCTGCTTCTTCTGATTCACCCTCCAGACTTCACCTTCTCCTTCTCCTTCTTCTGCTTCTTCTGATTCACCCTCCAGACTTCACCTTCTCCTTCTCCTTCTTCTGCTTCTTCTGATTCACCCTTCAGACTTCACCTTCTCCTTCTCCTTCTTCTGATTCACCCTCCAGACCTCACCTTCTCCTTCTCCTTCTTCTACTTCTGATTCACCCTCCAGACTTCATCTTCTCCTTCTCCTTCTTCTGCTTCTTCTGATTCACCCTCCAGACTTCACCTTCTCCTTCTCCTTCTTCTGCTTCTTCTGATTCACACTCCAGAATTCACCTTCTCCTTCTCCTTCTTCTGCTTCTTCTGATTCACCCTCCTGACATCACCTTCTCCTTCTCCTTCTTCTGCTTCTTCTGATTCACCCTCCAGACTTCACCTTCTCCTTCTCCTTCTTCTGCTTCTTCTGATTCACCCTCCAGACTTCACCTTCTCCTTCTACTTCTTCTGCTTCTTCTGATTCACCCTCCAGACTTCACCTTCTCCTTCTCCTTCATCTGCTTCTTCTGATTCACCCTCCAGTCGTCACCTTCTCCTTCTCCTTCTTCTGCTTCTTTTGATTCACCCTCCAGAATTCACCTTCTCCTTCTCCTTCTTCTGCTTCTTCTGATTCACCCTCCAGACTTCACCTTCTCCTTCTCCTTCTACTTCTTCTGATTCACCCTCCAGACTTCACCTTCTCCTTCTACTTCATCTGCTTCTTCTGATTCACCCTCCAGACTTCACCTTCTCCTTCTCCTTCGTCTACATCTTCTGATTCACCCTCCAGACTACACATTCTCCTTCTCCTTCTTCTACTTCTTCTGATTCACCCTCCTGACTTCACCTTCTCCTTCTTCTACATCTTCTGATTCACCCTCCAGTCTTCACCTTCTCCTTCTCCTTCTTCTGCTTCTTCTCCTTCACCCTCCAGACTTCACCTTCTCCTTCTCTTTCTTCTGCTTCTTCTGATTCACCCTCCAGACTTCACCTTCTCCTTCTCCTTCTTCTGCTTCTTCTGATTCACCCTCCTGACTTCACCTTCTCCTTCTCCTTCTTCTACTTCTTCTGATTCACCATCCTGACTTCACCTTCTCCTTCTCCTTCTTCGACTTCTTCTGCTTCACCCTCCAGACTTCACCTTCTCCTTCTCCTTCTTCTACTTCTTCTGATTCACCCTCCAGACTTCACCTCCTCCTTCTCCTTCTTCTGCTTCTTCTGATTCACCCTCCAGACTTCACCTTCTCCTTCTCCTTATTCTGCTTCTTCTGATTCACCCTCCAGACTTCACCTTCTCCTTCTCCTTCTTCTGCTTCTTCGGATTCACCCTCCAGACTTAACCTTCTCCTTCTCCTTCTTCTGCTTCTTCTGATTCACCCTCCTGACTTCACCTTCTCCTTCTCCTTCTTCTACTTCTTCTGATTCACCCTCCAGACTTCATCTTCTCCTTCTCCTTCTTCTGCTTCATCTGATTCACCCTCCAGACTTCACCTTCTCCTTCTCCTTCTTCTGCTTCTTCTGATTCACCCTCCAGACTTCACCTTCTCCTTCTCCTTCTTCTACTTCTTCTGATTCACCCTCCAGACTTCACCTTCTCCTTCTCCTTCTTCTACTTCTTCTGATTCACCCTCCAGACTTCACCTTCTCCTTCTCCTTCTTCTGCTTCTTCTGACTCACCCTCCAGACTTCAACTTCTCCTTCTCCTTCTTCTGCTTCTTCTGATTCACCCTCCAGACTTCACCTTCTCCTTCTTCTGCTTCTTCTGATTCACCCTCCAGACCTCACCTTCTCCTTCTCCTTCTTCTACTTCTTCTGATTCACCCTCCAGACTTCATCTTCTCCTTCTCCTTCTTCTGCTTCTTCTGATTCACCCTCCAGACTTCACCTTCTCCTTCTCCTTCTTCTGCTTCTTCTGATTCACCCTCCAGACTTCACCTTCTCCTTCTCCTTCTTCTACTTCTTCTGATTCACCTTCCAGACTTCATCTTCTCCTTCTCCTTCTGCTACTTCTTCTGATTCACCCTCCAGTCTTCACCTTCTCGTTTTCTTCTTCTGCTTCTTCTGCTTCACCCTCCAGACTTCACCTTCTCCTTCTCTTTCTTCTGCTT
Source organism: Somniosus microcephalus (assembly GCF_052327205.1). Lineage (NCBI taxonomy): Eukaryota > Metazoa > Chordata > Chondrichthyes > Squaliformes > Somniosidae > Somniosus > Somniosus microcephalus. The sequence goes on from NW_028225184.1 coordinate 393,309, forward strand.
CTTCTGATTCACCCTCCAGACTTCACATTCTCCTTCTCCTTCTTCTGATTCTTCTGATTCACCCTCCAGACTTCACCTTCTCCTTCTCCTTCTTCTGCTTCTTCTGATTCACCCTCCTGACTTCACCTTCTCCTTCTCCTTCTTCTACTTCTTCTGATTCACCCTCCTGACTTCACCTTCTCCTTCTCCTTCTTCTCCTTCTTCTGCTTCACCCTCCAGACTTCACCTTCTCCTTCTCCTTCTTCTACTTCTTCTGATTCACCCTCCAGACTTCACCTTCTCCTTCTCCTTCTTCTGCTTCTTCTGATTCACCTCCAGACTTCACCTTCTCCTTCTCCTTATTCTGCTTCTTCTGATTCACCCTCCAGACTTCACCTTCTCCTTCTCCTTCTTCTGCTTCTTCTGATTCACCCTCCAGACTTCACCTTCTCCTTCTCCTTCTTCTGCTTCTTCTGATTCACCCTCCAGACTTCACCTTCTCCTTCTCCTTCTTCTACTTCTTCTGATTCACCCTCCAGGCTTCATCTTCTCCTTCTCCTTCTTCTGCTTCTTCTGATTCACCCTCCAGACTCCACCTTCTCCTTCTCCTTCTTCTGCTTCTTCTGATTCACCCTCCAGACTTCACCTTCTCCTTCTCCTTCTTCCACTTCTTCTGATTCACACTCCAGACTTCACCTTCTCCTTCTCCTTCTTCTACTTCTTCTGATTCACCCTCCAGACTTCACCTTCTCCTTCTCCTTCTTCTGCTTCTTCTGATTCACCCTCCAGACTTCACCTTCTCCTTCTCCTTCTTCTGCTTCTTCTGATTCACCCTCCAGACTTCACCATCCCCTTCTCCTTCTTCTGCTTCTTCTGGTTCACCCTCCAGACCTCACCTTCTCCTTCTCCTTCTTCTTCTTCTTCTGATTCACCCTCCAGACTTCACCTTCTCCTTCTCCTTCTTCTGCTTCTTCTGATTCACACTCCAGACTTCACCTTCTCCTTCTCCTTATTCTGCTTCTTCTGATTCACCCTCCAGACTTCTCCTTCTCCTTCTCCTTCTTCTACTTCTTCTGATTCACCCTCCAGACTTCACCTTCTCCTTCTCCTTCTTCTACTTCTTCTGATTCACCCTCCAGACTTCACCTTCTCCTTCTCCTTCTTCTGCTTCTTCTGATTCACCTCCAGACTTCACCTTCTCCTTCTCCTTATTCTGCTTCTTCTGATTCACCCTCCAGACTTCACCTTCTCCTTCTCCTTCTTCTGCTTCTTCTGATTCACCCTCCAGACTTCACCTTCTCCTTCTCCTTCTTCTGCTTCTTCTGATTCACCCTCCAGACTTCACCTTCTCCTTCTCCTTCTTCCACTTCTTCTGATTCACCCTCCAGGCTTCATCTTCTCCTTCTCCTTCTTCTGCTTCTTCTGATTCACCCTCCAGACTCCACCTTCTCCTTCTCCTTCTTCTGCTTCTTCTGATTCACCCTCCAGACTTCACCTTCTCCTTCTCCTTCTTCCACTTCTTCTGATTCACACTCCAGACTTCACCTTCTCCTTCTCCTTCTTCTACTTCTTCTGATTCACCCTCCAGACTTCACCTTCTCCTTCTCCTTCTTCTGCTTCTTCTGATTCACCCTCCAGACTTCACCTTCTCCTTCTCCTTCTTCTGCTTCTTCTGATTCACCCTCCAGACTTCACCATCCCCTTCTCCTTCTTCTGCTTCTTCTGGTTCACCCTCCAGACCTCACCTTCTCCTTCTCCTTCTTCTTCTTCTTCTGATTCACCCTCCAGACTTCACCTTCTCCTTCTCCTTCTTCTGCTTCTTCTGATTCACACTCCAGACTTCACCTTCTCCTTCTCCTTATTCTGCTTCTTCTGATTCACCCTCCAGACTTCTCCTTCTCCTTCTCCTTCTTCTACTTCTTCTGATTCACCCTCCAGACTTCATCTTCTCCTTCTCCTTCTTCTGCTTCTTCTGATTCTCCCTCCAGACTTCACCTTCTCCTTCTCCTTCTTCAACTTCTTCCGATTCACCCTTCAGACTTCACCTTCTCCTTCTCCTTCTTCTGCGTCTTCTGATTCATCCTCCAGACTTCATCTTCTCCTTCTCCTTCTTCTACTTCTTCTGATTCACCCTCCAGACTTCACCTTCTCCTTCTCCTTCTTCTGCTTCTTCTGATTCACCCTCCAGACTTCACCTTCTCCTTCTCCTCCTTCTGCTTCTTCTGATTCACCCTCCAGACTTCTCCTTCTCCTTCTCCTTCTTCTACTTCTTCTGATTCACCCTCCAGTCTTCACCTTCTCGTTCTCCTTCTTCTGCTTCTTCTGCTTCACCCTCCAGACTTCACCTTCTCCTTCTCTTTCTTCTGCTTCTTCTGATGCACCCTCCAGACTTCACATTCTCCTTCTCCTTCTTCTGATTCTTCTGATTCACCCTCCAGACTTCACCTTCTCCTTCTCCTTCTTCTGCTTCTTCTGATTCACCCTCCTGACTTCACCTTCTCCTTCTCCTTCTTCTACTTCTTCTGATTCACCCTCCTGACTTCACCTTCTCCTTCTCCTTCTTCTACTTCTTCTGCTTCACCCTCCAGACTTCACCTTCTCCTTCTCCTTCTTCTACTTCTTCTGATTCACCCTCCAGACTTCACCTTCTCCTTCTCCTTCTTCTGCTTCTTCTGATTCACCTCCAGACTTCACCTTCTCCTTCTCCTTATTCTGCTTCTTCTGATTCACCCTCCAGACTTCACCTTCTCCTTCTCCTTCTTCTGCTTCTTCTGATTCACCCTCCAGACTTCACCTTCTCCTTCTTCTGCTTCTTCTGATTCACCCTCCAGACTTCACCTTCTCCTTCTCCTTCTTCTACTTCTTCTGATTCACCCTCCAGGCTTCATCTTCTCCTTCTCCTTCTTCTGCTTCTTCTGATTCACCCTCCAGACTTCACCTTCTCCTTCTCCTTCTTCTGCTTCTTCTGATTCACCCTCCAGACTTCACCTTCTCCTTCTCCTTCTTCTACTTCTTCTGATTCACACGCCAGACTTCACCTTCTCCTTCTCCTTCTTCTACTTCTTCTGATTCACCCTCCAGACTTCACCTTCTCCTTCTCCTTCTTCTGCTTCTTCTGATTCACCCTCCAGGCTTCACCATCCCCTTCTCCTTCTTCTGCTTCTTCTGATTCACCCTCCAGACCTCACCTTCTCCTTCTCCTTCTTCTTCATCTTCTGATTCACCCTCCAGACTTCACCTTCTCCTTCTCCTTCTTCTGCATCTTCTGATTCACCCTCCAGACTTCACCTTCTCCTTCTCCTTATTCTGCTTCTTCTGATTCACCCTCCAGACTTCTCCTTCTCCTTCTCCTTCTTCTGCTTCTTCTGATTCACCCTCCAGACTTCACCTTCTCCTTCTCCTTCTTCTACTTCTTCTGATTCACCCTCCAGACTTCATCTTCTCCTTCTCCTTCTTCTGCTTCTTCTGATTCACCCTCCAGACTTCACCATCCCCTTCTCCTTCTTCTGCTTCTTCTGGTTCACCCTCCAGACCTCACCTTCTCCTTCTCCTTCTTCTTCTTCTTCTGATTCACCCTCCAGACTTCACCTTCTCCTTCTCCTTCTTCTGCTTCTTCTGATTCACACTCCAGACTTCTCCTTCTCCTTCTCCTTCTTCTGCTTCTTCTGATTCACCCTCCAGACTTCACCTTCTCCTTCTCCTTCTTCTGCGTCTTCTGATTCATCCTCCAGACTTCATCTTCTCCTTCTCCTTCTTCTACTTCTTCTGATTCACCCTCCAGACTTCACCTTCTCCTTCTCCTTCTTCTGCTTCTTCTGATTCACCCTCCAGACTTCACCTTCTCCTTCTCCTCCTTCTGCTTCTTCTGATTCACCCTCCAGACTTCTCCTTCTCCTTCTCCTTCTTGTGCTTCTTCTGATTCACCCTCCAGTCTTCACCTTCTCGTTCTCCTTCTTCTGCTTCTTCTGCTTCACCCTCCAGACTTCACCTTCTCCTTCTCTTTCTTCTGCTTCTTCTGATGCACCCTCCAGACTTCACATTCTCCTTCTCCTTCTTCTGATTCTTCTGATTCACCCTCCAGACTTCACCTTCTCCTTCTCCTTCTTCTGCTTCTTCTGATTCACCCTCCTGACTTCACCTTCTCCTTCTCCTTCTTCTACTTCTTCTGATTCACCCTCCTGACTTCACCTTCTGCTTCTCCTTCTTCTACTTCTTCTGCTTCACCCTCCAGACTTCACCTTCTCCTTCTCCTTCTTCTACTTCTTCTGATTCACCCTCCAGACTTCACCTTCTCCTTCTCCTTCTTCTGCTTCTTCTGATTCACCTCCAGACTTCACCTTCTCCTTCTCCTTATTCTGCTTCTTCTGATTCACCCTCCAGACTTCACCTTCTCCTTCTCCTTCTTCTGCTTCTTCTGATTCACCCTCCAGACTTCACCTTCTCCTTCTTCTGCTTCTTCTGATTCACCCTCCAGACTTCACCATCCCCTTCTCCTTCTTCTGCTTCTTCTGGTTCACCCTCCAGACCTCACCTTCTCCTTCTCCTTCTTCTTCTTCTTCTGATTCACCCTCCAGACTTCACCTTCTCCTTCTCCTTCTTCTGCTTCTTCTGATTCACACTCCAGACTTCACCTTCTCCTTCTCCTTATTCTGCTTCTTCTGATTCACCCTCCAGACTTCTCCTTCTCCTTCTCCTTCTTCTACTTCTTCTGATTCACCCTCCAGACTTCACCTTCTCCTTCTCCTTCTTCTACTTCTTCTGATTCACCCTCCAGACTTCACCTTCTCCTTCTCCTTCTTCTGCTTCTTCTGATTCACCTCCAGACTTCACCTTCTCCTTCTCCTTATTCTGCTTCTTCTGATTCACCCTCCAGACTTCACCTTCTCCTTCTCCTTCTTCTGCTTCTTCTGATTCACCCTCCAGACTTCACCTTCTCCTTCTCCTTCTTCTGCTTCTTCTGATTCACCCTCCAGACTTCACCTTCTCCTTCTCCTTCTTCTACTTCTTCTGATTCACCCTCCAGGCTTCATCTTCTCCTTCTCCTTCTTCTGCTTCTTCTGATTCACCCTCCAGACTCCACCTTCTCCTTCTCCTTCTTCTGCTTCTTCTGATTCACCCTCCAGACTTCACCTTCTCCTTCTCCTTCTTCCACTTCTTCTGATTCACACTCCAGACTTCACCTTCTCCTTCTCCTTCTTCTACTTCTTCTGATTCACCCTCCAGACTTCACCTTCTCCTTCTCCTTCTTCTGCTTCTTCTGATTCACCCTCCAGACTTCACCTTCTCCTTCTCCTTCTTCTGCTTCTTCTGATTCACCCTCCAGACTTCACCATCCCCTTCTCCTTCTTCTGCTTCTTCTGGTTCACCCTCCAGACCTCACCTTCTCCTTCTCCTTCTTCTTCTTCTTCTGATTCACCCTCCAGACTTCACCTTCTCCTTCTCCTTCTTCTGCTTCTTCTGATTCACACTCCAGACTTCACCTTCTCCTTCTCCTTATTCTGCTTCTTCTGATTCACCCTCCAGACTTCTCCTTCTCCTTCTCCTTCTTCTACTTCTTCTGATTCACCCTCCAGACTTCATCTTCTCCTTCTCCTTCTTCTGCTTCTTCTGATTCTCCCTCCAGACTTCACCTTCTCCTTCTCCTTCTTCTACTTCTTCCGATTCACCCTCCAGACTTCACCTTCTCCTTCTCCTTCTTCTGCGTCTTCTGATTCATCCTCCAGACTTCATCTTCTCCTTCTCCTTCTTCTACTTCTTCTGATTCACCCTCCAGACTTCACCTTCTCCTTCTCCTTCTTCTGCTTCTTCTGATTCACCCTCCAGACTTCACCTTCTCCTTCTCCTCCTTCTGCTTCTTCTGATTCACCCTCCAGACTTCTCCTTCTCCTTCTCCTTCTTCTACTTCTTCTGATTCACCCTCCAGTCTTCACCTTCTCGTTCTCCTTCTTCTGCTTCTTCTGCTTCACCCTCCAGACTTCACCTTCTCCTTCTCTTTCTTCTGCTTCTTCTGATGCACCCTCCAGACTTCACATTCTCCTTCTCCTTCTTCTGATTCTTCTGATTCACCCTCCAGACTTCACCTTCTCCTTCTCCTTCTTCTGCTTCTTCTGATTCACCCTCCTGACTTCACCTTCTCCTTCTCCTTCTTCTACTTCTTCTGATTCACCCTCCTGACTTCACCTTCTCCTTCTCCTTCTTCTACTTCTTCTGCTTCACCCTCCAGACTTCACCTTCTCCTTCTCCTTCTTCTACTTCTTCTGATTCACCCTCCAGACTTCACCTTCTCCTTCTCCTTCTTCTGCTTCTTCTGATTCACCTCCAGACTTCACCTTCTCCTTCTCCTTATTCTGCTTCTTCTGATTCACCCTCCAGACTTCACCTTCTCCTTCTCCTTCTTCTGCTTCTTCTGATTCACCCTCCAGACTTCACCTTCTCCTTCTTCTGCTTCTTCTGATTCACCCTCCAGACTTCACCTTCTCCTTCTCCTTCTTCTACTTCTTCTGATTCACCCTCCAGGCTTCATCTTCTCCTTCTCCTTCTTCTGCTTCTTCTGATTCACCCTCCAGACTTCACCTTCTCCTTCTCCTTCTTCTGCTTCTTCTGATTCACCCTCCAGACTTCACCTTCTCCTTCTCCTTCTTCTACTTCTTCTGATTCACACGCCAGACTTCACCTTCTCCTTCTCCTTCTTCTACTTCTTCTGATTCACCCTCCAGACTTCACCTTCTCCTTCTCCTTCTTCTGCTTCTTCTGATTCACCCTCCAGGCTTCACCATCCCCTTCTCCTTCTTCTGCTTCTTCTGATTCACCCTCCAGACCTCACCTTCTCCTTCTCCTTCTTCTTCATCTTCTGATTCACCCTCCAGACTTCACCTTCTCCTTCTCCTTCTTCTGCTTCTTCTGATTCACCCTCCAGACTTCACCTTCTCCTTCTCCTTATTCTGCTTCTTCTGATTCACCCTCCAGACTTCTCCTTCTCCTTCTCCTTCTTCTGCTTCTTCTGATTCACCCTCCAGACTTCACCTTCTCCTTCTCCTTCTTCTACTTCTTCTGATTCACCCTCCAGACTTCATCTTCTCCTTCTCCTTCTTCTGCTTCTTCTGATTCACCCTCCAGACTTCACCATCCCCTTCTCCTTCTTCTGCTTCTTCTGGTTCACCCTCCAGACCTCACCTTCTCCTTCTCCTTCTTCTTCTTCTTCTGATTCACCCTCCAGACTTCACCTTCTCCTTCTCCTTCTTCTGCTTCTTCTGATTCACACTCCAGACTTCTCCTTCTCCTTCTCCTTCTTCTGCTTCTTCTGATTCACCCTCCAGACTTCACCTTCTCCTTCTCCTTCTTCTGCGTCTTCTGATTCATCCTCCAGACTTCATCTTCTCCTTCTCCTTCTTCTACTTCTTCTGATTCACCCTCCAGACTTCACCTTCTCCTTCTCCTTCTTCTGCTTCTTCTGATTCACCCTCCAGACTTCACCTTCTCCTTCTCCTCCTTCTGCTTCTTCTGATTCACCCTCCAGACTTCTCCTTCTCCTTCTCCTTCTTGTACTTCTTCTGATTCACCCTCCAGTCTTCACCTTCTCGTTCTCCTTCTTCTGCTTCTTCTGCTTCACCCTCCAGACTTCACCTTCTCCTTCTCTTTCTTCTGCTTCTGCTGATGCACCCTCCAGACTTCACATTCTCCTTCTCCTTCTTCTGATTCTTCTGATTCACCCTCCAGACTTCACCTTCTCCTTCTCCTTCTTCTGCTTCTTCTGATTCACCCTCCTGACTTCACCTTCTCCTTCTCCTTCTTCTACTTCTTCTGATTCACCCTCCTGACTTCACCTTCTGCTTCTCCTTCTTCTACTTCTTCTGCTTCACCCTCCAGACTTCACCTTCTCCTTCTCCTTCTTCTACTTCTTCTGATTCACCCTCCAGACTTCACCTTCTCCTTCTCCTTCTTCTGCTTCTTCTGATTCACCTCCAGACTTCACCTTCTCCTTCTCCTTATTCTGCTTCTTCTGATTCACCCTCCAGACTTCACCTTCTCCTTCTCCTTCTTCTGCTTCTTCTGATTCACCCTCCAGACTTCACCTTCTCCTTCTTCTGCTTCTTCTGATTCACCCTCCAGACTTCACCTTCTCCTTCTCCTTCTTCTACTTCTTCTGATTCACCCTCCAGGCTTCATCTTCTCCTTCTCCTTCTTCTGCTTCTTCTGATTCACCCTCCAGACTTCACCTTCTCCTTCTCCTTCTTCTGCTTCTTCTGATTCACCCTCCAGACTTCACCTTCTCCTTCTCCTTCTTCTACTTCTTCTGATTCACACTCCAGACTTCACCTTCTCCTTCTCCTTCTTCTACTTCTTCTGATTCACCCTCCAGACTTCACCTTCTCCTTCTCCTTCTTCTGCTTCTTCTGATTCACCCTCCAGACTTCACCATCCCCTTCTCCTTCTTCTGCTTCTTCTGATTCACCCTCCAGACCTCACCTTCTCCTTCTCCTTCTTCTTCATCTTCTGATTCACCCTCCAGACTTCACCTTCTCCTTCTCCTTCTTCTGCTTCTTCTGATTCACCCTCCAGACTTCACCTTCTCCTTCTCCTTATTCTGCTTCTTCTGATTCACCCTCCAGACTTCTCCTTCTCCTTCTCCTTCTTCTGCTTCTTCTGATTCACCCTCCAGACTTCACCTTCTCCTTCTCCTTCTTCTACTTCTTCTGATTCACCCTCCAGACTTCATCTTCTCCTTCTCCTTCTTCTGCTTCTTCTGATTCACCCTCCAGACTTCACCTTCTCCTTCTTCTTCTGCTTCTTCTGATTCACCCTCCAGACTTCATCTTCTCCTTCTCCTTCTTCTACTTCTTCTGATTCACCCTCCAGACTTCACCTTCTCCTTCTCCTTCTTCTACTTCTTCCGATTCACCCTCCAGACTTCACCTTCTCCTTCTCCTTCTTCTGCTTCTTCTGATTCACCCTCCAGACATCACCTTCTCCTTCTCCTCCTTCTGCTTCTTCTGATTCACCCTCCAGACTTCTCCTTCTCCTTCTTCTGCTTCTTCTGATTCACCCTCCAGACTTCACCTTCTCCTTCTCCTTCTTCTACTTCTTCTGATTCACCCTCCAGACTTCATCTTCTCCTTCTCCTTCTTCTGCTTCTTCTGATTCACCCTCCAGACTTCACCTTCTCCTTCTCCTTCTTCTGCTTCTTCTGATTCACCCTCCAGACTTCACCTTCTCCTTCTCCTTCTTCTACTTCTTCCGATTCACCCTCCAGACTTCACCTTCTCCTACTCCTTTTCTGCTTCTTCTGATTCGCCTCCAGACTTCACTTTCTCCTTCTCCTTCTTCTGCTTCTTCTGATTCACCCTCCAGACCTCACCTTCTCCTTCTCCTTCTTCTACTTCTTCTGATTCACCCTCCATACTTCATCTTCTCCTTCTCCTTCATCTGCTTCTTCTGATTCACCCTCCAGACTTCACCTTCTCCTTCTCCTTCTTCTGCTTCTTCTGATTCACCCTCCAGACTTTACCTTCTCCTTCTCCTTCTTCCACTTCTTCTGATTCACCCTCCAGACGACTTCACCTTCTCCTTCTCCTTCTTCTACTTCTTCTGATGCACCCTCCAGTCTTCACCTTCTCTTTCTCCTTCGTCTGCTTCTTCTGCTTCACCCTCCATACTTCACCTTCTCCTTCTCTTCTTCTGCTTCTTCTGATTCACCCTCCAGACTTCACCTTCTCCTTCTCCTTTCTTCTGATTCTTCTGATTCAGCCTCCAGACTTCACCTTCTCCTTCTCCTTCTTCTGCCTTCTTCTGATTCACCCTCCTGACTTCACCTTCTCCTTCTCCCTTCTTCTACTTCTTCTGATTCACCCTCCTGACTTCACCTTCTCCTTCTCCTTCTTCTACTTCTTCCGCTTCACCCTCCAGACTTCACCTTCTCCTTCTCCTTCTTCTACTTCTTCTGATTCACCCTCCAGATCTTCACCTTCTCCTTCTCCTTCTTCTGCTTCTTCTGATTCACCCTCCAGACTTCACCTTCTCCTTCTCCTTATTCTGCTTCTTCTGATTCACCCTCCAGACTTCTCCTTCTCCTTCTCCTTCTTCTGCTTCTTCTGATTCACCCTCCAGACTTCACCTTCTCCTTCTCCTTCTTCTGCTTCTTCTGATTCACCCTCCAGACTTCACCTTCTTCTTCTCCTTCTTCTACTTCTTCTGATTCACCCTCCAGACTTCATCTTCTCCTTCTCCTTCTCTGCTTCTTCTGATTCACCCTCCAGACTTCACCTTCTCCTTCTCCTTCTTCTGCTTCTTCTGATTCACCCTCCAGACTTCATCTTCTCCCATCTCCTTCTTCTACTTCTTCTGATTCACCCTCCAGACTTCACCTTCTCCTTCTCCTTCTTCCACTTCTTCCGATTCACCCTCCAGACTTCACCTTCTCCTTTCTCCTTCTTCTGCTTCTTCTGATTCACCCTCCAGACTTCACCTTCTCCTTCTCCTTCTTCTGCTTCTTCTGATTCACCCTCCAGACTTCACCTTCTCCTTTCCCTTCTTCTGCTTCTTCTGATTCACCCTTCAGACTTCACCTTCTCCTTCACCTTCTTCTGCTTCTTCTGATTCACCCTCCAGACCTCACCTTCTCCTTCTCCTTCTTCTACTTCTGATTCACCCTCCAGACTTCATCTTCTCCTTCTCCTTCTTCTGCTTCTTCTGATTCACCCTCCAGACTTCACCTTCTCCTTCTCCTTCTTCTGCTTCTTCTGATTCACCCTCCAGTCTTCGCCTTCTCCTTCTCCTGCTTCTACTTCTTCTGATTCACCCTCCAGACTTCACTCATCTCTTCTCCTTCTTCTACTTCTCGATTCACCCTCAGTCTTCACCTTCTCCTTCTCCTTCTTCTGCTTCTTCTGATTCACACTCCAGACTTCACCTTCTCCTTCTCCTTCTTCTGCTTCTTCTGATTCACCCTCCTGACATCACCTTCTCATTCTCCTTCTTCTGCTTCTTCTGATTCACCCTCCAGACTTCACCTTCTCCTTCTCCTTCTTCTACTTCTTCTGATTCACCCTCCAGACTTCACCTTCTCCTTCTCCTTCTTCTGCTTCTTCTGATTCAACCTCCAGACTTCACCTTCTCCTTCTCCTTCTTCTTCTTCTTCTGATTCATCCTCCAGACTTCTCCTTCTCCTTCTCCTTCTTCTGCTTCTTCTGATTCACCCTCCAGACTTCACCTTCTCCTTCTCCTTCTTCTACTTCTTCTGATTCACCCTCCAGACTTCATCTTCTCCTTCTCCTTCTTCTGCTTCTTCTGATTCACCCCTCAGACTTCACCTTCTCCTTCTTCTTCTGCTTCTTCTGATTCACCCTCCAGACTTCATCTTCTCCTTCTCCTTCTTCTACTTCTTCTGATTCACCCTCCAGACTTCACCTTCTCCTTCTCCTTCTTCTACTTCTTCCGATTCACCCTCCAGACTTCACCTTCTCCTTCTCCTTCTTCTGCTTCTTCTGATTCACCCTCCAGACATCACCTTCTCCTTCTCCTCCTTCTGCTTCTTCTGATTCACCCTCCAGACTTCTCATTCTCCTTCTTCTGCTTCTTCTGATTCACCCTCCAGACTTCACCTTCTCCTTCTCCTTCTTCTACTTCTTCTGATTCACCCTCCAGACTTCATCTTCTCCTTCTCCTTCTTCTGCTTCTTCTGATTCACCCTCCAGACTTCACCTTCTCCTTCTCCTTCTTCTGCTTCTTCTGATTCACCCTCCAGACTTCACCTTCTCCTTCTCCTTCTTCTACTTCTTCGATTCACCCTCCAGACTTCACCTTCTCCTACTCCTTTTCTGCTTCTTCTGATTCGCCCTCCAGACTTCACTTTCTCCTTCTCCTTCTTCTGCTTCTTCTGATTCACCCTCCAGACCTCACCTTCTCCTTCTCCTTCTTCTACTTCTTCTGATTCACCCTCCATACTCATCTTCTCCTTCTCCTTAATCTGCTTCTTCTGATTCACCCTCCAGACTTCACCTTCTCCTTCTCCTTCTTCTGCTTCTTCTGATTCACCCTCCAGACTTTACCTTCTCCTTCTCCTTCTTCCACTTCTTCTGATTCACCCTCCAGACTTCACCTTCTCCTTCTCCTTCTTCTACTTCTTCTGATTCACCCTCAGTCCTTCACCTCTCTTTCTCCTTCGTCTGCTTCTTCTGCTTCACCTCCATACTTCACCTTCTCCTTCTCTTTCTTCTGCTTCTTCTGATTCACCCTCCAGACTTCACCTTCTCCTTCTCCTTCTTCTGATTCTTCTGATTCAGCTCCAGACTTCACCTTCTCCTTCTCCTTCTTCTGCTTCTTCTGATTCACCTCCTGACTTCACCTTCTCCTTCTCCTTCTTCTACTTCTTCTGATTCACCCTCCTGACTTCACCTTCTCCTTCTCCTTCTTCTACTTCTTCTGCTTCACCCTCCAGACTTCACCTTCTCCTTCTCCTTCTTCTACTTCTTCTGATTCACCCTCCAGTCTTCACCTTCTCCTTCTCCTTTCTTCTGCTTCTTCTGATTCACCCTCCAGACTTCACCTTCTCCTTCTCCTTATTCTGCTTCTTCTGATTCACCCTCCAGACTTCTCCTTCTCCTTCTCCTTCTTCTGCTTCTTCTGATTCACCCTCCAGACTTCACCTTCTCCTTCTCCTTCTTCTGCTTCTTCTGATTCACCCTCCAGACTTCACCTTCTTCTTCTCCTTCTTTCTACTTCTTCTGATTCACCCTCCAGACTTCATCTTCTCCTTCTCCTCTTCTGCTTCTTCTGATTCACCCTCCAGACTTCACCTTCTCCTTCTCCTTCTTCTGCTTCTTCTGATTCACCCTCCAGACTTCATCTTCTCCATCTCCTTCTTCTACTTCTTCTGATTCACCCTCCAGACTTCACCTTCTCCTTCTCCTTCTTCCACTTCTTCCGATTCACCCTCCAGACTTCACCTTCCTCCTTCTCCTTCTTCTGCTTCTTCTGATTCACCCTCCAGACTTCACCTTCTCCTTCTCTTCTTCTGCTTCTTCTGATTCACCCTCCAGACTTCACCTTCTCCTTCTCCTTCTTCTGCTTCTTCTGATTCACCCTTCAGACTTCACCTTCTCCTTCTCCTCTTCTGCTTCTTCTGATCACCCTCCAGACCTCACCTTCTCCTTCTCCTTCTTCTACTTCTGATTCACCCTACCAGACTTCATCTTCTCCTTCTCCTTCTTCTGCTTCTTCTGATTCACCCTCCAGACTTCACCTTCTCCTTCTCCTTCTTCTGCTTCTTCTGATTCACCCTTCCAGTCTTCGCCCCTTCTCCTTCTCCTGCTTCTACTTCTTCTGATTCACCCTCCAGACTTCACCTCGCCTTCTCCTTCTTCTAGCTTCTTCTGATTCACCCTCCAGTTTTCACCTTCTCCTTCTCCTTCTTCTGCTTCTTCTGATTCACACATCCAGACTTCACCTTCTCTTCTCCTTCTTCTGCTTCTTCTGATTCACCCATCCTGACATCACCTTCTCCTTCTCCTTCTTCTGCTTCTTCTGATTCACCCTCCAGACTTCACCTTCTCCTTCTCCTTCTTCTACTTCTTCTGATTCACCCTCCAGACTTCACCTTCTCCTTCTCCTTCTTCTGCTTCTTCTGATTCACCTCCAGACTTCACCTTCTCCTTCTCCTTCTTCTTCTTCTTCTGATCATTCCTCCAGACTTCACCTTCTCCTTCTCCTTCTTCTGCTTCTTCTGATTCACCCTCCAGACTTCACCTTCTCCTTCTCCTTATTCTGCTTCTTCTGATTCACCCCTCCAGACTTTTCCTTCTCCTTCTCCTTTCTGCTTCTTTCTGATTCACCCTCCAGACTTCACCTTCTCCTTCTCCTTCTTCTACTTCTTCTGATTCACCCTCCAGACTTCATCTTCTCCTTCTCCTTCTTCTGCTTCTTCTGATTCACCCTCCAGACTTCACCTTCTCCTTCTCCTTTCTTCTGCTTCTTCTGATTCACCCTCCAGACTTCATCTTCTCCTTCTCCTTCTTCTACTTCTTCTGATTCACCCTCCAGACTTCACCTTCTCCTTCTCCTTCTTCTACTTCTTCCGATTCACCCTCCAGACTTCACCTTCTCCTTCTCCTTCTTCTGCTTCTTCTGATTCACCCTCCAGACTTCACCTTCTCCTTCTCCTCCTTTTGCTTCTTCTGATTCACCCTCCAGACTTCTCCTTCTCCTTCTCCTTCTTCTGCTTCTTCTGATTCACCCTCCAGAACTTCACCTTCTCCTTCTCCTTCTTCTACTTCTTCTGATTCACCCTCCAGACTTCTTCTTCTCCTTCTGATTCACCCTCCAGACTTCACCTCTCCTTCTCCTTCTTCTGCTTCTTCTGATTCACCCTACAGACTTCGACCTTCTCCTTCTCCTTCTTCGTACTTCTTCCGATTCACCCTCCAGACTTCACCATCTCCTTGTCCTTTTCTGCTTCTTCTGATTCACCCCTCCAGACTTCACTTTCTCCTTCTCCTTCTTCTGCTTCTTCTGATTCACCCTCCAGACCTCACCTTCTCCTTCTCCTTCTTCTACTTCTTCTGATTCACCCTCCATACTTCATCTTCTCCTTCTCCTTCATCTGCTTCTTCTGATTCACCCTCCAGACTTCACCTTCTCCTTCTTTCTCCTTCTTCTGCTTCTTCTGATTCACCCTCCAGACTTCACCTTCTCCTTCTCCTTCTTTCTACTTCTTCTGATTCACCCTCCGGACTTCACCTTCTCCTTCTCCTTCTTCTACTTCTTCTGATTTCACCCTCCAGTCTTCACCTTCTCCTTCTCCTTCGTCCGCTTCTTCTGCTTCACCCTCCATACTTCACCTTCTCCTTCTCTTTCTTCTGCTTCTTCTGATTCACCTCCAGACTTCAACTTCTCCTTCTGTTTCTTCTGATTCTTCTGATTCACCCTCCAGACTTCACCTTCTCCTTCTCCTTCTTCTGCTTCTTCTGATTCACCCTCCTGACTTCACCTTCTCCTTCTCCTTCTTCTACTTCTTCTGATTCACCCTCCTGACTTCACCTTCTCCTTCTCCTTCTTCTACTTCTTCTGCTTCACCCTCTAGACTTCACCTTCTCCTTCTCCTTCTTCTACTTCTTCTGATTCACCCTCCAGACTTCATCTTCTCCTTCTCCTTCTTCTGCTTCTTCTGATTCACCCTCCAGACTTCACCTTCTCCTTCTCCTTCTTCTGCTTCTTCTGATTCACCCTCCAGACTTCACCTTCTCCTTCTCCTTCTTCTACTTCTTCCGATTCACCCTCCAGACTTCACCTTCTCCTTCTCCTTTTCTGCTTCTTCTGATTCACCCTCCAGACTTCACTTTCTCCTTCTCCTTCTTCTGCTTCTTCTGATTCACCCTCCAGACCTCACCTTCTCCTTCTCCTTCTTCTACTTCTTCTGATTCACCCTCCATACTTCATCTTCTCCTTCTCCTTCATCTGCTTCTTCTGATTCACCCTCCAGACTTCACCTTCTCCTTCTCCTTCTTCTGCTTCTTCTGATTCACCCTCCAGACTTCACCTTCTCCTTCTCCTTCTTCTACTTCTTCTGATTCACCCTCCAGACTTCACCTTCTCCTTCTCCTTCTTCTACTTCTTCCGATTCACCCTCCAGACTTCAACTTCTCCTTCTCCTTCGTCTGCTTCTTCTGCTTCACCCTCCATACTTCACCTTCTCCTTCTCTTTCTTCTGCTTCTTCTGATTCACCCTCCAGACTTCACCTTCTCCTTCTCCTTCTTCTGATTCTTCTGATTCACCCTCCAGACTTCACCTTCTCCTTCTCCTTCTTCTGCTTCTTCTGATTCACCCTCCTGACTTCACCTTCTCCTTCTCCTTCTTCTACTTCTTCTGATTCACCCTCCTGACTTCACCTTCTCCTTCTTCTACTTCTTCTGCTTCACCCTCCAGACTTCACCTTCTCCTTCTCCTTCTTCTGCTTCTTCTGATTCACCCTCCTGACATCACCTTCTCCTTCTCCTTCTTCTGCTTCTTCTGATTCACCCTCCAGACTTCTCCTTCTCCTTCTCCTTCTTCTGCTTCTTCTGATTCACCCTCCAGACTTCACCTTCTCCTTCTACTTCTTCTGCTTCTTCTGATTCACCCTCCAGACTTCACCTTCTCCTTCTCCTTCATCTGCTTCTTCTGATTCACCCTCCAGTCGTCACCTTATCCTTCTCCTTCTTCTGCTTCTTCTGATTCACCCTCCAGAATTCACCTTCTCCTTCTCCTTCTTCTGCTTCTTCTGATTCACCCTCCAGACTTCACCTTCTCCTTCTCCTTCTACTTCTTCTGATTCACCCTCCAGACTTCACCTTCTCCTTCTCCTTCATCTGCTTCTTCTGATTCACCCTCCAGACTTCAACTTCTGCTTCTCCTTCGTCTACTTCTTCTGATTCACCCTCCAGACTACACCTTCTCCTTCTCCTTCTTCTACTTCTTCTGATTCACCCTCCAGACTTCACATTCTCCTTCTCCTTCTTCTGCTTCTTCTGATTCACCCTCCAGACTTCACCTTCTCCTTCTCCCTCTTCTGCTTCTTCTGATTCACCCTCCAGACTTCACCTTCTCCTATTATTCTTCTTCTTCTTCTGCTTCTCCCTCCAGACTTCACCTTCTCCTTCTCCTTCTTCTACTTCTTCTGATTCACCCTCCTGACTTCACCTTCTCCTCCTCCTTCTTCTACTTCTTCTGCTTCACCCTCCTGACTTCATCTCCTCCTTCTCCTTCTTCTGCTTCTTCTGATTCACCCTCCTGACTTCACCTTCTCCTTCTCCTTCTTCTGCTTCTTCTGATTCACCCTCCAGACTTCACCTTCTCCTTCTCCTGCTTCTGCTTCTTCTGATTCAACCTCCTGACTTCACTTCTCCTTCTCCGTCTTCTACTTCTTCTGATTCACCCTCCAGACTTCACCTTCTCCTTCTCCTTCTTCTCCTTCTTCTGATTCACCCTCCAGACTTCACCTTCTCCTTCTCCTTCTTCTACTTCTTCTGATTCACCCTCCTGACTTCACCTTCTCCTTCTCCTTCTTCTGCTTCTTCTGATTCACCCTTCAGACTTCACCTTCGCCTTCTCCTTCTTCTGCTTCCTCTGATTCACCCTCCAAACTTCACCTTCTCCTTCTCCTTCTTCTGCTTCTTCTGATTCACCCTCCGGACTTCACCTTCTCCTTCTCCTCCTTCTACTTCTTCTGCTTCACCCTCCAGACTTCACCTTCTCCTTCTCCTTCTTCTGCTTCTTCTGATTCACCCTCCTGACTTCACCTTCTCCTTCTCCTTCTTCTGCTTCTTCTGATTCACCCTCCAGACTTCACCTTCTCCTTCTCCTTCTTCTGCTTCTTCTGATTCACCCTCCAGACTTCATCTTCTCCTTCTCCTTCTTCTGCTTCTTCTGATTCACGCTCCAGACTTCACCTTCTCCTTCTCCTTCTTCTGCTTCTTATGATTCACCCTCCAGACTTCACCTTCTCCTTCTCCTTCTTCTGCTTCTTCTGCTTCACCCTCCTGACTTCACATTCTCCTTCTCCTTCTTCTACTTCTTCTGATTCACCCTCCAGACTTCACCTTCTCTTTCTCCTTCTTCTGCTTCCTCTGCTTCACCCTCCTGACTTCACCTTCTCCTTCTCCTTCTTCTGCTTCTTCTGATTCACCCTCCTGACTTCACCTTCTCCTTCTCCTTCTTCTGCTTCTTCTGATTCACCCTCCAGACTTCACCTTCTCCTTCTCCTTCTTCTGCTTCTTCTGATTCACCCTCCAGACTTCACCTTCTCCTTCTTCTGCTTCTTCTGATTCACCCTCCAGACTTCACCTTCTCCTTCTCCTTCTTCTGCTTCTTATGATTCACCCTCCAGACTTCACTTTCTCCTTCTCCTTCTTCTGCTTCTTCTGCTTCACCCTCCTGACTTCCCCTTCTTCTTCTCCTTCTTCTGCTTCTTCTGATTCACCCTCCTGACTTCATCTTCTCCTTCTCCTTCTTCTACTTCTTCTGATTCACCCTCCAGACTTCACCTTCTCCTTCTCCTTCTTCTACGTCTTCCGATTCACCCTCCAGACTTCAACTTCTCCTTCTCCTTCTTCTGCTTCTTCTGATTCATCCTCCAGACCTCACCTTCTCCTTCTCCTTCTTCTACTTCTTCTGATTCACCCTCCATACTTCATCTTCTCCTTCTCCTTCATCTGCTTCTTCTGATTCACCCTCCAGACTTCACCTTCTCCTTCTCCTTCTTCTGCTTCTTCTGATTCACCCTCCAGACTTCACCTTCTCCTTCTCCTTCTTCTACTTCTTCTGATTCACCCTCCAGACATCACCTTCTCCTTCTCCTTCTTCTACTTCTTCTGATTCACCCTCCAGAGTTCACCTTCTCCTTCTCCTTCGTCTGCTTCTTCTGCTTCACCCTCCAGACTTCACCTTCTCCTTCTCTTTCTTCTGCTTCTTCTGATTCACCCTCCAGACTTCACCTTCTCCTTCTCCTTCATCTGATTCTTCTGATTCACCCTCCAGACTTCACCTTCTCCTTCTCCTTCTTCTGCTTCTTCTGATTCACCCTCCTGACTTCACCTTCTCCTTCTCCTTCTTCTACTTCTTCTGATTCACCCTCCTGACTTCACCTTCTCCTTCTCCTTCTTCTACTTCTTCTGCTTCACCCTCCAGACTTCACCTTCTCCTTCTCCTTCTTCTACTTCTTCTGATTCACCCTCCAGACTTCACCTTCTCCTTCTCCTTCTTCTGCTTCTTCTGATTCACCCTCCAGACTTCACCTTCTCCTTCTCCTTATTCTGCTTCTTCTGATTCACCCTCCAGACTTCTCCTTCTCCTTCTCCTTCTTCTGCTTCTTCTGATTCACCCTCCAGACTTCACCTTCTCCTTCTCCTTCTTCTGCTTCTTCTGATTCACCCTCCAGACTTCACCTTCTCCTTCTCCTTCTTCTACTTCTTCTGATTCACCCTCCAGACTTCATCTTCTCCTTCTCCTTCTTCTGCTTCTTCTGATTCACCCTCCAGACTTCACCTTCTCCTTCTCCTTCTTCTGCTTCTTCTGATTCACCCTCCAGACTTCATCTTCTCCTTCTCCTTCCTCTACTTCTTCTGATTCACCCTCCAGACTTCACCTTCTCCTTCTCCTTCTTCTACTTCTTCCGATTCACCCTCCAGACTTCACCTTCTCCTTCTCCTTCTTCTGCTTCTTCTGATTCACCCTCCAGACTTCACCTTCTCCTTCTCCTTCTTCTGCTTCTTCTGATTCACCATCCAGACTTCACCTTCTCCTTCTCCTTCTTCTGCTTCTTCTGATTCACCCTTCAGACTTCACCTTCTCCTTCTCCTTCTTCTGCTTCTTCTGATTCACCCTCCAGACCTCACCTTCTCCTTCTCCTTCTTCTACTTCTGATTCACCCTCCAGACTTCATCTTCTCCTTCTCCTTCTTCTGCTTCTTCTGATTCACCCTCCAGACTTCACCTTCTCCTTCTCCTTCTTCTGCTTCTTCTGATTCACCCTCCAGTCTTCGCCTTCTCCTTCTCCTTCTTCTACTTCTTCTGATTCACCCTCCAGACTTCACCTTCTCCTTCTCCTTCTTCTACTTCTTCTGAGTCACCCTCCAGTCTTCACCTTCTCCTTCTCCTTCTTCTGCTTCTTCTGATTCACACTCCAGACTTCACCTACTTCTTCTCCTTCTTCTGCTTCTTCTGATGCACCCTCCTGACATCACCTTCTCCTTCTCCTTCTTCTGCTTCTTCTGATTCACCCTCCAGACTTCACCTTCTCCTTCTCCTTCTTCTGCTTCTTCTGATTCACCCTCCAGACTTCACCTTCTCCTTCTACTTCTTCTGCTTCTTCTGATTCACCCTCCAGACTTCACCTTCTCCTTCTCCTTCATCTGCTTCTTCTGATTCACCCTCCAGTCGTCACCTTCTCCTTCTCCTTCTTCTGCTTCTTCTGATTCACCCTCCAGAATTCAACTTCTCCTTCTCCTTCTTCTGCTTCTTCTGATTCACCCTCCAGACTTCACCTTCTCCTTCTCCTTCTCCTTCTTCTGATTCACCCTCCAGACTTCACCTTCTCCTTCTCCTTCATCTGCTTCTTCTGATTTACCCTCCAGACTTCACCTTCTCCTTCTCCTTCGTCTACTTCTTCTGATTCACCCTCCAGACTTCACCTTCTCCTTCTCCTTCTTCTACATCTTCTGATTCACCCTCCAGTCTTCACCTTCTCCTTCTCCTTCTTCTGCTTCTTCTGATTCACCCTCCTGACTTCACCTTCTCCTTCTCCTTCTTCTACTTCTTCTGATTCACCCTCCTGACTTCACCTTCTCCTTCTCCTTCTTCTACTTCTTCTGCTTCACCCTCCAGACTTCACCTTCTCCTTCTCCTTCTTCTACTTCTTCTGATTCACCCTCCAGTCTTCACCTTCTCCTTCTCCTTCTTCTGCTTCTTCTGATTCACCCTCCAGACTTCACCTTCTCCTTCTCCTTATTCTGCTTCTTCTGATTCACCCTCCAGACTTCTCCTTCTCCTTCTCCTTCTTCTGCTTCTTCTGATTCACCCTCCAGACTTCACCTTCTCCTTCTCCTTCTTCTGCTTCTTCTGATTCACCCTCCAGACTTCACCTTCTCCTTCTCCTTCTTCTACTTCTTCTGATTCACCCTCCAGACTTCATCTTCTCCTTCTCCTTCTTCTGCTTCTTCTGATTCACCCTCCAGACTTCACCTTCTCCTTCTCCTTCTTCTGCTTCTTCTGATTCACCCTCCAGACTTCATCTTCTCCTTATCCTTCTTCTACTTCTTCTGATTCACCCTCCAGACTTCACCTTCTCCTTCTCCTTCTTCCACTTCTTCCGATTCACCCTCCAGACTTCACCTTCTCCTTCTCCTTCTTCTGCTTCTTCTGATTCACCCTCCAGACTTCACCTTCTCCTTCTCCTTCTTCTGCTTCTTCTGATTCACCCTCCAGACTTCACCTTCTCCTTCTCCTTCTTCTGCTTCTTCTGATTCACCCTTCAGACTTCACCTTCTCCTTCTCCTTCTTCTGCTTCTTCTGATTCACCCTCCAGACCTCACCTTCTCCTTCTCCTTCTTCTACTTCTGATTCACCCTCCAGACTTCATCTTCTCCTTCTCCTTCTTCTGCTTCTTCTGCTTCACCCTCCATACTTCACCTTCTCCTTCTCTTTCTTCTGCTTCTTCTGATTCACCCTCCAGACTTCACCTTCTCCTTCTCCTTCTTCTGATTCTTCTGATTCACCCTCCAGACTTCACCTTCTCCTTCTCCTTCTTCTGCTTCTTCTGATTCACCCTCCTGACTTCAACTTCTCCTTCTCCTTCTTCTACTTCTTCTGATTCACCCTCCTGACTTCACCTTCTCCTTCTTCTACTTCTTCTGCTTCACCCTCCAGACTTCACCTTCTCCTTCTCCTTCTTCTGCTTCTTCTGATTCACCCTCCTGACATCACCTTCTCCTTCTCCTTCTTCTGCTTCTTCTGATTCACCCTCCAGACTTCACCTTCTCCTTCTACTTCTTCTGCTTCTTCTGATTCACCCTCCAGACTTCACCTTCTCCTTCTACTTCTTCTGCTTCTTCTGATTCACCCTCCAGACTTCACCTTCTCCTTCTCCTTCATCTGCTTCTTCTGATTCACCCTCCAGTCGTCACCTTATCCTTCTCCTTCTTCTGCTTCTTCTGATTCACCCTCCAGAATTCACCTTCTCCTTCTCCTTCTTCTGCTTCTTCTGATTCACCCTCCAGACTTCACCTTCTCCTTCTCCTTCATCTGCTTCTTCTCATTCACCCTCCAGACTTCAACTTCTGCTTCTCCTTCGTCTACTTCTTCTGATTCACCCTCCAGACTACACCTTCTCCTTCTCCTTCTTCTACTTCTTCTGATTCACCCTCCAGACTTCACCTTCTCCTTCTCCTTCTTCTGCTTCTTCTGATTCACCCTCCAGACTTCACCTTCTCCTTCTCCCTCTTCTGCTTCTTCTGATTCACCCTCCAGACTTCACCTTCTCCTATTATTCTTCTACTTCTTCTGCTTCTCCCTCCAGACTTCACCTTCTCCTTCTCCTTCTTCTACTTCTTCTGATTCACCCTCCTGACTTCACCTTCTCCTCCTCCTTCTTCTACTTCTTCTGCTTCACCCTCCTGACTTCATCTCCTCCTTCTCCTTCTTCTGCTTCTTCTGATTCACCCTCCTGACTTCACCTTCTCCTTCTCCTTCTTCTCCTTCTTCTGATTCACCCTCCAGACTTCACCTTCTCCTTCTCCTGCTTCTGCTTCTTCTGATTCAACCTCCTGACTTCACTTCTCCTTCTCCGTCTTCTACTTCTTCTGATTCACCCTCCAGACTTCACCTTCTCCTTCTCCTTCTTCTCCTTCTTCTGATTCACCCTCCAGACTTCACCTTCTCCTTCTCCTTCTTCTACTTCTTCTGATTCACCCTCCTGACTTCACCTTCTCCTTCTCCTTCTTCTGCTTCTTCTGATTCACCCTTCAGACTTCACCTTCGCCTTCTCCTTCTTCTGCTTCCTCTCATTCACCCTCCAAACTTCACCTTCTCCTTCTCCTTCTTCTGCTTCTTCTGATTCACCCTCCGGACTTCACCTTCTCCTTCTCCTCCTTCTACTTCTTCTGCTTCACCCTCCAGACTTCACCTTCTCCTTCTCCTTCTTCTGCTTCTTCTGATTCACCCTCCTGACTTCACCTTCTCCTTCTCCTTCTTCTGCTTCTTCTGATTCACCCTCCTGACTTCACCTTCTCCTTCTCCTTCTTCTGCTTCTTCTGATTCACCCTCCAGACTTCACCTTCTCCTTCTCCTTCTTCTGCTTCTTCTGATTCACCCTCCAGACTTCATGTTCTCCTTCTCCTTCTTCTGCTTCTTCTGATTCACCCTCCAGACTTCACCTTCTCCTTCTCCTTCTTCTGCTTCTTATGATTCACCCTCCAGACTTCACCTTCTCCTTCTCCTTCTTCTGCTTCTTCTGCTTCACCCTCCTGACTTCACATTCTCCTTCTCCTTCTTCTACTTCTTCTGATTCACCCTCCAGACTTTACCTTCTCTTTCTCCTTCTTCTGCTTCCTCTGCTTCACCCTCCTGACTTCACCTTCTCCTTCTCCTTCTTCTGCTTCTTCTGATTCACCCTCCTGACTTCACCTTCTCCTTCTCCTTCTTCTGCTTCTTCTGATTCACCCTCCAGACTTCACCTTCTCTTTCTCCTTCTTCTGCTTCTTCTGATTCACCCTCCAGACTTCACCTTCTCCTTCTTCTGCTTCTTCTGATTCACCCTCCAGACTTCACCTTCTCCTTCTCCTTCTTCTGCTTCTTATGATTCACCCTCCAGACTTCACTTTCTCCTTCTCCTTCTTCTGCTTCTTCTGCTTCACCCTCCTGACTTCCCCTTCTTCTTCTCCTTCTTCTGCTTCTTCTGATTCACCCTCCTGACTTCATCTTCTCCTTCTCCTTCTTCTACTTCTTCTGATTCACCCTCCAGACTTCACCTTCTCCTTCTCCTTCTTCTACTTCTTCCGATTCACCCTCCAGACTTCAACTTCTCCTTCTCCTTCTTCTGCTTCTTCTGATTCACCCTCCAGACCTCACCTTCTCCTTCTCCTTCTTCTACTTCTTCTGATTCACCCTCCATACTTCATCTTCTCCTTCTCCTTCATCTGCTTCTTCTGATTCACCCTCCAGACTTCACCTTCTCCTTCTCCTTCTTCTGCTTCTTCTGATTCACCCTCCAGACTTCACCTTCTCCTTCTCCTTCTTCTACTTCTTCTGATTCACCCTCCAGACTTCACCTTCTCCTTCTCCTTCTTCTACTTCTTCTGATTCACCCTCCAGAGTTCACCTTCTCCTTCTCCTTCGTCTGCTTCTTCTGCTTCACCCTCCAGACTTCACCTTCTCCTTCTCTTTCTTCTGCTTCTTCTGATTCACCCTCCAGACTTCACCTTCTCCTTCTCCTTCATCTGATTCTTCTGATTCACCCTCCAGACTTCACCTTCTCCTTCTCCTTCTTCTGCTTCTTCTGATTCACCCTCTGACTTCACCTTCTCCTTCTCCTTCTTCTACTTCTTCTGATTCACCCTCCTGACTTCACCTTCTCCTTCTCCTTCTTCTACTTCTTCTGCTTCACCCTCCAGACTTCACCTTCTCCTTCTCCTTCTTCTACTTCTTCTGATTCACCCTCCAGACTTCACCTTCTCCTTCTCCTTCTTCTGCTTCTTCTGATTCACCCTCCAGACTTCACCTTCTCCTTCTCCTTATTCTGCTTCTTCTGATTCACCCTCCAGACTTCTCCTTCTCCTTCTCCTTCTTCTGCTTCTTCTGATTCACCCTCCAGACTTCACCTTCTCCTTCTCCTTCTTCTGCTTCTTCTGATTCACCCTCCAGACTTCACCTTCTCCTTCTCCTTCTTCTACTTCTTCTGATTCACCCTCCAGACTTCATCTTCTCCTTCTCCTTCTTCTGCTTCTTCTGATTCACCCTCCAGACTTCACCTTCTCCTTCTCCTTCTTCTGCTTCTTCTGATTCACCCTCCAGACTTCATCTTCTCCTTCTCCTTCCTCTACTTCTTCTGATTCACCCTCCAGACTTCACCTTCTCCTTCTCCTTCTTCTACTTCTTCCGATTCACCCTCCAGACTTCACCTTCTCCTTCTCCTTCTTCTGCTTCTTCTGATTCACCCTCCAGACTTCACCTTCTCCTTCTCCTTCTTCTGCTTCTTCTGATTCACCATCCAGACTTCACCTTCTCCTTCTCCTTCTTCTGCTTCTTCTGATTCACCCTTCAGACTTCACCTTCTCCTTCTCCTTCTTCTGCTTCTTCTGATTCACCCTCCAGACCTCACCTTCTCCTTCTCCTTCTTCTACTTCTGATTCACCCTCCAGACTTCACCTTCTCCTTCTCCTTCTTCTACTTCTTCTGAGTCACCCTCCAGTCTTCACCTTCTCCTTCTCCTTCTTCTGCTTCTTCTGATTCACACTCCAGACTTCACCTACTTCTTCTCCTTCTTCTGCTTCTTCTGATGCACCCTCCTGACATCACCTTCTCCTTCTCCTTCTTCTGCTTCTTCTGATTCACCCTCCAGACTTCACCTTCTCCTTCTCCTTCTTCTGCTTCTTCTGATTCACCCTCCAGACTTCACCTTCTCCTTCTACTTCTTCTGCTTCTTCTGATT
The DNA here is from genome assembly GCF_052327205.1 of Somniosus microcephalus. NCBI lineage: Eukaryota > Metazoa > Chordata > Chondrichthyes > Squaliformes > Somniosidae > Somniosus > Somniosus microcephalus. The sequence goes on from NW_028225184.1 coordinate 418,456, forward strand.
CACCCTCCAGACTTCACCTTCTCCTTCTCCTTCATCTGCTTCTTCTGATTCACCCTCCAGTCGTCACCTTCTCCTTCTCCTTCTTCTGCTTCTTCTGATTCACCCTCCAGAATTCAACTTCTCCTTCTCCTTCTTCTGCTTCTTCTGATTCACCCTCCAGACTTCACCTTCTCCTTCTCCTTCTCCTTCTTCTGATTCACCCTCCAGACTTCACCTTCTCCTTCTCCTTCATCTGCTTCTTCTGATTCACCCTCCAGACTTCACCTTCTCCTTCTCCTTCGTCTACTTCTTCTGATTCACCCTCCAGACTACACCTTCTCCTTCTCCTTCTTCTACTTCTTCTGATTCACCCTCCAGACTTCACCTTCTCCTTCTCCTTCTTCTACATCTTCTGATTCACCCTCCAGTCTTCACCTTCTCCTTCTCCTTCTTCTGCTTCTTCTGATTCACCCTCCTGACTTCACCTTCTCCTTCTCCTTCTTCTACTTCTTCTGATTCACCCTCCTGACTTCACCTTCTCCTTCTCCTTCTTCTACTTCTTCTGCTTCACCCTCCAGACTTCACCTTCTCCTTCTCCTTCTTCTACTTCTTCTGATTCACCCTCCAGTCTTCACCTTCTCCTTCTCCTTCTTCTGCTTCTTCTGATTCACCCTCCAGACTTCACCTTCTCCTTCTCCTTATTCTGCTTCTTCTGATTCACCCTCCAGACTTCTCCTTCTCCTTCTCCTTCTTCTGCTTCTTCTGATTCACCCTCCTGACTTCACCTTCTCCTTCTCCTTCTTCTACTTCTTCTGATTCACCCTCCTGACTTCACCTTCTCCTTCTTCTACTTCTTCTGCTTCACCCTCCAGACTTCACCTTCTCCTTCTCCTTCTTCTGCTTCTTCTGATTCACCCTCCTGACATCACCTTCTCCTTCTCCTTCTTCTGCTTCTTCTGGTTCACCCTCCAGACTTCACCTTCTCCTTCTCCTTCTTCTGCTTCTTCTGATTCACCCTCCAGACTTCACCTTCTCCTTCTACTTCTTCTGCTTCTTCTGATTCACCCTCCAGACTTCACCTTCTCCTTCTCCTTCATCTGCTTCTTCTGATTCACCCTCCAGTCGTCACCTTATCCTTCTCCTTCTTCTGCTTGTTCTGATTCACCCTCCAGAATTCACCTTCTCCTTCTCCTTCTTCTGCTTCTTCTGATTCACCCTCCAGACTTCACCTTCTCCTTCTCCTTCTACTTCTTCTGATTCACCCTCCAGACTTCATCTTCTCCTTCTCCTTCATCTGCTTCTTCTGATTCACCCTCCAGACTTCAACTTCTGCTTCTCCTTCGTCTACTTCTTCTGATTCACCCTCCAGACTACACCTTCTCCTTCTCCTTCTTCTACTTCTTCTGATTCACCCTCCAGACTTCACCTTCTCCTTCTCCTTCTTCTGCTTCTTCTGATTCACCCTCCAGACTTCACCTTCTCCTTCTCCCTCTTCTGCTTCTTCTGATTCACCCTCCAGACTTCACCTTCTCCTATTATTCTTCTACTTCTTCTGCTTCTCCCTCCAGACTTCACCTTCTCCTTCTCCTTCTTCTACTTCTTCTGATTCACCCTCCTGACTTCACCTTCTCCTCCTCCTTCTTCTACTTCTTCTGCTTCACCCTCCTGACTTCATCTCCTCCTTCTCCTTCTTCTGCTTCTTCTGATTCACCCTCCTGACTTCACCTTCTCCTTCTCCTTCTTCTGCTTCTTCTGATTCACCCTCCAGACTTCACCTTCTCCTTCTCCTGCTTCTGCTTCTTCTGATTCAACCTCCTGACTTCACTTCTCCTTCTCCGTCTTCTACTTCTTCTGATTCACCCTCCAGACTTCACCTTCTCCTTCTCCTTCTTCTCCTTCTTCTGATTCACCCTCCAGACTTCACCTTCTCCTTCTCCTTCTTCTACTTCTTCTGATTCACCCTCCTGACTTCACCTTCTCCTTCTCCTTCTTCTGCTTCTTCTGATTCACCCTTCAGACTTCACCTTCGCCTTCTCCTTCTTCTGCTTCCTCTGATTCACCCTCCAAACTTCACCTTCTCCTTCTCCTTCTTCTGCTTCTTCTGATTCACCCTCCGGACTTCACCTTCTCCTTCTCCTCCTTCTACTTCTTCTGCTTCACCCTCCAGACTTCACCTTCTCCTTCTCCTTCTTCTGCTTCTTCTGATTCACCCTCCTGACTTCACCTTCTCCTTCTCCTTCTTCTGCTTCTTCTGATTCACCCTCCTGACTTCACCTTCTCCTTCTCCTTCTTCTGCTTCTTCTGATTCACCCTCCAGACTTCACCTTCTCCTTCTCCTTCTTCTGCTTCTTCTGATTCACCCTCCAGACTTCATCTTCTCCTTCTCCTTCTTCTGCTTCTTCTGATTCACCCTCCAGACTTCACCTTCTCCTTCTCCTTCTTCTGCTTCTTATGATTCACCCTCCAGACTTCACCTTCTCCTTCTCCTTCTTCTGCTTCTTCTGCTTCACCCTCCTGACTTCACATTCTCCTTCTCCTTCTTCTACTTCTTCTGATTCACCCTCCAGACTTCACCTTCTCTTTCTCCTTCTTCTGCTTCCTCTGCTTCACCCTCCTGACTTCACCTTCTCCTTCTCCTTCTTCTGCTTCTTCTGATTAACCCTCCTGACTTCACCTTCTCCTTCTCCTTCTTCTGCTTCTTCTGATTCACCCTCCAGACTTCACCTTCTCCTTCTCCTTCTTCTGCTTCTTCTGATTCACCCTCCAGACTTCACCTTCTCCTTCTTCTGCTTCTTCTGATTCACCCTCCAGACTTCACCTTCTCCTTCTCCTTCTTCTGCTTCTTATGATTCACCCTCCAGACTTCACTTTCTCCTTCTCCTTCTTCTGCTTCTTCTGCTTCACCCTCCTGACTTCCCCTTCTTCTTCTCCTTCTTCTGCTTCTTCTGATTCACCCTCCTGACTTCATCTTCTCCTTCTCCTTCTTCTACTTCTTCTGATTCACCCTCCAGACTTCACCTTCTCCTTCTCCTTCTTCTACTTCTTCCGATTCACCCTCCAGACTTCAACTTCTCCTTCTCCTTCTTCTGCTTCTTCTGATTCACCCTCCAGACCTCACCTTCTCCTTCTCCTTCTTCTACTTCTTCTGATTCACCCTCCATACTTCATCTTCTCCTTCTCCTTCATCTGCTTCTTCTGATTCACCCTCCAGACTTCACCTTCTCCTTCTCCTTCTTCTGCTTCTTCTGATTCACCCTCCAGACTTCACCTTCTCCTTCTCCTTCTTCTACTTCTTCTGATTCACCCTCCAGACTTCACCTTCTCCTTCTCCTTCTTCTACTTCTTCTGATTCACCCTCCAGAGTTCACCTTCTCCTTCTCCTTCGTCTGCTTCTTCTGCTTCACCCTCCAGACTTCACCTTCTCCTTCTCTTTCTTCTGCTTCTTCTGATTCACCCTCCAGACTTCACCTTCTCCTTCTCCTTCATCTGATTCTTCTGATTCACCCTCCAGACTTCACCTTCTCCTTCTCCTTCTTCTGCTTCTTCTGATTCACCCTCCTGACTTCACCTTCTCCTTCTCCTTCTTCTACTTCTTCTGATTCACCCTCCTGACTTCACCTTCTCCTTCTCCTTCTTCTACTTCTTCTGCTTCACCCTCCAGACTTCACCTTCTCCTTCTCCTTCTTCTACTTCTTCTGATTCACCCTCCAGACTTCACCTTCTCCTTCTCCTTCTTCTGCTTCTTCTGATTCACCCTCCAGACTTCACCTTCTCCTTCTCCTTATTCTGCTTCTTCTGATTCACCCTCCAGACTTCTCCTTCTCCTTCTCCTTCTTCTGCTTCTTCTGATTCACCCTCCAGACTTCACCTTCTCCTTCTCCTTCTTCTGCTTCTTCTGATTCACCCTCCAGACTTCACCTTCTCCTTCTCCTTCTTCTACTTCTTCTGATTCACCCTCCAGACTTCATCTTCTCCTTCTCCTTCTTCTGCTTCTTCTGATTCACCCTCCAGACTTCACCTTCTCCTTCTCCTTCTTCTGCTTCTTCTGATTCACCCTCCAGACTTTATCTTCTCCTTCTCCTTCCTCTACTTCTTCTGATTCACCCTCCAGACTTCACCTTCTCCTTCTCCTTCTTCTACTTCTTCCGATTCTCCCTCCAGACTTCACCTTCTCCTTCTCCTTCTTCTGCTTCTTCTGATTCACCCTCCAGACTTCACCTTCTCCTTCTCCTTCTTCTGCTTCTTCTGATTCACCATCCAGACTTCACCTTCTCCTTCTCCTTCTTCTGCTTCTTCTGATTCACCCTTCAGACTTCACCTTCTCCTTCTCCTTCTTCTGCTTCTTCTGATTCACCCTCCAGACCTCACCTTCTCCTTCTCTTTCTTCTACTTCTGATTCACCCTCCAGACTTCATCTTCTCCTTCTCCTTCTTCTGCTTCTTCTGATTCACCCTCCAGACTTCACCTTCTCCTTCTCCTTCTTCTGCTTCTTCTGATTCACCCTCCAGTCTTCGCCTTCTCCTTCTCCTTCTTCTACTTCTTCTGATTCACCCTCCAGACTTCACCTTCTCCTTCTCCTTCTTCTACTTCTTCTGAGTCACCCTCCAGTCTTCACCTTCTCCTTCTCCTTCTTCTGCTTCTTCTGATTCACACTCCAGACTTCACCTACTTCTTCTCCTTCTTCTGCTTCTTCTGATGCACCCTCCTGACATCACCTTCTCCTTCTCCTTCTTCTGCTTCTTCTGATTCACCCTCCAGACTTCACCTTCTCCTTCTCCTTCTTCTGCTTCTTCTGATTCACCCTCCAGACTTCACCTTCTCCTTCTACTTCTTCTGCTTCTTCTGATTCACCCTCCAGACTTCACCTTCTCCTTCTCCTTCATCTGCTTCTTCTGATTCACCCTCCAGACTTCACCTTCTCCTTCTCCTTCTTCTGCTTCTTCTGATTCACCCTCCAGACTTCATCTTCTCCTTCTCCTTCTTCTGCTTCTTCTGATTCACCCTCCAGACTTCACCTTCTCCTTCTCCTTCTTCTACTTCTTCTGAGTCACCCTCCAGTCTTCACCTTCTCCTTCTCCTTCTTCTGCTTCTTCTGATTCACACTCCAGACTTCACCTACTTCTTCTCCTTCTTCTGCTTCTTCTGATGCACCCTCCTGACATCACCTTCTCCTTCTCCTTCTTCTGCTTCTTCTGATTCACCCTCCAGACTTCACCTTCTCCTTCTCCTTCTTCTGCTTCTTCTGATTCACCCTCCAGACTTCACCTTCTCCTTCTACTTCTTCTGCTTCTTCTGATTCACCCTCCAGACTTCACCTTCTCCTTCTCCTTCATCTGCTTCTTCTGATTCACCCTCCAGTCGTCACCTTCTCCTTCTCCTTCTTCTGCTTCTTCTGATTCACCCTCCAGAATTCAACTTCTCCTTCTCCATCTTCTGCTTCTTCTGATTCACCCTCCAGACTTCACCTTCTCCTTCTCCTTCTCCTTCTTCTGATTCACCCTCCAGACTTCACCTTCTCCTTCTCCTTCATCTGCTTCTTCTGATTCACCCTCCAGACTTCACCTTCTCCTTCTCCTTCTTCTACTTCTTCTGAGTCACCCTCCAGTCTTCACCTTCTCCTTCTCCTTCTTCTGCTTCTTCTGATTCACACTCCAGACTTCACCTACTTCTTCTCCTTCTTCTGCTTCTTCTGATGCACCCTCCTGACATCACCTTCTCCTTCTCCTTCTTCTGCTTCTTCTGATTCACCCTCCAGACTTCACCTTCTCCTTCTCCTTCTTCTGCTTCTTCTGATTCACCCTCCAGACTTCACCTTCTCCTTCTACTTCTTCTGCTTCTTCTGATTCACCCTCCAGACTTCACCTTCTCCTTCTCCTTCATCTGCTTCTTCTGATTCACCCTCCAGACTTCACCTTCTCCTTCTCCTTCTCCTTCTTCTGATTCACCCTCCAGACTACACCTTCTCCTTCTCCTTCTTCTACTTCTTCTGATTCACCCTCCAGACTTCACCTTCTCCTTCTCCTTCTTCTACATCTTCTGATTCACCCTCCAGTCTTCACCTTCTCCTTCTCCTTCTTCTGCTTCTTCTGATTCACCCTCCTGACTTCACCTTCTCCTTCTCCTTCTTCTACTTCTTCTGATTCACCCTCCTGACTTCACCTTCTCCTTCTCCTTCTTCTACTTCTTCTGCTTCACCCTCCAGACTTCACCTTCTCCTTCTCCTTCTTCTACTTCTTCTGATTCACCCTCCAGTCTTCACCTTCTCCTTCTCCTTCTTCTGCTTCTTCTGATTCACCCTCCAGACTTCACCTTCTCCTTCTCCTTATTCTGCTTCTTCTGATTCACCCTCCAGACTTCTCCTTCTCCTTCTCCTTCTTCTGCTTCTTCTGATTCACCCTCCAGACTTCACCTTCTCCTTCTCCTTCTTCTGCTTCTTCTGATTCACCCTCCAGACTTCACCTTCTCCTTCTCCTTCTTCTACTTCTTCTGATTCACCCTCCAGACTTCATCTTCTCCTTCTCCTTCTTCTGCTTCTTCTGATTCACCCTCCAGACTTCACCTTCTCCTTCTCCTTCTTCTGCTTCTTCTGATTCACCCTCCAGACTTCATCTTCTCCTTCTCCTTCTTCTACTTCTTCTGATTCACCCTCCAGACTTCACCTTCTCCTTCTCCTTCTTCCACTTCTTCCGATTCACCCTCCAGACTTCACCTTCTCCTTCTCCTTCTTCTGCTTCTTCTGATTCACCCTCCAGACTTCACCTTCTCCTTCTCCTTCTTCTGCTTCTTCTGATTCACCCTCCAGACTTCACCTTCTCCTTCTCCTTCTTCTGCTTCTTCTGATTCACCCTTCAGACTTCACCTTCTCCTTCTCCTTCTTCTGCTTCTTCTGATTCACCCTCCAGACCTCACCTTCTCCTTCTCCTTCTTCTACTTCTGATTCACCCTCCAGACTTCATCTTCTCCTTCTCCTTCTTCTGCTTCTTCTGCTTCACCCTCCATACTTCACCTTCTCCTTCTCTTTCTTCTGCTTCTTCTGATTCACCCTCCAGACTTCACCTTCTCCTTCTCCTTCTTCTGATTCTTCTGATTCACCCTCCAGACTTCACCTTCTCCTTCTCCTTCTTCTGCTTCTTCTGATTCACCCTCCTGACTTCACCTTCTCCTTCTCCTTCTTCTACTTCTTCTGATTCACCCTCCTGACTTCACCTTCTCCTTCTTCTACTTCTTCTGCTTCACCCTCCAGACTTCAACTTCTCCTTCTCCTTCTTCTGCTTCTTCTGATTCACCCTCCTGACATCACCTTCTCCTTCTCCTTCTTCTGCTTCTTCTGATTCACCCTCCAGACTTCACCTTCTCCTTCTCCTTCTTCTGCTTCTTCTGATTCACCCTCCAGACTTCACCTTCTCCTTCTACTTCTTCTGCTTCTTCTGATTCACCCTCCAGACTTCACCTTCTCCTTCTCCTTCATCTGCTTCTTCTGATTCACCCTCCAGTCGTCACCTTATCCTTCTCCTTCTTCTGCTTCTTCTGATTCACCCTCCAGAATTCACCTTCTCCTTCTCCTTCTTCTGCTTCTTCTGATTCACCCTCCAGACTTCACCTTCTCCTTCTCCTTCTACTTCTTCTGATTCACCCTCCAGACTTCACCTTCTCCTTCTCCTTCATCTGCTTCTTCTGATTCACCCTCCAGACTTCAACTTCTGCTTCTCCTTCGTCTACTTCTTCTGATTCACCCTCCAGACTACACCTTCTCCTTCTCCTTCTTCTACTTCTTCTGATTCACCCTCCAGACTTCACCTTCTCCTTCTCCTTCTTCTGCTTCTTCTGATTCACCCTCCAGACTTCACCTTCTCCTTCTCCCTCTTCTGCTTCTTCTGATTCACCCTCCAGACTTCACCTTCTCCTATTATTCTTCTACTTCTTCTGCTTCTCCCTCCAGACTTCACCTTCTCCTTCTCCTTCTTCTACTTCTTCTGATTCACCCTCCTGACTTCACCTTTTCCTCCTCCTTCTTCTACTTCTTCTGCTTCACCCTCCTGACTTCATCTCCTCCTTCTCCTTCTTCTGCTTCTTCTGATTCACCCTCCTGACTTCACCTTCTCCTTCTCCTTCTTCTGCTTCTTCTGATTCACCCTCCTGACTTCACCTTCTCCTTCTCCTTCTTCTGCTTCTTCTGATTCACACTCCAGACTTCACCTTCTCCTATTATTCTTCTACTTCTTCTGCTTCTCCCTCCAGACTTCACCTTCTCCTTCTCCTTCTTCTACTTCTTCTGATTCACCCTCCTGACTTCACCTTTTCCTCCTCCTTCTTCTACTTCTTCTGCTTCACCCTCCTGACTTCATCTCCTCCTTCTCCTTCTTCTGCTTCTTCTGATTCACCCTCCTGACTTCACCTTCTCCTTCTCCTTCTTCTGCTTCTTCTGATTCACCCTCCAGACTTCACCTTCTCCTTCTCCTGCTTCTGCTTCTTCTGATTCAACCTCCTGACTTCACTTCTCCTTCTCCGTCTTCTACTTCTTCTGATTCACCCTCCAGACTTCACCTTCTCCTTCTCCTTCTTCTCCTTCTTCTGATTCACCCTCCAGACTTCACCTTCTCCTTCTCCTTCTTCTACTTCTTCTGATTCACCCTCCTGACTTCACCTTCTCCTTCTCCTTCTTCTGCTTCTTCTGATTCACCCTTCAGACTTCACCTTCGCCTTCTCCTTCTTCTGCTTCCTCTGATTCACCCTCCAAACTTCACCTTCTCCTTCTGCTTCTTCTGCTTCTTCTGATTCACCCTCCGGACTTCACCTTCTCCTTCTCCTCCTTCTACTTCTTCTGCTTCACCCTCCAGACTTCACCTTCTCCTTCTCCTTCTTCTGCTTCTTCTGATTCACCCTCCTGACTTCACCTTCTCCTTCTCCTTCTTCTGCTTCTTCTGATTCACCCTCCTGACTTCACCTTCTCCTTCTCCTTCTTCTGCTTCTTCTGATTCACCCTCCAGACTTCACCTTCTCCTTCTCCTTCTTCTGCTTCTTCTGATTCACCCTCCAGACTTCATCTTCTCCTTCTCCTTCTTCTGCTTCTTCTGATTCACCCTCCAGACTTCACCTTCTCCTTCTCCTTCTTCTGCTTCTTATGATTCACCCTCCAGACTTCACCTTCTCCTTCTCCTTCTTCTGCTTCTTCTGCTTCACCCTCCTGACTTCACATTCTCCTTCTCCTTCTTCTACTTCTTCTGATTCACCCTCCAGACTTCACCTTCTCTTTCTCCTTCTTCTGCTTCCTCTGCTTCACCCTCCTGACTTCACCTTCTCCTTCTCCTTCTTCTGCTTCTTCTGATTCACCCTCCTGACTTCACCTTCTCCTTCTCCTTCTTCTGCTTCTTCTGATTCACCCTCCAGACTTCACCTTCTCCTTCTCCTTCTTCTGCTTCTTCTGATTCACCCTCCAGACTTCACCTTCTCCTTCTTCTGCTTCTTCTGATTCACCCTCCAGACTTCACCTTCTCCTTCTCCTTCTTCTGCTTCTTATGATTCACCCTCCAGACTTCACTTTCTCCTTCTCCTTCTTCTGCTTCTTCTGCTTCACCCTCCTGACTTCCCCTTCTTCTTCTCCTTCTTCTGCTTCTTCTGATTCACCCTCCTGACTTCATCTTCTCCTTCTCCTTCTTCTACTTCTTCTGATTCACCCTCCAGACTTCACCTTCTCCTTCTCCTTCTTCTACTTCTTCCGATTCACCCTCCAGACTTCAACTTCTCCTTCTCCTTCTTCTGCTTCTTCTGATTCACCCTGCAGACCTCACCTTCTCCTTCTCCTTCTTCTACTTCTGATTCACCCTCCAGACTTCATCTTCTCCTTCTCCTTCTTCTGCTTCTTCTGATTCACCCTCCAGACTTCACCTTCTCCTTCTCCTTCTTCTGCTTCTTCTGATTCACCCTCCAGTCTTCGCCTTCTCCTTCTCCTTCTTCTACTTCTTCTGATTCACCCTCCAGACTTCACCTTCTCCTTCTCCTTCTTCTACTTCTTCTGAATCACCCTCCAGTCTTCACCTTCTCCTTCTCCTTCTTCTGCTTCTTCTGATTCACACTCCAGACTTCACCTACTTCTTCTCCTTCTTCTGCTTCTTCTGATGCACCCTCCTGACATCACCTTCTCCTTCTCCTTCTTCTGCTTCTTCTGATTCACCCTCCAGACTTCACCTTCTCCTTCTCCTTCTTCTGCTTCTTCTGATTCACCCTCCAGACTTCACCTTCTCCTTCTACTTCTTCTGCTTCTTCTGATTCACCCTCCAGACTTCACCTTCTCCTTCTCCTTCATCTGCTTCTTCTGATTCACCCTCCAGTCGTCACCTTCTCCTTCTCCTTCTTCTGCTTCTTCTGATTCACCCTCCAGAATTCAACTTCTCCTTCTCCTTCTTCTGCTTCTTCTGATTCACCCTCCAGACTTCACCTTCTCCTTCTCCTTCTCCTTCTTCTGATTCACCCTCCAGACTTCACCTTCTCCTTCTCCTTCATCTGCTTCTTCTGATTCACCCTCCAGACTTCACCTTCTCCTTCTCCTTCGTCTACTTCTTCTGATTCACCCTCCAGACTACACCTTCTGCTTCTCCTTCTTCTACTTCTTCTGATTCACCCTCCAGACTTCACCTTCTCCTTCTCCTTCTTCTACATCTTCTGATTCACCCTCCAGTCTTCACCTTCTCCTTCTCCTTCTTTTACTTCTTCTGCTTCACCCTCCAGACTTCACCTTCTCCTTCTCCTTCTTCTACTTCTTCTGATTCACCCTCCAGTCTTCACCTTCTCCTTCTCCTTCTTCTGCTTCTTCTGATTCACCCTCCAGACTTCATCTTCTCCTTCTCCTTATTCTGCTTCTTCTGATTCACCCTCCAGACTTCTCCTTCTCCTTCTCCTTCTTCTGCTTCTTCTGATTCACCCTCCAGACTTCACCTTCTCCTTCTCCTTCTTCTGCTTCTTCTGATTCACCCTCCAGACTTCACCTTCTCCTTCTCCTTCTTCTGCTTCTTCTGATTCACCCTCCAGACTTCACCTTCTCCTTCTCCTTCTTCTGCTTCTTCTGATTCACCCTTCAGACTTCACCTTCTCCTTCTCCTTCTTCTGCTTCTTCTGATTCACCCTCCAGACCTCACCTTCTCCTTCTCCTTCTTCTACTTCTGATTCACCCTCCAGACTTCATCTTCTCCTTCTCCTTCTTCTGCTTCTTCTGATTCACCCTCCAGACTTCACCTTCTCCTTCTCCTTCTTCTGCTTCTTCTGATTCACCCTCCAGTCTTCGCCTTCTCCTTCTCCTGCTTCTACTTCTTCTGATTCACCCTCCAGACTTCACCTTCTCCTTCTCCTTCTTCTACTTCTTCTGATTCACCCTCCAGACTTCACCTTCTCCTTCTCCTTCTTCTGCTTCTTCTGATTCACCCTCCTGACTTCACCTTCTCCTTCTCCTTCTTCTGCTTCTTCTGATTCACCCTCCTGACTTCACCTTCTCCTTCTCCTTCTTCTGCTTCTTCTGATTCACCCTCCAGACTTCACCTTCTCCTTCTCCTTCTTCTGCTTCTTCTGATTCACCCTCCAGACTTCATCTTCTCCTTCTCCTTCTTCTGCTTCTTCTGATTCACCCTCCAGACTTCACCTTCTCCTTCTCCTTCTTCTGCTTCTTATGATTCACCCTCCAGACTTCACCTTCTCCTTCTCCTTCTTCTGCTTCTTCTGCTTCACCCTCCTGACTTCACATTCTCCTTCTCCTTCTTCTACTTCTTCTGATTCACCCTCCAGACTTCACCTTCTCTTTCTCCTTCTTCTGCTTCCTCTGCTTCACCCTCCTGACTTCACCTTCTCCTTCTCCTTCTTCTGCTTCTTCTGATTCACCCTCCTGACTTCACCTTCTCCTTCTCCTTCTTCTGCTTCTTCTGATTCACCCTCCAGACTTCACCTTCTCCTTCTCCTTCTTCTGCTTCTTCTGATTCACCCTCCAGACTTTACCTTCTCCTTCTTCTGCTTCTTCTGATTCACCCTCCAGACTTCACCTTCTCCTTCTCCTTCTTCTGCTTCTTATGATTCACCCTCCAGACTTCACGTTCTCCTTCTCCTTCTTCTGCTTCTTCTGCTTCACCCTCCTGACTTCCCCTTCTTCTTCTCCTTCTTCTGCTTCTTCTGATTCACCCTCCTGACTTCATCTTCTCCTTCTCCTTCTTCTACTTCTTCTGATTCACCCTCCAGACTTCACCTTCTCCTTCTCCTTCTTCTACTTCTTCCGATTCACCCTCCAGACTTCAACTTCTCCTTCTCCTTCTTCTGCTTCTTCTGATTCACCCTCCAGACCTCACCTTCTCCTTCTCCTTCTTCTACTTCTTCTGATTCACCCTCCATACTTCATCTTCTCCTTCTCCTTCATCTGCTTCTTCTGATTCACCCTCCAGACTTCACCTTCTCCTTCTCCTTCTTCTGCTTCTTCTGATTCACCCTCCAGACTTCACCTTCTCCTTCTCCTTCTTCTACTTCTTCTGATTCACCCTCCAGACTTCACCTTCTCCTTCTCCTTCTTCTACTTCTTCTGATTCACCCTCCAGAGTTCACCTTCTCCTTCTCCTTCGTCTGCTTCTTCTGCTTCACCCTCCAGACTTCACCTTCTCCTTCTCTTTCTTCTGCTTCTTCTGATTCACCCTCCAGACTTCACCTTCTCCTTCTCCTTCATCTGATTCTTCTGATTCACCCTCCAGACTTCACCTTCTCCTTCTCCTTCTTCTGCTTCTTCTGATTCACCCTCCTGACTTCACCTTCTCCTTCTCCTTCTTCTACTTCTTCTGATTCACCCTCCTGACTTCACCTTCTCCTTCTCCTTCTTCTACTTCTTCTGCTTCACCCTCCAGACTTCACCTTCTCCTTCTCCTTCTTCTACTTCTTCTGATTCACCCTCCAGACTTCACCTTCTCCTTCTCCTTCTTCTGCTTCTTCTGATTCACCCTCCAGACTTCACCTTCTCCTTCTCCTTATTCTGCTTCTTCTGATTCACCCTCCAGACTTCTCCTTCTCCTTCTCCTTCTTCTGCTTCTTCTGATTCACCCTCCAGACTTCACCTTCTCCTTCTCCTTCTTCTGCTTCTTCTGATTCACCCTCCAGACTTCACCTTCTCCTTCTCCTTCTTCTACTTCTTCTGATTCACCCTCCAGACTTCATCTTCTCCTTCTCCTTCTTCTGCTTCTTCTGATTCACCCTCCAGACTTCACCTTCTCCTTCTCCTTCTTCTGCTTCTTCTGATTCACCCTCCAGACTTCATCTTCTCCTTCTCCTTCCTCTACGTCTTCTGATTCACCCTCCAGACTTCACCTTCTCCTTCTCCTTCTTCTACTTCTTCCGATTCACCCTCCAGACTTCACCTTCTCCTTCTCCTTCTTCTGCTTCTTCTGATTCACCCTCCAGACTTCACCTTCTCCTTCTCCTTCTTCTGCTTCTTCTGATTCACCATCCAGACTTCACCTTCTCCTTCTCCTTCTTCTGCTTCTTCTGATTCACCCTTCAGACTTCACCTTCTCCTTCTCCTTCTTCTGCTTCTTCTGATTCACCCTCCAGACCTCACCTTCTCCTTCTCCTTCTTCTACTTCTGATTCACCCTCCAGACTTCATCTTCTCCTTCTCCTTCTTCTGCTTCTTCTGATTCACCCTCCAGACTTCACCTTCTCCTTCTCCTTCTTCTGCTTCTTCTGATTCACCCTCCAGTCTTCGCCTTCTCCTTCTCCTTCTTCTACTTCTTCTGATTCACCCTCCAGACTTCACCTTCTCCTTCTCCTTCTTCTACTTCTTCTGAGTCACCCTCCAGTCTTCACCTTCTCCTTCTCCTTCTTCTGCTTCTTCTGATTCACACTCCAGACTTCACCTACTTCTTCTCCTTCTTCTGCTTCTTCTGATGCACCCTCCTGACATCACCTTCTCCTTCTCCTTCTTCTGCTTCTTCTGATTCACCCTCCAGACTTCACCTTCTCCTTCTCCTTCTTCTGCTTCTTCTGATTCACCCTCCAGACTTCACCTTCTCCTTCTACTTCTTCTGCTTCTTCTGATTCACCCTCCAGACTTCACCTTCTCCTTCTCCTTCATCGGCTTCTTCTGATTCACCCTCCAGTCGTCACCTTCTCCTTCTCCTTCTTCTGCTTCTTCTGATTCACCCTCCAGAATTCAACTTCTCCTTCTCCTTCTTCTGCTTCTTCTGATTCACCCTCCAGACTTCACCTTCTCCTTCTCCTTCTCCTTCTTCTGATTCACCCTCCAGACTTCACCTTCTCCTTCTCCTTCATCTGCTTCTTCTGATTCACCCTCCAGACTTCACCTTCTCCTTCTCCTTCGTCTACTTCTTCTGATTCACCCTCCAGACTACACCTTCTCCTTCTCCTTCTTCTACTTCTTCTGATTCACCCTCCAGACTTCACCTTCTCCTTCTCCTTCTTCTACATCTTCTGATTCACCCTCCAGTCTTCACCTTCTCCTTCTCCTTCTTCTGCTTCTTCTGATTCACCCTCCTGACTTCACCTTCTCCTTCTCCTTCTTCTACTTCTTCTGATTCACCCTCCTGACTTCACCTTCTCCTTCTCCTTCTTCTACTTCTTCTGCTTCACCCTCCAGACTTCACCTTCTCCTTCTCCTTCTTCTACTTCTTCTGATTCACCCTCCAGTCTTCACCTTCTCCTTCTCCTTCTTCTGCTTCTTCTGATTCACCCTCCAGACTTCACCTTCTCCTTCTCCTTATTCTGCTTCTTCTGATTCACCCTCCAGACTTCTCCTTCTCCTTCTCCTTCTTCTGCTTCTTCTGATTCACCCTCCAGACTTCACCTTCTCCTTCTCCTTCTTCTGCTTCTTCTGATTCACCCTCCAGACTTCACCTTCTCCTTCTCCTTCTTCTACTTCTTCTGATTCACCCTCCAGACTTCATCTTCTCCTTCTCCTTCTTCTGCTTCTTCTGATTCACCCTCCAGACTTCACCTTCTCCTTCTCCTTCTTCTGCTTCTTCTGATTCACCCTCCAGACTTCATCTTCTCCTTCTCCTTCTTCTACTTCTTCTGATTCACCCTCCAGACTTCACCTTCTCCTTCTCCTTCTTCCACTTCTTCCGATTCACCCTCCAGACTTCACCTTCTCCTTCTCCTTCTTCTGCTTCTTCCGATTCACCCTCCAGACTTCAGCTTCTCCTTCTCCTTCTTCTGCTTCTTCTGATTCACCCTCCAGACTTCACCTTCTCCTTCTCCTTCTTCTGCTTCTTCTGATTCACCCTTCAGACTTCACCTTCTCCTTCTCCTTCTTCTGCTTCTTCTGATTCACCCTCCAGACCTCACCTTCTCCTTCTCCTTCTTCTACTTCTGATTCACCCTCCAGACTTCATCTTCTCCTTCTCCTTCTTCTGCTTCTTCTGATTCACCCTCCAGACTTCACCTTCTCCTTCTCCTTCTTCTGCTTCTTCTGATTCACCCTCCAGTCTTCGCCTTCTCCTTCTCCTGCTTCTATTTCTTCTGATTCACCCTCCAGACTTCACCTTCTCCTTCTCCTTCTTCTACTTCTTCTGATTCACCCTCCAGTCTTCACCTTCTCCTTCTCCTTCTTCTGCTTCTTCTGATTAACACTCCAGACTTCACCTTCTCCTTCTCCTTCTTCTGCTTCTTCTGATTCACCCTCCTGACATCACCTTCTCCTTCTCCTTCTTCTGCTTCTTCTGATTCACCCTCCAGACTTCACCTTCTCCTTCTCCTTCTTCTACTTCTTCTGATTCACCCTCCAGACTTCACCTTCTCCTTCTCCTTCTTCTGCTTCTTCTGATTCACCCTCCAGACTTCACCTTCTCCTTCTCCTTCTTCTTCTTCTTCTGATTCACCCTCCAGACTTCACCTTCTCCTTCTCCTTCTTCTGCTTCTTCTGATTCACCCTCCAGACTTCACCTTCTCCTTCTCCTTATTCTGCTTCTTCTGATTCACCCTCCAGACTTCTCCTTCTCCTTCTCCTTCTTCTGCTTCTTCTGATTCACCCTCCAGACTTCACCTTCTCCTTCTCCTTCTTCTACTTCTTCTGATTCACCCTCCAGACTTCATCTTCTCCTTCTCCTTCTTCTGCTTCTTCTGATTCACCCTCCAGACTTCACCTTCTCCTTCTCCTTCTTCTGCTTCTTCTGATTCACCCTCCAGACTTCATCTTCTCCTTCTCCTTCTTCTACTTCTTCTGATTCACCCTCCAGACTTCACCTTCTCCTTCTCCTTCTTCTACTTCTTCCGATTCACCCTCCAGACTTCACCTTCTCCTTCTCCTTCTTCTGCTTCTTCTGATTCACCCTCCAGACTTCACCTTCTCCTTCTCCTCCTTCTGCTTCTTCTGATTCACCCTCCAGACTTCTCCTTCTCCTTCTCCTTCTTCTGCTTCTTCTAATTCACCCTCCAGACTTCACCTTCTCCTTCTCCTTCTTCTACTTTTTCTGATTCACCCTCCAGACTTCATCTTCTCCTTCTGATTCACCCTCCAGACTTCACCTTCTCCTTCTCCTTCCTCTGCTTCTTCTGATTCACCCTCCAGACTTCACCTTCTCCTTCTCCTTCTTCAACTTCTTCCGATTCACCCTCCAGACTTCACCTTCTCCTTCTCCTTTTCTGCTTCTTCTGATTCACCCTCCAGACTTCACTTTCTCCTTCTCCCTCTTCTGCTTCTTCTGATTCACCCTCCAGACCTCACCTTCTCCTTCTCCTTCTTCTACTTCTTCTGATTCACCCTCCATACTTCATCTTCTCCTTCTCCTTCATCTGCTTCTTCTGATTCACCCTCCAGACTTCACCTTCTCCTTCTCCTTCTTCTGCTTCTTCTGATTCACCCTCCAGACTTCACCTTCTCCTTCTCCTTCTTCTACTTCTTCTGATTCACCCTCCAGACTTCACCTTCTCCTTCTCCTTCTTCTACTTCTTCTGATTCACCCTCCAGTCTTCACCTTCTCCTTCTCCTTCGTCTGCTTCTTCTGCTTCACCCTCCACACTTCACCTTCTCCTTCTCTTTCTTCTGCTTCTTCTGATTCACCCTCCAGACTTCACCTTCTCCTTCTGTTTCTTCTGATTCTTCTGATTCACCCTCCAGACTTCACCTTCTCCTTCTCCTTCTTCTGCTTCTTCTGATTCACCCTCCTGACTTCACCTTCTCCTTCTCCTTCTTCTACTTCTTCTGATTCACCCTCCTGACTTCACCTTCTCCTTCTCCATCTTCTACTTCTTCTGCTTCACCCTCTAGACTTCACCTTCTCCTTCTCCTTCTTCTACTTCTTCTGATTCACCCTCCAGACTTCATCTTCTCCTTCTCCTTCTTCTGCTTCTTCTGCTTCACCCTCCAGACTTCACCTTCTCCTTCTCCTTCTTCTGCTTCTTCTGATTCACCCTCCAGACTTCACCTTCTCCTTCTCCTTCTTCTACTTCTTCCGATTCACCCTCCAGACTTCACCTTCTCCTTCTCCTTTTCTGCTTCTTCTGATTCACCCTCCAGACTTCACTTTCTCCTTCTCCTTCTTCTGCTTCTTCTGATTCACCCTCCAGACCTCACCTTCTCCTTCTCCTTCTTCTACTTCTTCTGATTCACCCTCCATACTTCATCTTCTCCTTCTCCTTCATCTGCTTCTTCTGATTCACCCTCCAGACTTCACCTTCTCCTTCTCCTTCTTCTGCTTCTTCTGATTCACCCTCCAGACTTCACCTTCTCCTTCTCCTTCTTCTACTTCTTCTGATTCACCCTCCAGACTTCACCTTCTCCTTCTCCTTCTTCTACTTCTTCCGATTCACCCTCCAGACTTCAACTTCTCCTTCTCCTTCGTCTGCTTCTTCTGCTTCACCCTCCATACTTCACCTTCTCCTTCTCTTTCTTCTGCTTCTTCTGATTCACCCTCCAGACTTCACCTTCTCCTTCTCCTTCTTCTGATTCTTCTGATTCACCCTCCAGACTTCACCTTCTCCTTCTCCTTCTTCTGCTTCTTCTGATTCACCCTCCTGACTTCACCTTCTCCTTCTCCTTCTTCTACTTCTTCTGATTCACCCTCCTGACTTCACCTTCTCCTTCTCCTTCTTCTACTTCTTCTGCTTCACCCTCCAGACTTTACCTTCTCCTTCTCCTTCTTCTGCTTCTTCTGATTCACCCTCCTGACATCACCTTCTCCTTCTCCTTCTTCTGCTTCTTCTGATTCACCCTCCAGACTTCACCTTCTCCTTCTCCTTCTTCTGCTTCTTCTGATTCACCCTCCAGACTTCACCTTCTCCTTCTACTTCTTCTGCTTCTTCTGATTCACCCTCCAGACTTCACCTTCTCCTTCTCCTTCATCTGCTTCTTCTGATTCACCCTCCAGTCGTCACCTTATCCTTCTCCTTCTTCTGCTTCTTCTGATTCACCCTCCAGAATTCACCTTCTCCTTCTCCTTCTTCTGCTTCTTCTGATTCACCCTCCAGACTTCACCTTCTCCTTCTCCTTCTACTTCTTCTGATTCACCCTGCAGACTTCACCTTCTCCTTCTCCTTCATCTGCTTCTTCTGATTCACCCTCCAGACTTCACCTTCTGCTTCTCCTTCGTCTACTTCTTCTGATTCACCCTCCAGACTACACCTTCTCCTTCTCCTTCTTCTACTTCTTCTGATTCACCCTCCAGACTTCACCTTCTCCTTCTCCTTCTTCTGCTTCTTCTGATTCACCCTCCAGACTTCACCTTCTCCTTCTCCCTCTTCTGCTTCTTCTGATTCACCCTCCAGACTTCACCTTCTCCTATTATTCTTCTACTTCTTCTGCTTCTCCCTCCAGACTTCACCTTCTCCTTCTCCTTCTTCTACTTCTTCTGATTCACCCTCCTGACTTCACCTTCTCCTCCTCCTTCTTCTACTTCTTCTGCTTCACCCTCCTGACTTCATCTCCTCCTTCTCCTTCTTCTGCTTCTTCTGATTCACCCTCCTGACTTCACCTTCTCCTTCTCCTTCTTCTGCTTCTTCTGATTCACCCTCCAGACTTCACCTTCTCCTTCTCCTGCTTCTGCTTCTTCTGATTCAACCTCCTGACTTCACCTTCTTCTTCTCCGTCTTCTACTTCTTCTGATTCACCTTCCAGACTTCAACTTCTCCTTCTCCTTCTTCTCCTTCTTCTGATTCACCCTCCAGACTTCACCTTCTCCTTCTCCTTCTTCTACTTCTTCTGTTTCACCCTCCTGACTTCACCTTCTCCTTCTCCTTCTTCTGCTTCTTCTGATTCACCCTTCAGACTTCACCTTCGCCTTCTCCTTCTTCTGCTTCCTCTGATTCACCCTCCAAACTTCACCTTCTCCTTCTCCTTCTTCTGCTTCTTCTGATTCACCCTCCAGACTTCACCTTCTCCTTCTCCTCCTTCTACTTCTTCTGCTTCACCCTCCAGACTTCACCTTCTCCTTCTCCTTCTCCTGCTTCTTCTGATTCACCCTCCTGACTTCACCTTCTCCTTCTCCTTCTTCTGCTTCTTCTGATTCACCCTCCTGACTTCACCTTCTCCTTCTCCTTCTTCTGCTTCTTCTGATTCACCCTCCAGACTTCACCTTCTCCTTCTCCTTCTTCTGCTTCTTCTGATTCACCCTCCAGACTTCATCTTCTCCTTCTCCTTCTTCTGCTTCTTCTGATTCACCCTCCAGACTTCACCTTCTCCTTCTCCTTCTTCTGCTTCTTATGATTCACCCTCCAGACTTCACCTTCTCCTTCTCCTTCTTCTGCTTCTTCTGCTTCACCCTCCTGACTTCACATTCTCCTTCTCCTTCTTCTACTTCTTCTGATTCACCCTCCAGACTTCACCTTCTCTTTCTCCTTCTTCTGCTTCCTCTGCTTCACCCTCCTGACTTCACCTTCTCCTCCTGCTTCTTCTGCTTCTTCTGATTCACCCTCCTGACTTCACCTTCTCCTTCTCCTTCTTCTGCTTCTTCTGATTCACCCTCCAGACTTCACCTTCTCCTTCTCCTTCTTCTGCTTCTTCTGATTCACGCTCCAGACTTCACCTTCTCCTTCTCCTTCTTCTGCTTCTTCTGATTCACCCTCCAGACTTCACCTTCTCCTTCTCCTTCTTCTGCTTCTTATGATTCACCCTCCAGACTTCACTTTCTCCTTCTCCTTCTTCTGCTTCTTCTGCTTCACCCTCCTGACTTCCCCTTCTTCTTCTCCTTCTTCTGCTTCTTCTGATTCACCCTCCTGACTTCATCTTCTCCTTCTCCTTCTTCTACTTCTTCTGATTCACCCTCCAGACTTCACCTTCTCCTTCTCCTTCTTCTACTTCTTCCGATTCACCCTCCAGACTTCAACTTCTCCTTCTCCTTCTTCTGCTTCTTCTGATTCACCCTCCAGACCTCCCCTTCTCCTTCTCCTTCTTCTACTTCTTCTGATTCACCCTCCATACTTCATCTTCTCCTTCTCCTTCATCTGCTTCTTCTGATTCACCCTCCAGACTTCACCTTCTCCTTCTCCTTCTTCTGCTTCTTCTGATTCACCCTCCAGACTTCACCTTCTCCTTCTCCTTCTTCTACTTCTTCTGATTCACCCTCCAGACTTCACCTTCTCCTTCTCCTTCTTCTACTTCTTCTGATTCACCCTCCAGAGTTCACCTTCTACTTCTCCTTCGTCTGCTTCTTCTGCTTCACCCTCCAGACTTCACCTTCTCCTTCTCTTTCTTCTGCTTCTTCTGATTCACCCTCCAGACTTCACCTTCTCCTTCTCCTTCTTCTGATTCTTCTGATTCACCGTCCAGACTTCACCTTCTCCTTCTCCTTCTTCTGCTTCTTCTGATTCACCCTCCTGACTTCACCTTCTCCTTCTCCTTCTTCTACTTCTTCTGATTAACCCTCCTGACTTCACCTTCTCCTTCTCCTTCTTCTACTTCTTCTGCTTCACCCTCCAGACTTCACCTTCTCCTTCTCCTTCTTCTACTTCTTCTGATTCACCCTCCAGACTTCACCTTCTCCTTCTCCTTCTTCTGCTTCTTCTGATTCACCCTCCAGACTTCACCTTCTCCTTCTCCTTATTCTGCTTCTTCTGATTCACCCTCCAGACTTCTCCTTCTCCTTCTCCTTCTTCTGCTTCTTCTGATTCACCCTCCAGACTTCACCTTCTCCTTCTCCTTCTTCTGCTTCTTCTGATTCACCCTCCAGACTTCACCTTCTCCTTCTCCTTCTTCTACTTCTTCTGATTCACCCTCCAGACTTCATCTTCTCCTTCTCCTTCTTCTGCTTCTTCTGATTCACCCTCCAGACTTCACCTTCTCCTTCTCCTTCTTCTGCTTCTTCTGATTCACCCTCCAGACTTCATCTTCTCCTTCTCCTTCCTGTACTTCTTCTGATTCACCCTCCAGACTTCACCTTCTCCTTCTCCTTCTTCTACTTCTTCCGATTCACCCTCCAGACTTCACCTTCTCCTTCTCCTTCTTCTGCTTCTTCTGATTCACCCTCCAGACTTCACCTTCTCCTTCTCCTTCTTCTGCTTCTTCTGATTCACCATCCAGACTTCACCTTCTCCTTCTCCTTCTTCTGCTTCTTCTGATTCACCCTTCAGACTTGACCTTCTCCTTCTCCTTCTTCTGCTTCTTCTGATTCACCCTCCAGACCTCACCTTCTCCTTCTCCTTCTTCTACTTCTGATTCACCCTCCAGACTTCATCTTCTCCTTCTCCTTCTTCTGCTTCTTCTGATTCACCCTCCAGACTTCACCTTCTCCTTCTTCTTCTTCTGCTTCTTCTGATTCACCCTCCAGTCTTCGCCTTCTCCTTCTCCTTCTTCTACTTCTTCTGATTCACCCTCCAGACTTCACCTTCTCCTTCTCCTTCTTCTACTTCTTCTGAGTCACACTCCAGTCTTCACCTTCTCCTTCTCCTTCTTCTGCTTCTTCTGATTCACACTCCAGACTTCACCTACTTCTTCTCCTTCTTCTGCTTCTTCTGATTCACCCTCCTGACATCACCTTCTCCTTCTCCTTCTTCTGCTTCTTCTGATTCACCCTCCAGACTTCACCTTCTCCTTCTCCTTCTTCTGCTTCTTCTGATTCACCCTCCAGACTTCACCTTCTCCTTCTACTTCTTCTGCTTCTTCTGATTCACCCTCCAGACTTCACCTTCTCCTTCTCCTTCATCTGCTTCTTCTGATTCACCCTCCAGTCGTGACCTTCTCCTTCTCCTTCTTCTGCTTCTTCTGATTCACCCTCCAGAATTCAACTTCTCCTTCTCCTTCTTCTGCTTCTTCTGATTCACCCTCCAGACTTCACCTTCTCCTTCTCCTTCTCCTTCTTCTGATTCACCCTCCAGACTTCACCTTCTCCTTCTCCTTCATCTGCTTCTTCTGATTCACCCTCCAGACTTCACCTTCTCCTTCTCCTTCGTCTACTTCTTCTGATTCACCCTCCAGACTACACCTTCTCCTTCTCCTTCTTCTACTTCTTCTGATTCACCCTCCAGACTTCACCTTCTCCTTCTCCTTCTTCTACATCTTCTGATTCACCCTCCAGTCTTCACCTTCTCCTTCTCCTTCTTCTGCTTCTTCTGCTTCACCCTCCAGACTTCACCTTCTCCTTCTCTTTCTTCTGCTTCTTCTGATTCACCCTCCAGACTTCACCTACTCCTTCTCCTTCTTCTGCTTCTTCTGATTCACCCTCCTGACTTCACCTTCTCCTTCTCCTTCTTCTACTTCTTCTGATTCACCATCCTGACTTCACCTTCTCCTTCTCCTTCTTCGACTTCTTCTGCTTCACCCTCCAGACTTCACCTTCTCCTTCTCCTTCTTCTACTTCTTCTGATTCACCCTCCAGACTTCACCTCCTCCTTCTCCTTCTTCTGCTTCTTCTGATTCACCCTCCAGACTTCACCTTCTCCTTCTCCTTATTCTGCTTCTTCTGATTCACCCTCCAGACTTCACCTTCTCCTTCTCCTTCTTCTGCTTCTTCGGATTCACCCTCCAGACTTCACCTTCTCCTTCTCCTTCTTCTGCTTCTTCTGATTCACCCTCCTGACTTCACCTTCCCCTTCTCCTTCTTCTACTTCTTCTGATTCACCCTCCAGACTTCATCTTCTCCTTCTCCTTCTTCTGCTTCTTCTGATTCACCCTCCAGACTTCACCTTCTCCTTCTCCTTCTTCTGCTTCTTCTGATTCACCCTCCAGACTTCACCTTCTCCTTCTCCTTCTTCTACTTCTTCTGATTCACCCTCCAGACTTCACCTTCTCCTTCTCCTTCTTCTACTTCTTCTGATTCACCCTCCAGACTTCACCTTCTCCTTCTCCTTCTTCTGCTTCTTCTGACTCACCCTCCAGACTTCACCTTCTCCTTCTCCTTCTTCTGCTTCTTCTGATTCACCCTCCAGACTTCACCTTCTCCTTCTTCTGCTTCTTCTGATTCACCCTCCAGACCTCACCTTCTCCTTCTCCTTCTTCTACTTCTTCTGATTCATCCTCCAGACTTCATCTTCTCCTTCTCCTTCTTCTACTTATTCTGATTCACCTTCCAGACTTCATCTTCTCCTTCTCCTTCTTCTACTTCTTCTGATTCACCCTCCAGTCTTCACCTTCTCGTTCTCCTTCTTCTGCTTCTTCTGCTTCACCCTCCAGACTTCACCTTCTCCTTCTCTTTCTTCTGCTTCTTCTGATTCACCCTCCAGACTTCACATTCTCCTTCTCCTTCTTCTGATTCTTCTGATTCGCCCTCCAGACTTCACCTTCTCCTTCTCCTTCTTCTGCTTCTTCTGATTCACCCTCCTGACTTCACCTTCTCCTTCTCCTTCTTCTACTCCTTCTGATTCACCCTCCTGACTTCACCTTCTCCTTCTCCTTCTTTTACTTCTTCTGCTTCACCCTCCAGACTTCACCTTCTCCTTCTCCTTCTTCTACTTCTTCTGATTCACCCTCCAGACTTCACCTTCTCCTTCTCCTTCTTCTGCTTCTTCTGATTCACCTGCAGACTTCACCTTCTCCTTCTCCTTATTCTGCTTCTTCTGATTCACCCTCCAGACTTCACCTTCTCCTTCTCCTTCTTCTGCTTCTTCTGATTCACCCTCCAGACTTCACCTTCTCCTTCTCCTTCTTCTGCTTCTTCTGATTCACCCTCCAGACTTCACCTTCTCCTTCTCCTTCTTCTACTTCTTCTGATTCACCCTCCAGGCTTCATCTTCTCCTTCTCCTTCTTCTGCTTCTTCTGATTCACCCTCCAGATTTCACCTTCTCCTTCTCCTTCTTCTGCTTCTTCTGATTCACCCTCCAGACTTCACCTTCTCCTTCTCCTTCTTCTACTTCTTCTGATTCACACTCCAGACTTCACCTTCTCCTTCTCCTTCTTCTACTTCTTCTGATTCACCCTCCAGACTTCACCTTCTCCTTCTCCTTCTTCTGCTTCTTCTGATTCACCCTCCAGACTTCACCTTCTCCTTCTCCTTCTTCTGCTTCTTCTGATTCACCCTCCAGACTTCACCATCCCCTTCTCCTTCTTCTGCTTCTTCTGATTCACCCTCCAGACCTCACCTTCTCCTTCTTCTTCTTCTTCTTCTGATTCACCCTCCAGACTTCACCTTCTCCTTCTCCTTCTTCTGCTTCTTCTGATTCACCCTCCAGACTTCACCTTCTCCTTCTCCTTATTCTGCTTCTTCTGATTCACCCTCCAGACTTCTCCTTCTCCTTCTCCTTCTTCTGCATCTTCTGATTCACCCTCCAGACTTCACCTTCTCCTTCTCCTTCTTCTACTTCTTCTGATTCACCCTCCAGACTTCATCTTCTCCTTCTCCTTCTTCTGCTTCTTCTGATTCACCCTCCAGACTTCACCTTCTCCTTCTCCTTCTTCTTCTTCTTCCGATTCACCCTTCAGACTTCACCTTCTCCTTCTCCTTCTTCTGCTTCTTCTGATTCACCCTCCAGACTTCATCTTCTCCTTCTCCTTCTTCTACTTCTTCTGATTCACCCTCCAGACTTCACCTTCTCCTTCTCCTTCTTCTACTTCTTCCGATTCACCCTCCAGACTTCACCTTCTCCTTCTCCTTCTTCTGCTTCTTCTGATTCACCCTCCAGACTTCACCTTCTCCTTCTCCTCCTTCTGCTTCTTCTGATTCACCCTCCAGTCTTCACCTTCTCGTTCTCCTTCTTCTGCTTCTTCTGCTTCACCCTCCAGACTTCACCTTCTCCTTCTCTTTCTTCTGCTTCTTCTGATGCACCCTCCAGACTTCACATTCTCCTTCTCCTTCTTCTGATTCTTCTGATTCACCCTCCAGACTTCACCTTCTCCTTCTCCTTCTTCTGCTTCTTCTGATTCACCCTCCTGACTTCACCTTCTCCTTCTCCTTCTTCTACTTCTTCTGATTCACCCTCCTGACTTCACCTTCTCCTTCTCCTTCTTCTACTTCTTCTGCTTCACCCTCCGACTTCACCTTCTCCTTCTCCTTCTTCTACTTCTTCTGATTCACCCTCCAGACTTCACCTTCTCCTTCTCCTTCTTCTGCTTCTTCTGATTCACCTCCAGACTTCACCTTCTCCTTCTCCTTATTCTGCTTCTTCTGATTCACCGTCCAGACTTCACCATCACCTTCTCCTTCTTCTGCTTCTTCTGATTCACCCTCCAGACCTCACCTTCTCCTTCTTCTTCTTCTTCTTCTGATTCACCCTCCAGACTTCACCTTCTCCTTCTCCTTCTTCTGCTTCTTCTGATTCACCCTCCTGACTTCACCTTCTCCTTCTCCTTCTTCTACTTCTTCTGATTCACCCTCCTGACTTCACCTTCTCCTTCTCCTTCTTCTACTTCTTCTGCTTCACCCTCCAGACTTTACCTTCTCCTTCTCCTTCTTCTGCTTCTTCTGATTCACCCTCCTGACATCACCTTCTCCTTCTCCTTCTTCTGCTTCTTCTGATTCACCCTCCAGACTTCACCTTCTCCTTCTCCTTCTTCTGCTTCTTCTGATTCACCCTCCAGACTTCACCTTCTCCTTCTACTTCTTCTGCTTCTTCTGATTCACCCTCCAGACTTCACCTTCTCCTTCTCCTTCATCTGCTTCTTCTGATTCACCCTCCAGTCGTCACCTTATCCTTCTCCTTCTTCTGCTTCTTCTGATTCACCCTCCAGAATTCACCTTCTCCTTCTCCTTCTTCTGCTTCTTCTGATTCACCCTCCAGACTTCACCTTCTCCTTCTCCTTCTACTTCTTCTGATTCACCCTGCAGACTTCACCTTCTCCTTCTCCTTCATCTGCTTCTTCTGATTCACCCTCCAGACTTCACCTTCTGCTTCTCCTTCGTCTACTTCTTCTGATTCACCCTCCAGACTACACCTTCTCCTTCTCCTTCTTCTACTTCTTCTGATTCACCCTCCAGACTTCACCTTCTCCTTCTCCTTCTTCTGCTTCTTCTGATTCACCCTCCAGACTTCACCTTCTCCTTCTCCCTCTTCTGCTTCTTCTGATTCACCCTCCAGACTTCACCTTCTCCTATTATTCTTCTACTTCTTCTGCTTCTCCCTCCAGACTTCACCTTCTCCTTCTCCTTCTTCTACTTCTTCTGATTCACCCTCCTGACTTCACCTTCTCCTCCTCCTTCTTCTACTTCTTCTGCTTCACCCTCCTGACTTCATCTCCTCCTTCTCCTTCTTCTGCTTCTTCTGATTCACCCTCCTGACTTCACCTTCTCCTTCTCCTTCTTCTGCTTCTTCTGATTCACCCTCCAGACTTCACCTTCTCCTTCTCCTGCTTCTGCTTCTTCTGATTCAACCTCCTGACTTCACCTTCTCCTTCTCCGTCTTCTACTTCTTCTGATTCACCTTCCAGACTTCAACTTCTCCTTCTCCTTCTTCTCCTTCTTCTGATTCACCCTCCAGACTTCACCTTCTCCTTCTCCTTCTTCTACTTCTTCTGTTTCACCCTCCTGACTTCACCTTCTCCTTCTCCTTCTTCTGCTTCTTCTGATTCACCCTTCAGACTTCACCTTCGCCTTCTCCTTCTTCTGCTTCCTCTGATTCACCCTCCAAACTTCACCTTCTCCTTCTCCTTCTTCTGCTTCTTCTGATTCACCCTCCAGACTTCACCTTCTCCTTCTCCTCCTTCTACTTCTTCTGCTTCACCCTCCAGACTTCACCTTCTCCTTCTCCTTCTTCTGCTTCTTCTGATTCACTCTCCTGACTTCACCTTCTCCTTCTCCTTCTTCTGCTTCTTCTGATTCACCCTCCTGACTTCACCTTCTCCTTCTCCTTCTTCTGCTTCTTCTGATTCACCCTCCAGACTTCACCTTCTCCTTCTCCTTCTTCTGCTTCTTCTGATTCACCCTCCAGACTTCATCTTCTCCTTCTCCTTCTTCTGCTTCTTCTGATTCACCCTCCAGACTTCACCTTCTCCTTCTCCTTCTTCTGCTTCTTATGATTCACCCTCCAGACTTCACCTTCTCCTTCTCCTTCTTCTGCTTCTTCTGCTTCACCCTCCTGACTTCACATTCTCCTTCTCCTTCTTCTACTTCTTCTGATTCACCCTCCAGACTTCACCTTCTCTTTCTCCTTCTTCTGCTTCCTCTGCTTCACCCTCCTGACTTCACCTTCTCCTTCTGCTTCTTCTGCTTCTTCTGATTCACCCTCCTGACTTCACCTTCTCCTTCTCCTTCTTCTGCTTCTTCTGATTCACCCTCCAGACTTCACCTTCTCCTTCTCCTTCTTCTGCTTCTTCTGATTCACGCTCCAGACTTCACCTTCTCCTTCTCCTTCTTCTGCTTCTTCTGATTCACCCTCCAGACTTCACCTTCTCCTTCTCCTTCTTCTGCTTCTTATGATTCACCCTCCAGACTTCACTTTCTCCTTCTCCTTCTTCTGCTTCTTCTGCTTCACCCTCCTGACTTCCCCTTCTTCTTCTCCTTCTTCTGCTTCTTCTGATTCACCCTCCTGACTTCATCTTCTCCTTCTCCTTCTTCTACTTCTTCTGATTCACCCTCCAGACTTCACCTTCTCCTTCTCCTTCTTCTACTTCTTCCGATTCACCCTGCAGACTTCAACTTCTCCTTCTCCTTCTTCTGCTTCTTCTGATTCACCCTCCAGACCTCCCCTTCTCCTTCTCCTTCTTCTACTTCTTCTGATTCACCCTCCATACTTCATCTTCTCCTTCTCCTTCATCTGCTTCTTCTGATTCACCCTCCAGACTTCACCTTCTCCTTCTCCTTCTTCTGCTTCTTCTGATTCACACTCCAGACTTCACCTTCTCCTTCTCCTTCTTCTACTTCTTCTGATTCACCCTCCAGACTTCACCTTCTCCTTCTCCTTCTTCTACTTCTTCTGATTCACCCTCCAGAGTTCACCTTCTACTTCTCCTTCGTCTGCTTCTTCTGCTTCACCCTCCAGACTTCACCTTCTCCTTCTCTTTCTTCTGCTTCTTCTGATTCACCCTCCAGACTTCACCTTCTCCTTCTCCTTCTTCTGATTCTTCTGATTCACCCTCCAGACTTCACCTTCTCCTTCTCCTTCTTCTGCTTCTTCTGATTCACCCTCCTGACTTCACCTTCTCCTTCTCCTTCTTCTACTTCTTCTGATTAACCCTCCTGACTTCACCTTCTCCTTCTCCTTCTTCTACTTCTTCTGCTTCACCCTCCAGACTTCACCTTCTCCTTCTCCTTCTTCTACTTCTTCTGATTCACCCTCCAGACTTCACCTTCTCCTTCTCCTTCTTCTGCTTCTTCTGATTCACCCTCCAGACTTCACCTTCTCCTTCTCCTTATTCTGCTTCTTCTGATTCACCCTCCAGACTTCTCCTTCTCCTTCTCCTTCTTCTGCTTCTTCTGATTCACCCTCCAGACTTCACCTTCTCCTTCTCCTTCTTCTGCTTCTTCTGATTCACCCTCCAGACTTCACCTTCTCCTTCTCCTTCTTCTACTTCTTCTGATTCACCCTCCAGACTTCATCTTCTCCTTCTCCTTCTTCTGCTTCTTCTGATTCACCCTCCAGACTTCACCTTCTCCTTCTCCTTCTTCTGCTTCTTCTGGTTCACCCTCCAGACTTCATCTTCTCCTTCTCCTTCCTCTACTTCTTCTGATTCACCCTCCAGACTTCACCTTCTCCTTCTCCTTCTTCTACTTCTTCCGATTCACCCTCCAGACTTCACCTTCTCCTTCTCCTTCTTCTGCTTCTTCTGATTCACCCTCCAGACTTCACCTTCTCCTTCTCCTTCTTCTGCTTCTTCTGATTCACCATCCAGACTTCACCTTCTCCTTCTCCTTCTTCTGCTTCTTCTGATTCACCCTTCAGACTTCACCTTCTCCTTCTCCTTCTTCTGCTTCTTCTGATTCACCCTCCAGACCTCACCTTCTCCTTCTCCTTCTTCTACTTCTGATTCACCCTCCAGACTTCATCTTCTCCTTCTCCTTCTTCTGCTTCTTCTGATTCACCCTCCAGACTTCACCTTCTCCTTCTCCTTCTTCTGCTTCTTCTGATTCACCCTCCAGTCTTCGCCTTCTCCTTCTCCTTCTTCTGATTCACCCTCCAGACTTCACCTTCTCCTTCTCCTTCTTCTACTTCTTCTGAGTCACACTCCAGTCTTCACCTTCTCCTTCTCCTTCTTCTGCTTCTTCTGATTCACACTCCAGACTTCACCTACTTCTTCTCCTTCTTCTGCTTCTTCTGATTCACCCTCCTGACATCACCTTCTCCTTCTCCTTCTTCTGCTTCTTCTGATTCACCCTCCAGACTTCACCTTCTCCTTCTCCTTCTTCTGCTTCTTCTGATTCACCCTCCAGACTTCACCTTCTCCTTCTACTTCTTCTGCTTCTTCTGATTCACCCTCCAGACTTCACCTTCTCCTTCTCCTTCATCTGCTTCTTCTGATTCACCCTCCAGTCTTCACCTTCTCCTTCTCCTTCTTCTGCTTCTTCTGATTCACCCTCCAGAATTCAACTTCTCCTTCTCCTTCTTCTGCTTCTTCTGTTTCACCCTCCAGACTTCACCTTCTCCTTCTCCTTCTCCTTCTTCTGATTCACCCTCCAGACTTCACCTTCTCCTTCTCCTTCATCTGCTTCTTCTGATTCACCCTCCAGACTTCACCTTCTCCTTCTCCTTCGTCTACTTCTTCTGATTCACCCTCCAGACTACACCTTCTCCTTCTCCTTCTTCTACTTCTTCTGATTCACCCTCCAGACTTCACCTTCTCCTTCTCCTTCTTCTACATCTTCTGATTCACCCTCCATTCTTCACCTTCTCCTTCTCCTTCTTCTGCTTCTTCTGCTTCACCCTCCAGACTTCACCTTCTCCTTCTCTTTCTTCTGCTTCTTCTGATTCACCCTCCAGACTTCACCTACTCCTTCTCCTTCTTCTGCTTCTTCTGATTCACCCTCCTGACTTCACCTTCTCCTTCTCCTTCTTCTACTTCTTCTGATTCACCATCCTGACTTCACCTTCTCCTTCTCCTTCTTCGACTTCTACTGCTTCACCCTCCAGACTTCACCTTCTCCTTCTCCTTCTTCTACTTCTTCTGATTCACCCTCCAGACTTCACCTCCTCCTTCTCCTTCTTCTGCTTCTTCTGATTCACCCTCCAGACTTCACCTTCTCCTTCTCCTTATTCTGCTTCTTCTGCTTCACCCTCCAGACTTCACCTTCTCCTTCTCCTTCTTCTGCTTCTTCGGATTCACCCTCCAGACTTCACCTTCTCCTTCTCCTTCTTCTGATTCACCCTCCTGACTTCACCTTCCCCTTCTCCTTCTTCTACTTCTTCTGATTCACCCTCCAGACTTCATCTTCTCCTTCTCCTTCTTCTGCTTCTTCTGATTCACCCTCCAGACTTCACCTTCTCCTTCTCCTTCTTCTGCTTCTTCTGATTCACCCTCCAGACTTCACCTTCTCCTTCTCCTTCTTCTACTTCTTCTGATTCACCCTCCAGACTTCACCTTCTCCTTCTCCTTCTTCTACTTCTTCTGATTCACCCTCCAGACTTCACCTTCTCCTTCTCCTTCTTCTGCTTCTTCTGACTCACCCTCCAGACTTCACCTTCTCCTTCTCCTGCTTCTTCTGATTCACCCTCCAGACTTCACCTTCTCCTTCTTCTGCTTCTTCTGATTCACCCTCCAGACCTCACCTTCTCCTTCTCCTTCTTCTACTTCTTCTGATTCACCCTCCAGACTTCATCTTCTCCTTCTCCTTCTTCTACTTCTTCTGATTCACCTTCCAGACTTCATCTTCTCCTTCTCCTTCTTCTACGTCTTCTGATTCACCCTCCAGTCTTCACCTTCTCGTTCTCCTTCTTCTGCTTCTTCTGCTTCACCCTCCAGACTTCACCTTCTCCTTCTCTTTCTTCTGCTTCTTCTGATTCACCCTCCAGACTTCACATTCTCCTTCTCCTTCTTCTGATTCTTCTGATTCACCCTCCAGACTTCACCTTCTCCTTCTCCTTCTTCTGCTTCTTCTGATTCACCCTCCTGACTTCACCTTCTCCTTCTCCTTCTTCTACTTCTTCTGATTCACCCTCCTGACTTCACCTTCTCCTTCTCCTTCTTTTACTTCTTCTGCTTCACCCTCCAGACTTCACCTTCTCCTTCTCCTTCTTCTACTTCTTCTGATTCACCCT
The DNA here is from genome assembly GCF_052327205.1 of Somniosus microcephalus. NCBI lineage: Eukaryota > Metazoa > Chordata > Chondrichthyes > Squaliformes > Somniosidae > Somniosus > Somniosus microcephalus. The sequence continues at coordinate 449,953 of NW_028225184.1, forward strand.
CCAGACTTCACCTTCTCCTTCTCCTTCTTCTGCTTCTTCTGATTCACCTCCAGACTTCACCTTCTCCTTCTCCTTATTCTGCTTCTTCTGATTCACCCTCCAGACTTCACCTTCTCCTTCTCCTTCTTCTGCTTCTTCTGATTCACCCTCCAGACTTCACCTTCTCCTTCTCCTTCTTCTGCTTCTTCTGATTCACCCTCCAGACTTCACCTTCTCCTTCTCCTTCTTCTACTTCTTCTGATTCACCCTCCAGGCTTCATCTTCTCCTTCTCCTTCTTCTGCTTCTTCTGATTCACCCTCCAGATTTCACCTTCTCCTTCTCCTTCTTCTGCTTCTTCTGATTCACCCTCCAGACTTCACCTTCTCCTTCTCCTTCTTCTACTTCTTCTGATTCACACTCCAGACTTCACCTTCTCCTTCTCCTTCTTCTACTTCTTCTGATTCACCCTCCAGACTTCACCTTCTCCTTCTCCTTCTTCTGCTTCTTCTGATTCACCCTCCAGACTTCACCTTCTCCTTCTCCTTCTTCTGCTTCTTCTGATTCACCCTCCAGACTTCACCATCCCCTTCTCCTTCTTCTGCTTCTTCTGATTCACCCTCCAGACCTCACCTTCTCCTTCTTCTTCTTCTTCTTCTGATTGACCCTCCAGACTTCACCTTCTCCTTCTCCTTCTTCTGCTTCTTCTGATTCACCCTCCAGACTTCACCTTCTCCTTCTCCTTATTCTGCTTCTTCTGATTCACCCTCCAGACTTCTCCTTCTCCTTCTCCTTCTTCTGCATCTTCTGATTCACCCTCCAGACTTCACCTTCTCCTTCTCCTTCTTCTACTTCTTCTGATTCACCCTCCAGACTTCATCTTCTCCTTCTCCTTCTTCTGCTTCTTCTGATTCACCCTCCAGACTTCACCTTCTCCTTCTCCTTCTTCTACTTCTTCCGATTCACCCTCCAGACTTCACCTTCTCCTTCTCCTTCTTCTGCTTCTTCTGATTCACCCTCCAGACTTCATCTTCTCCTTCTCCTTCTTCTACTTCTTCTGATTCACCCTCCAGACTTCACCTTCTCCTTCTCCTTCTTCTACTTCTTCCGATTCATCCTCCAGACTTCACCTTCTCCTTCTCCTTCTTCTGCTTCTTCTGATTCACCCTCCAGACTTCACCTTCTCCTTCTCCTCCTTCTGCTTCTTCTGATTCACCCTCCAGACTTCTCCTTCTCCTTCTCCTTCTTCTACTTCTTCTGATTCACCCTCCAGTCTTCACCTTCTCGTTCTCCTTCTTCTGCTTCTTCTGCTTCACCCTCCAGACTTCACCTTCTCCTTCTCTTTCTTCTGCTTCTTCTGATGCACCCTCCAGACTTCACATTCTCCTTCTCCTTCTTCTGATTCTTCTGATTCACCCTCCAGACTTCACCTTCTCCTTCTCCTTCTTCTGCTTCTTCTGATTCACCCTCCTGACTTCACCTTCTCCTTCTCCTTCTTCTACTTCTTCTGATTCACCCTCCTGACTTCACCTTCTCCTTCTCCTTCTTCTACTTCTTCTGCTTCACCCTCCGACTTCACCTTCTCCTTCTCCTTCTTCTACTTCTTCTGATTCACCCTCCAGACTTCACCTTCTCCTTCTCCTTCTTCTGCTTCTTCTGATTCACCTCCAGACTTCACCTTCTCCTTCTCCTTATTCTGCTTCTTCTGATTCACCGTCCAGACTTCACCATCCCCTTCTCCTTCTTCTGCTTCTTCTGATTCACCCTCCAGACCACACCTTCTCCTTCTTCTTCTTCTTCTTCTGTTTCACCCTCCAGACTTCACCTTCTCCTTCTCCTTCTTCTGCTTCTTCTGATTCACCCTCCAGACTTCACCTTCTCCTTCTCCTTATTCTGCTTCTTCTGATTCACCCTCCAGACTTCTCCTTCTCCTTCTCCTTCTTCTGCATCTTCTGATTCACCCTCCAGACTTCACCTTCTCCTTCTCCTTCTTCTACTTCTTCTGATTCACCCTCCAGACTTCATCTTCTCCTTCTCCTTCTTCTGCTTCTTCTGATTCACCCTCCAGACTTCACCTTCTCCTTCTCCTTCTTCTACTTCTTCCGATTCACACTCCAGACTTCACCTTCTCCTTCTCCTTCTTCTGCTTCTTCTGATTCACCCTCCAGACTTCATCTTCTCCTTCTCCTTCTTCTACTTCTTCTGATTCACCCTCCAGACTTCACCTTCTCCTTCTCCTTCTTCTACTTCTTCCGATTCACCCTCCAGACTTCACCTTCTCCTTCTCCTTCTTCTGCTTCTTCTGATTCACCCTCCAGACTTCACCTTCTCCTTCTCCTCCTTCTGCTTCTTCTGATTCACCCTCCAGACTTCTCCTTCTCCTTCTCCTTCTTCTACTTCTTCTGATTCACCCTCCAGTCTTCACCTTCTCGTTCTCCTTCTTCTGCTTCTTCTGCTTCACCCTCCAGACTTCACCTTCTCCTTCTCTTTCTTCTGCTTCTTCTGATGCACCCTCCAGACTTCACATTCTCCTTCTCCTTCTTCTGATTCTTCTGATTCACCCTCCAGACTTCACCTTCTCCTTCTCCTTCTTCTGCTTCTTCTGATTCACCCTCCTGACTTCACCTTCTCCTTCTCCTTCTTCTACTTCTTCTGATTCACCCTCCTGACTTCACCTTCTCCTTCTCCTTCTTCTACTTCTTCTGCTTCACCCTCCAGACTTCACCTTCTCCTTCTCCTTCTTCTACTTCTTCTGATTCACCCTCCAGACTTCACCTTCTCCTTCTCCTTCTTCTGCTTCTTCTGATTCACCTCCAGACTTCACCTTCTCCTTCTCCTTATTCTGCTTCTTCTGATTCACCCTCCAGACTTCACCTTCTCCTTCTCCTTCTTCTGCTTCTTCTGATTCACCCTCCAGACTTCACCTTCTCCTTCTCCTTCTTCTGCTTCTTCTGATTCACCCTCCAGACTTCACCTTCTCCTTCTCCTTCTTCTACTTCTTCTGATTCACCCTCCAGGCTTCATCTTCTCCTTCTCCTTCTTCTGCTTCTTCTGATTCACCCTCCAGACTTCACCTTCTCCTTCTCCTTCTTCTGCTTCTTCTGATTCACCCTCCAGACTTCACCTTCTCCTTCTCCTTCTTCTACTTCTTCTGATTCACACTCCAGACTTCACCTTCTCCTTCTCCTTCTTCTACTTCTTCTGATTAACCCTCCAGACTTCACCTTCTCCTTCTCCTTCTTCTGCTTCTTCTGATTCACCCTCCAGACTTCACCTTCTCCTTCTCCTTCTTTTGCTTCTTCTGATTCACCCTCCAGACTTCACCATCCCCTTCTCCTTCTTCTGCTTCTTCTGATTCACCCTCCAGACCTCACCTTCTTCTTCTCCTTCTTCTTCATCTTCTGATTCACCCTCCAGACTTCACCTTCTCCTTCTCCTTCTTCTGCTTCTTCTGATTCACCCTCCAGACTTCACCTTCTCCTTCTCCTTCATCTGCTTCTTCTGATTCACCCTCCAGTCGTCACCTTCTCCTTCTCCTTCTTCTGCTTCTTCTGATTCACCCTCCAGAATTCAACTTCTCCTTCTCCTTCTTCTGCTTCTTCTGATTCACCCTCCAGACTTCACCTTCTCCTTCTCCTTCTCCTTCTTCTGATTCACCCTCCAGACTTCACCTTCTCCTTCTCCTTCATCTGCTTCTTCTGATTCACCCTCCAGACTTCACCTTCTCCTTCTCCTTCGTCTACTTCTTCTGATTCACCCTCCAGACTACACCTTCTCCTTCTCCTTCTTCTACTTCTTCTGATTCACCCTCCAGACTTCACCTTCTCCTTCTCCTTCTTCTACATCTTCTGATTCACCCTCCAGTCTTCACCTTCTCCTTCTCCTTCTTCTGCTTCTTCTGCTTCACCCTCCAGACTTCACTTTCTCCTTCTCTTTCTTCTGCTTCTTCTGATTCTCCCTCCAGACTTCACCTACTCCTTCTCCTTCTTCTGCTTCTTCTGATTCACCCTCCTGACTTCACCTTCTCCTTCTCCTTTTTCTGCTTCTTCTGATTCACCCTCCAGACCTCACCTTCTCCTTCTTCTTCTTCTTCTTCTGATTCACCCTCCAGACTTCACCTTCTCCTTCTCCTTCTTCTGCTTCTTCTGATTCACCCTCCAGACTTCACCTTCTCCTTCTCCTTATTCTGCTTCTTCTGATTCACCCTCCAGTCTTCTCCTTCTCCTTCTCCTTCTTCTGCATCTTCTGATTCACCCTCCAGACTTCACCTTCTCCTTCTCCTTCTTCTACTTCTTCTGATTCACCCTCCAGACTTCATCTTCTCCTTCTCCTTCTTCTGCTTCTTCTGATTCACCCTCCAGACTTCACCTTCTCCTTCTCCTGCTTCTTCCGATTCACCCTCCAGACTTCACCTTCTCCTTCTCCTTCTTCTGCTTCTTCTGATTCACCCTCCAGACTTCATCTTCTCCTTCTCCTTCTTCTACTTCTTCTGATTCACCCTCCAGACTTCACCTTCTCCTTCTCCTTCTTCTACTTCTTCCGATTCACCCTCCAGACTTCACATTCTCCTTCTCCTTCTTCTGCTTCTTCTGATTCACCCTCCAGACTTCACCTTCTCCTTCTCCTCCTTCTGCTTCTTCTGATTCACCCTCCAGACTTCTCCTTCTCCTTCTCCTTCTTCTACTTCTTCTGATTCACCCTCCAGTCTTCACCTTCTCGTTCTCCTTCTTCTGCTTCTTCTGCTTCACCCTCCAGACTTCACCTTCTCCTTCTCTTTCTTCTGCTTCTTCTGATGCACCCTCCAGACTTCACATTCTCCTTCTCCTTCTTCTGATTCTTCTGATTCACCCTCCAGACTTCACCTTCTCCTTCTCCTTCTTCTGCTTCTTCTGATTCACCCTCCTGACTTCACCTTCTCCTTCTCCTTCTTCTACTTCTTCTGATTCACCCTCCTGACTTCACCTTCTCCTTCTCCTTCTTCTACTTCTTCTGCTTCACCCTCCAGACTTCACCTTCTCCTTCTCCTTCTTCTACTTCTTCTGATTCTCCCTCCAGACTTCACCTTCTCCTTCTCCTTCTTCTGCTTCTTCTGTTTCACCTCCAGACTTCACCTTCTCCTTCTCCTTATTCTGCTTCTTCTGATTCACCCTCCAGACTTCACCTTCTCCTTCTCCTTCTTCTGCTTCTTCTGATTCACCCTCCAGACTTCACCTTCTCCTTCTCCTTCTTCTGCTTCTTCTGATTCACCCTCCAGACTTCACCTTCTCCTTCTCCTTCTTCTACTTCTTCTGATTCACCCTCCAGGCTTCATCTTCTCCTTCTCCTTCTTCTGCTTCTTCTGATTCACCCTCCAGACTTCACCTTCTCCTGCTCCTTCTTCTGCTTCTTCTGATTCACCCTCCAGACTTCACCTTCTCCTTCTCCTTCTTCTACTTCTTCTGATTCACACTCCAGACTTCACCTTCTCCTTCTCCTTCTTCTACTTCTTCTGATTCACCCTCCAGACTTCACCTTCTCCTTCTCCTTCTTCTGCTTCTTCTGATTCACCCTCCAGACTTCACCTTCTCCTTCTCCTTCTTTTGCTTCTTCTGATTCACCCTCCAGACTTCACCATCCCCTTCTCCTTCTTCTGCTTCTTCTGATTCACCCTCCAGACCTCACCTTCTCCTTCTCCTTCTTCTTCATCTTCTGATTCACCCTCCAGACTTCACCTTCTCCTTCTCCTTCTTCTGCTTCTTCTGATTCACCCTCCAGACTTCACCTTCTCCTTCTCCTTCATCTGCTTCTTCTGATTCACCCTCCAGTCGTCACCTTCTCCTTCTCCTTCTTCTGCTTCTTCTGATTCACCCTCCAGAATTCAACTTCTCCTTCTCCTTCTTCTGCTTCTTCTGATTCACCCTCCAGACTTCACCTTCTCCTTCTCCTTCCCCTTCTTCTGATTCACCCTCCAGACTTCACCTTCTCCTTCTCCTTCATCTGCTTCTTCTGATTCACCCTCCAGACTTCACCTTCTCCTTCTCCTTCGTCTACTTCTTCTGATTCACCCTCCAGACTACACCTTCTCCTTCTCCTTCTTCTACTTCTTCTGATTCACCCTCCAGACTTCACCTTCTCCTTCTCCTTCTTCTACATCTTCTGATTCACCCTCCAGTCTTCACCTTCTCCTTCTCCTTCTTCTGCTTCTTCTGCTTCACCCTCCAGACTTCACCTTCTCCTTCTCTTTCTTCTGCTTCTTCTGATTCACCCTCCAGACTTCACCTACTACTTCTCCTTCTTCTGCTTCTTCTGATTCACCCTCCTGACTTCACCTTCTCCTTCTCCTTCTTCTACTTCTTCTGATTCACCATCCTGACTTCACCTTCTCCTTCTCCTTCTTCGACTTCTTCTGCTTCACCCTCCAGACTTCACCTTCTCCTTCTCCTTCTTCTACTTCTTCTGATTCACCCTCCAGACTTCACCTCCTCCTTCTCCTTCTTCTGCTTCTTCTGATTCACCCTCCAGACTTCACCTTCTCCTTCTCCTTATTCAGCTTCTTCTGATTCACCCTCCAGACTTCACCTTCTCCTTCTCCTTCTTCTGCTTCTTCGGATTCACCCTCCAGACTTCACCTTCTCCTTCTCCTCTTCTGCTTCTTCTGATTCACCCTCCTGACTTCACCTTCTCCTTCTCCTTCTTCTACTTCTTCTGATTCACCCTCCAGACTTCATCTTCTCCTTCTCCTTCTTCTGCTTCTTCTGATTCACCCTCCAGACTTCACCTTCTCCTTCTCCTTCTTCTGCTTCTTCTGATTCACCCTCCAGACTTCACCTTCTCCTTCTCCTTCTTCTACTTCTTCTGATTCACCCTCCAGACTTCACCTTCTCCTTCTTCTACTTCTTCTGATTCACCCTCCAGACTTCACCTTCTCCTTCTCCTTCTTCTGCTTCTTCTGACTCACCCTCCAGACTTCACCTTCTCCTTCTCCTTCTTCTGCTTCTTCTGATTCACCCTCCAGACTTCACCGTCTCCTTCTTCTGCTTCTTCTGATTCACCCTCCAGACCTCACCTTCTCCTTCTCCTTCTTCTACTTCTTCTGATTCACCCTCCAGACTTCATCTTCTCCTTCTCCTTCTTCTACTTCTTCTGATTCACCTTCCAGACTTCATCTTCTCCTTCTCCTTCTTCTACTTCTTCTGATTCACCCTCCAGTCTTCACCTTCTCGTTCTCCTTCTTCTGCTTCTTCTGCTTCACCCTCCAGACTTCACCTTCTCCTTCTCTTTCTTCTGCTTCTTCTGATTCACCCTCCAGACTTCACATTCTCCTTCTCCTTCTTCTGATTCTTCTGATTCACCCTCCAGACTTCACCTTCTCCTTCTCCTTCTTCTGCTTCTTCTGATTCACCCTCCTGACTTCACCTTCTCCTTCTCCTTCTTCTACTTCTTCTGATTCACCCTCCTGACTTCACCTTCTCCTTCTCCTTCTTCTACTTCTTCCGATTCACCCTCCAGACTTCACCTTCTCCTTCTCCTTCTTCTGCTTCTTCTGATGCACCTCCAGACTTCACCTTCTCCTTCTCCTTATTCTGCTTCTTCTGATTCACCGTCCAGACTTCACCATCCCATTCTCCTTCTTCTGCTTCTTCTGATTCACCCTCCAGACCTCACCTTCTCCTTCTTCTTCTTCTTCTTCTGATTCACCCTCCAGACTTCACCTTCTCCTTCTCCTTCTTCTGCTTCTTCTGATTCACCCTCCAGACTTCACCTTCTCCTTCTCCTTATTCTGCTTGTTCTGATTCACCCTCCAGACTTCACCTTCTCCTTCTCCTTCTTCTACTTCTTCCGATTCACCCTCCAGACTTCACCTTCTCCTTCTCCTTCTTCTGCTTCTTCTGATTCACCCTCCAGACTTCACCTTCTCCTTCTCCTCCTTCTGCTTCTTCTGATTCACCCTCCAGACTTCTCCTTCTCCTTCTCCTTCTTCTACTTCTTCTGATTCACCCTCCAGTCTTCACCTTCTCGTTCTCCTTCTTCTACTTCTTCTGCTTCACCCTCCAGACTTCATCTTCTCCTTCTCTTTCTTCTGCTTCTTCTGATGCACCCTCCAGACTTCACATTCTCCTTCTCCTTCTTCTGATTCACCCTCCAGACTTCACCTTCTCCTTCTCCTTCTTCTGCTTCTTCTGATTCACCCTCCTGACTTCACCTTCTCCTTCTCCTTCTTCTACTTCTTCTGATTCACCCTCCTGACTTCACCTTCTCCTTCTCCTTCTTCTACTTCTTCTGCTTCACCCTCCGACTTCACCTTCTCCTTCTCCTTCTTCTACTTCTTCTGATTCACCCTCCAGACTTCACCTTCTCCTTCTCCTTCTTCTGCTTCTTCTGATTCACCTCCAGACTTCACCTTCTCCTTCTCCTTATTCTGCTTCTTCTGATTCACCGTCCAGACTTCACCATCCCCTTCTCCTTCTTCTGCTTCTTCTGATTCACCCTCCAGACCTCACCTTCTCCTTCTTCTTCTTCTTCTTCTGATTCACCCTCCAGACTTCACCTTCTCCTTCTCCTTCTTCTGCTTCTTCTGATTCACCCTCCAGACTTCACCTTCTCCTTCTCCTTATTCTGCTTCTTCTGATTCACCCTCCAGACTTCTCCTTCTCCTTCTCCTTCTTCTGCATCTTCTGATTCACCCTCCAGACTTCACCTTCTCCTTCTCCTTCTTCTACTTCTTCTGATTCACCCTCCAGACTTCATCTTCTCCTTCTCCTTCTTCTGCTTCTTCTGATTCACCCTCCAGACTTCACCTTCTCCTTCTCCTTCTTCTACTTCTTCCGATTCACCCTCCAGACTTCACCTTCTCCTTCTCCTTCTTCTGCTTCTTCTGATTCACCCTCCAGACTTCATCTTCTCCTTCTCCTTCTTCTACTTCTTCTGATTCACCCTCCAGACTTCACCTTCTCCTTCTCCTTCTTCTACTTCTTCCGATTCACCCTCCAGACTTCACCTTCTCCTTCTCCTTCTTCTGCTTCTTCTGATTCACCCTCCAGACTTCACCTTCTCCTTCTCCTCCTTCTGCTTCTTCTGATTCACCCTCCAGACTTCTCCTTCTCCTTCTCCTTCTTCTACTTCTTCTGATTCACCCTCCAGTCTTCACCTTCTCGTTCTCCTTCTTCTGCTTCTTCTGCTTCACCCTCCAGACTTCACCTTCTCCTTCTCTTTCTTCTGCTTCTTCTGATGCACCCTCCAGACTTCACATTCTCCTTCTCCTTCTTCTGATTCTTCTGATTCACCCTCCAGACTTCACCTTCTCCTTCTCCTTCTTCTGCTTCTTCTGATTCACCCTCCTGACTTCACCTTCTCCTTCTCCTTCTTCTACTTCTTCTGATTCACCCTCCTGACTTCACCTTCTCCTTCTCCTTCTTCTACTTCTTCTGCTTCACCCTCCAGACTTCACCTTCTCCTTCTCCTTCTTCTACTTCTTCTGATTCACCCTCCAGACTTCACCTTCTCCTTCTCCTTCTTCTGCTTCTTCTGATTCACCTCCAGACTTCACCTTCTCCTTCTCCTTATTCTGCTTCTTCTGATTCACCCTCCAGACTTCACCTTCTCCTTCTCCTTCTTCTGCTTCTTCTGATTCACCCTCCAGACTTCACCTTCTCCTTCTCCTTCTTCTGCTTCTTCTGATTCACCCTCCAGACTTCACCTTCTCCTTCTCCTTCTTCTACTTCTTCTGATTCACCCTCCAGGCTTCATCTTCTCCTTCTCCTTCTTCTGCTTCTTCTGATTCACCCTCCAGACTTCACCTTCTCCTTCTCCTTCTTCTGCTTCTTCTGATTCACCCTCCAGACTTCACCTTCTCCTTCTCCTTCTTCTACTTCTTCTGATTCACACTCCAGACTTCACCTTCTCCTTCTCCTTCTTCTACTTCTTCTGATTAACCCTCCAGACTTCACCTTCTCCTTCTCCTTCTTCTGCTTCTTCTGATTCACCCTCCAGACTTCACCTTCTCCTTCTCCTTCTTTTGCTTCTTCTGATTCACCCTCCAGACTTCAACATCCCCTTCTCCTTCTTCTGCTTCTTCTGATTCACCCTCCAGACCTCACCTTCTCCTTCTCCTTCTTCTTCATCTTCTGATTCACCCTCCAGACTTCACCTTCTCCTTCTCCTTCTTCTGCTTCTTCTGATTCACCCTCCAGACTTCACCTTCTCCTTCTCCTTCATCTGCTTCTTCTGATTCACCCTCCAGTCGTCACCTTCTCCTTATCCTTCTTCTGCTTCTTCTGATTCACCCTCCAGAATTCAACTTCTCCTTCTCCTTCTTCTGCTTCTTCTGATTCACCCTCCAGACTTCACCTTCTCCTTCTCCTTCTCCTTCTTCTGATTCACCCTCCAGACTTCACCTTCTCCTTCTCCTTCATCTGCTTCTTCTGATTCACCCTCCAGACTTCACCTTCTCCTTCTCCTTCGTCTACTTCTTCTGATTCACCCTCCAGACTACACCTTCTCCTTCTCCTTCTTCTACTTCTTCTGATTCACCCTCCAGACTTCACCTTCTCCTTCTCCTTCTTCTACATCTTCTGATTCACCCTCCAGTCTTCACCTTCTCCTTCTCCTTCTTCTGCTACTTCTGCTTCACCCTCCAGACTTCACCTTCTCCTTCTCTTTCTTCTGCTTCTTCTGATTCACCCTCCAGACTTCACCTACTCCTTCTCCTTCTTCTGCTTCTTCTGATTCACTCTCCTGACTTCACCTTCTCCTTCTCCTTTTTCTGCTTCTTCTGATTCACCCTCCAGACCTCACCTTCTCCTTCTTCTTCTTCTTCTTCTGATTCACCCTCCAGACTTCACCTTCTCCTTCTCCTTCTTCTGCTTCTTCTGATTCACCCTCCAGACTTCACCTTCTCCTTCTCCTTATTCTGCTTCTTCTGATTCACCTCCAGACTTCTCCTTCTCCTTCTCCTTCTTCTGCATCTTCTGATTCACCCTCCAGACTTCACCTTCTCCTTCTCATTCTTCTACTTCTTCTGATTCACCCTCCAGACTTCATCTTCTCCTTCTCCTTCTTCTGCTTCTTCTGATTCACCCTCCTGACTTCACCTTCTCCTTCTCCTTCTTCTACTTCTTCTGATTCACCATCCTGACTTCACCTTCTCCTTCTCCTTCTTCGACTTCTTCTGCTTCACCCTCCAGACTTCACCTTCTCCTTCTCCTTCTTCTACTTCTTCTGATTCACCCTCCAGACTTCACCTCCTCCTTCTCCTTCTTCTGCTTCTTCTGATTCACCCTCCAGACTTCACCTTCTCCTTCTCCTTATTCAGCTTCTTCTGATTCACCCTCCAGACTTCACCTTCTCCTTCTCCTTCTTCTGCTTCTTCGGATTCACCCTCCAGACTTCACCTTCTCCTTCTCCTCTTCTGCTTCTTCTGATTCACCCTCCTGACTTCACCTTCTCCTTCTCCTTCTTCTACTTCTTCTGATTCACCCTCCAGACTTCATCTTCTCCTTCTCCTTCTTCTGCTTCTTCTGATTCACCCTCCAGACTTCACCTTCTCCTTCTCCTTCTTCTGCTTCTTCTGATTCACCCTCCAGACTTCACCTTCTCCTTCTCCTTCTTCTACTTCTTCTGATTCACCCTCCAGACTTCACCTTCTCCTTCTTCTACTTCTTCTGATTCACCCTCCAGACTTCACCTTCTCCTTCTCCTTCTTCTGCTTCTTCTGACTCACCCTCCAGACTTCACCTTCTCCTTCTCCTTCTTCTGCTTCTTCTGATTCACCCTCCAGACTTCACCGTCTCCTTCTTCTGCTTCTTCTGATTCACCCTCCAGACCTCACCTTCTCCTTCTCCTTCTTCTACTTCTTCTGATTCACCCTCCAGACTTCATCTTCTCCTTCTCCTTCTTCTACTTCTTCTGATTCACCTTCCAGACTTCATCTTCTCCTTCTCCTTCTTCTACTTCTTCTGATTCACCCTCCAGTCTTCACCTTCTCGTTCTCCTTCTTCTGCTTCTTCTGCTTCACCCTCCAGACTTCACCTTCTCCTTCTCTTTCTTCTGCTTCTTCTGATTCACCCTCCAGACTTCACATTCTCCTTCTCCTTCTTCTGATTCTTCTGATTCACCCTCCAGACTTCACCTTCTCCTTCTCCTTCTTCTGCTTCTTCTGATTCACCCTCCTGACTTCACCTTCTCCTTCTCCTTCTTCTACTTCTTCTGATTCACCCTCCTGACTTCACCTTCTCCTTCTCCTTCTTCTACTTCTTCCGATTCACCCTCCAGACTTCACCTTCTCCTTCTCCTTCTTCTGCTTCTTCTGATGCACCTCCAGACTTCACCTTCTCCTTCTCCTTATTCTGCTTCTTCTGATTCACCGTCCAGACTTCACCATCCCATTCTCCTTCTTCTGCTTCTTCTGATTCACCCTCCAGACCTCACCTTCTCCTTCTTCTTCTTCTTCTTCTGATTCACCCTCCAGACTTCACCTTCTCCTTCTCCTTCTTCTGCTTCTTCTGATTCACCCTCCAGACTTCACCTTCTCCTTCTCCTTATTCTGCTTGTTCTGATTCACCCTCCAGACTTCACCTTCTCCTTCTCCTTCTTCTACTTCTTCCGAATCACCCTCCAGACTTCACCTTCTCCTTCTCCTTCTTCTGCTTCTTCTGATTCACCCTCCAGACTTCACCTTCTCCTTCTCCTCCTTCTGCTTCTTCTGATTCACCCTCCAGACTTCTCCTTCTCCTTCTCCTTCTTCTACTTCTTCTGATTCACCCTCCAGTCTTCACCTTCTCGTTCTCCTTCTTCTACTTCTTCTGCTTCACCCTCCAGACTTCACCTTCTCCTTCTCTTTCTTCTGCTTCTTCTGATGCACCCTCCAGACTTCACATTCTCCTTCTCCTTCTTCTGATTCTTCTGATTCACCCTCCAGACTTCACCTTCTCCTTCTCCTTCTTCTGCTTCTTCTGATTCACCCTCCTGACTTCACCTTCTCCTTCTCCTTCTTCTACTTCTTCTGATTCACCCTCCTGACTTCACCTTCTCCTTCTCCTTCTTCTACTTCTTCTGCTTCACCCTCCGACTTCACCTTCTCCTTCTCCTTCTTCTACTTCTTCTGATTCACCCTCCAGACTTCACCTTCTCCTTCTCCTTCTTCTGCTTCTTCTGATTCACCTCCAGACTTCACCTTCTCCTTCTCCTTATTCTGCTTCTTCTGATTCACCGTCCAGACTTCACCATCCCCTTCTCCTTCTTCTGCTTCTTCTGATTCACCCTCCAGACCTCACCTTCTCCTTCTTCTTCTTCTTCTTCTGATTCACCCTCCAGACTGCACCTTCTCCTTCTCCTTCTTCTGCTTCTTCTGATTCACCCTCCAGACTTCACCTTCTCCTTCTCCTTATTCTGCTTCTTCTGATTCACCCTCCAGACTTCTCCTTCTCCTTCTCCTTCTTCTGCATCTTCTGATTCACCCTCCAGACTTCACCTTCTCCTTCTCCTTCTTCTACTTCTTCTGATTCACCCTCCAGACTTCATCTTCTCCTTCTCCTTCTTCTGCTTCTTCTGATTCACCCTCCAGACTTCACCTTCTCCTTCTCCTTCTTCTACTTCTTCCGATTCACCCTCCAGACTTCACCTTCTCCTTCTCCTTCTTCTGCTTCTTCTGATTCACCCTCCAGACTTCATCTTCTCCTTCTCCTTCTTCTACTTCTTCTGATTCACCCTCCAGACTTCACCTTCTCCTTCTCCTTCTTCTACTTCTTCCGATTCACCCTCCAGACTTCACCTTCTCCTTCTCCTTCTTCTGCTTCTTCTGATTCACCCTCCAGACTTCACCTTCTCCTTCTCCTCCTTCTGCTTCTTCTGATTCACCCTCCAGACTTCTCCTTCTCCTTCTCCTTCTTCTACTTCTTCTGATTCACCCTCCAGTCTTCACCTTCTCGTTCTCCTTCTTCTGCTTCTTCTGCTTCACCCTCCAGACTTCACCTTCTCCTTCTCTTTCTTCTGCTTCTTCTGATGCACCCTCCAGACTTCACATTCTCCTTCTCCTTCTTCTGATTCTTCTGATTCACCCTCCAGACTTCACCTTCTCCTTCTCCTTCTTCTGCTTCTTCTGATTCACCCTCCTGACTTCACCTTCTCCTTCTCCTTCTTCTACTTCTTCTGATTCACCCTCCTGACTTCACCTTCTCCTTCTCCTTATTCTACTTCTTCTGCTTCACCCTCCAGACTTCACCTTCTCCTTCTCCTTCTTCTACTTCTTCTGATTCACCCTCCATACTTCACCTTCTCCTTCTCCTTCTTCTGCTTCTTCTGATTCACCTCCAGACTTCACCTTCTCCTTCTCCTTATTCTGCTTCTTCTGATTCACCCTCCAGACTTCACCTTCTCCTTCTCCTTCTTCTGCTTCTTCTGATTCACCCTCCAGACTTCACCTTCTCCTTCTCCTTCTTCTGCTTCTTCTGATTCACCCTCCAGACTTCACCTTCTCCTTCTCCTTCTTCTACTTCTTCTGATTCACCCTCCAGGCTTCATCTTCTCCTTCTCCTTCTTCTGCTTCTTCTGATTCACCCTCCAGACTTCACCTTCTCCTTCTCCTTCTTCTGCTTCTTCTGATTCACCCTCCAGACTTCACCTTCTCCTTCTCCTTCTTCTACTTCTTCTGATTCACACTCCAGACTTCACCTTCTCCTTCTCCTTCTTCTACTTCTTCTGATTAACCCTCCAGACTTCACCTTCTCCTTCTCCTTCTTCTGCTTCTTCTGATTCACCCTCCAGACTTCACCTTCTCCTTCTCCTTCTTTTGCTTCTTCTGATTCACCCTCCAGACTTCAACATCCCCTTCTCCTTCTTCTGCTTCTTCTGATTCACCCTCCAGACCTCACCTTCTCCTTCTCCTTCTTCTTCATCTTCTGATTCACCCTCCAGACTTCACCTTCTCCTTCTCCTTCTTCTGCTTCTTCTGATTCACCCTCCAGACTTCACCTTCTCCTTCTCCTTCATCTGCTTCTTCTGATTCACCCTCCAGTCGTCACCTTCTCCTTATCCTTCTTCTGCTTCTTCTGATTCACCCTCCAGAATTCAACTTCTCCTTCTCCTTCTTCTGCTTCTTCTGATTCACCCTCCAGACTTCACCTTCTCCTTCTCCTTCTCCTTCTTCTGATTCACCCTCCAGACTTCACCTTCTCCTTCTCCTTCATCTGCTTCTTCTGATTCACCCTCCAGACTTCACCTTCTCCTTCTCCTTCGTCTACTTCTTCTGATTCACCCTCCAGACTACACCTTCTCCTTCTCCTTCTTCTACTTCTTCTGATTCACCCTCCAGACTTCACCTTCTCCTTCTCCTTCTTCTACATCTTCTGATTCACCCTCCAGTCTTCACCTTCTCCTTCTCCTTCTTCTGCTACTTCTGCTTCACCCTCCAGACTTCACCTTCTCCTTCTCTTTCTTCTGCTTCTTCTGATTCACCCTCCAGACTTCACCTACTCCTTCTCCTTCTTCTGCTTCTTCTGATTCACTCTCCTGACTTCACCTTCTCCTTCTCCTTTTTCTGCTTCTTCTGATTCACCCTCCAGACCTCACCTTCTCCTTCTTCTTCTTCTTCTTCTGATTCACCCTCCAGACTTCACCTTCTCCTTCTCCTTCTTCTGCTTCTTCTGATTCACCCTCCAGACTTCACCTTCTCCTTCTCCTTATTCTGCTTCTTCTGATTCACCTCCAGACTTCTCCTTCTCCTTCTCCTTCTTCTGCATCTTCTGATTCACCCTCCAGACTTCACCTTCTCCTTCTCATTCTTCTACTTCTTCTGATTCACCCTCCAGACTTCATCTTCTCCTTCTCCTTCTTCTGCTTCTTCTGATTCACCCTCCAGACTTCACCTTCTCCTTCTCCTTCTTCTGCTTCTTCCGATTCACCCTCCAGACTTCATCTTCTCCTTCTCCTTCTTCTACTTCTTCTGATTCACCCTCCTGACTTCACCTTCTCCTTCTCCTTCTTCTACTTCTTCTGCTTCACCCTCCAGACTTCACCTTCTCCTTCTCCTTCTTCTACTTCTTCTGATTCACCCTCCAGACTTCACCTTCTCCTTCTCCTTCTTCTGCTTCTTCTGATTCACCTCCAGACTTCACCTTCTCCTTCTCCTTATTCTGCTTCTTCTGATTCACCCTCCAGACTTCACCTTCTCCTTCTCCTTCTTCTGCTTCTTCTGATTCACCCTCCAGACTTCACCTTCTCCTTCTCCTTCTTCTGCTTCTTCTGATTCACCCTCCAGACTTCACCTTCTCCTTCTCCTTCTTCTACTTCTTCTGATTCACCCTCCAGGCTTCATCTTCTCCTTCTCCTTCTTCTGCTTCTTCTGATTCACCCTCCAGACTTCACCTTCTCCTTCTCCTTCTTCTGCTTCTTCTGATTCACCCTCCAGACTTCACCTTCTCCTTCTCCTTCTTCTACTTCTTCTGATTCACACTCCAGACTTCACCTTCTCCTTCTCCTTCTTCTACTTCTTCTGATTAACCCTCCAGACTTCACCTTCTCCTTCTCCTTCTTCTGCTTCTTCTGATTCACCCTCCAGACTTCACCTTCTCCTTCTCCTTCTTTTGCTTCTTCTGATTCACCCTCCAGACTTCAACATCCCCTTCTCCTTCTTCTGCTTCTTCTGATTCACCCTCCAGACCTCACCTTCTCCTTCTCCTTCTTCTTCATCTTCTGATTCACCCTCCAGACTTCACCTTCTCCTTCTCCTTCTTCTGCTTCTTCTGATTCACCCTCCAGACTTCACCTTCTCCTTCTCCTTCATCTGCTTCTTCTGATTCACCCTCCAGTCGTCACCTTCTCCTTATCCTTCTTCTGCTTCTTCTGATTCACCCTCCAGAATTCAACTTCTCCTTCTCCTTCTTCTGCTTCTTCTGATTCACCCTCCAGACTTCACCTTCTCCTTCTCCTTCTCCTTCTTCTGATTCACCCTCCAGACTTCACCTTCTCCTTCTCCTTCATCTGCTTCTTCTGATTCACCCTCCAGACTTCACCTTCTCCTTCTCCTTCGTCTACTTCTTCTGATTCACCCTCCAGACTACACCTTCTCCTTCTCCTTCTTCTACTTCTTCTGATTCACCCTCCAGACTTCACCTTCTCCTTCTCCTTCTTCTACATCTTCTGATTCACCCTCCAGTCTTCACCTTCTCCTTCTCCTTCTTCTGCTTCTTCTGCTTCACCCTCCAGACTTCACCTTCTCCTTCTCTTTCTTCTGCTTCTTCTGATTCACCCTCCAGACTTCACCTACTCCTTCTCCTTCTTCTGCTTCTTCTGATTCACTCTCCTGACTTCACCTTCTCCTTCTCCTTTTTCTGCTTCTTCTGATTCACCCTCCAGACCTCACCTTCTCCTTCTTCTTCTTCTTCTTCTGATTCACCCTCCAGACTTCACCTTCTCCTTCTCCTTCTTCTGCTTCTTCTGATTCACCCTCCAGACTTCACCTTCTCCTTCTCCTTATTCTGCTTCTTCTGATTCACCTCCAGACTTCTCCTTCTCCTTCTCCTTCTTCTGCATCTTCTGATTCACCCTCCAGACTTCACCTTCTCCTTCTCATTCTTCTACTTCTTCTGATTCACCCTCCAGACTTCATCTTCTCCTTCTCCTTCTTCTGCTTCTTCTGATTCACCCTCCAGACTTCACCTTCTCCTTCTCCTTCTTCTGCTTCTTCCGATTCACCCTCCAGACTTCATCTTCTCCTTCTCCTTCTTCTGCTTCTTCTGATTCACCCTCCAGACTTCACCTTCTCCTTCTCCTTCTTCTGCTTCTTCCGATTCACCCTCCAGACTTCATCTTCTCCTTCTCCTTCTTCTACTTCTTCTGATTCACCCTCCTGACTTCACCTTCTCCTTCTCCTTCTTCTACTTCTTCTGCTTCACCCTCCAGACTTCACCTTCTCCTTCTCCTTCTTCTACTTCTTCTGATTCACCCTCCAGACTTCACCTTCTCCTTCTCCTTCTTCTGCTTCTTCTGATTCACCTCCAGACTTCACCTTCTCCTTCTCCTTATTCTGCTTCTTCTGATTCACCCTCCAGACTTCACCTTCTCCTTCTCCTTCTTCTGCTTCTTCTGATTCACCCTCCAGACTTCACCTTCTCCTTCTCCTTCTTCTGCTTCTTCTGATTCACCCTCCAGACTTCACCTTCTCCTTCTCCTTCTTCTACTTCTTCTGATTCACCCTCCAGGCTTCATCTTCTCCTTCTCCTTCTTCTGCTTCTTCTGATTCACCCTCCAGACTTCACCTTCTCCTTCTCCTTCTTCTGCTTCTTCTGATTCACCCTCCAGACTTCACCTTCTCCTTCTCCTTCTTCTACTTCTTCTGATTCACACTCCAGACTTCACCTTCTCCTTCTCCTTCTTCTACTTCTTCTGATTAACCCTCCAGACTTCACCTTCTCCTTCTCCTTCTTCTGCTTCTTCTGATTCACCCTCCAGACTTCACCTTCTCCTTCTCCTTCTTTTGCTTCTTCTGATTCACCCTCCAGACTTCAACATCCCCTTCTCCTTCTTCTGCTTCTTCTGATTCACCCTCCAGACCTCACCTTCTCCTTCTCCTTCTTCTTCATCTTCTGATTCACCCTCCAGACTTCACCTTCTCCTTCTCCTTCTTCTGCT
This sequence comes from Somniosus microcephalus, assembly GCF_052327205.1. Classification (NCBI taxonomy): domain Eukaryota; kingdom Metazoa; phylum Chordata; class Chondrichthyes; order Squaliformes; family Somniosidae; genus Somniosus; species Somniosus microcephalus. The sequence continues at coordinate 468,533 of NW_028225184.1, forward strand.
TCTTCTGATTCACCCTCCAGACTTCACCTTCTCCTTCTCCTTCATCTGCTTCTTCTGATTCACCCTCCAGTCGTCACCTTCTCCTTATCCTTCTTCTGCTTCTTCTGATTCACCCTCCAGAATTCAACTTCTCCTTCTCCTTCTTCTGCTTCTTCTGATTCACCCTCCAGACTTCACCTTCTCCTTCTCCTTCTCCTTCTTCTGATTCACCCTCCAGACTTCACCTTCTCCTTCTCCTTCATCTGCTTCTTCTGATTCACCCTCCAGACTTCACCTTCTCCTTCTCCTTCGTCTACTTCTTCTGATTCACCCTCCAGACTACACCTTCTCCTTCTCCTTCTTCTACTTCTTCTGATTCACCCTCCAGACTTCACCTTCTCCTTCTCCTTCTTCTACATCTTCTGATTCACCCTCCAGTCTTCACCTTCTCCTTCTCCTTCTTCTGCTTCTTCTGCTTCACCCTCCAGACTTCACCTTCTCCTTCTCTTTCTTCTGCTTCTTCTGATTCACCCTCCAGACTTCACCTACTCCTTCTCCTTCTTCTGCTTCTTCTGATTCACTCTCCTGACTTCACCTTCTCCTTCTCCTTTTTCTGCTTCTTCTGATTCACCCTCCAGACCTCACCTTCTCCTTCTTCTTCTTCTTCTTCTGATTCACCCTCCAGACTTCACCTTCTCCTTCTCCTTCTTCTGCTTCTTCTGATTCACCCTCCAGACTTCACCTTCTCCTTCTCCTTATTCTGCTTCTTCTGATTCACCTCCAGACTTCTCCTTCTCCTTCTCCTTCTTCTGCATCTTCTGATTCACCCTCCAGACTTCACCTTCTCCTTCTCATTCTTCTACTTCTTCTGATTCACCCTCCAGACTTCATCTTCTCCTTCTCCTTCTTCTGCTTCTTCTGATTCACCCTCCAGACTTCACCTTCTCCTTCTCCTTCTTCTGCTTCTTCCGATTCACCCTCCAGACTTCACCTTCTCCTTCTCCTTCTTCTGCTTCTTCTGATTCACCCTCCAGACTTCATCTTCTCCTTCTCCTTCTTCTACTTCTTCTGATTCACCCTCCAGACTTCACCTTCTCCTTCTCCTTCTTCTACTTCTTCCGATTCACCCTCCAGACTTCACATTCTCCTTCTCCTTCTTCTGCTTCTTCTGATTCACCCTCCAGACTTCACCTTCTCCTTCTCCTCCTTCTGCTTCTTCTGATTCACCCTCCAGACTTCTCCTTCTCCTTCTCCTTCTTCTACTTCTTCTGATTCACCCTCCAGTCTTCACCTTCTCGTTCTCCTTCTTCTGCTTCTTCTGCTTCACCCTCCAGACTTCACCTTCTCCTTCTCTTTCTTCTGCTTCTTCTGATGCACCCTCCAGACTTCACATTCTCCTTCTCCTTCTTCTGATTCTTCTGATTCACCCTCCAGACTTCACCTTCTCCTTCTCCTTCTTCTGCTTCTTCTGATTCACCCTCCTGACTTCACCTTCTCCTTCTCCTTCTTCTACTTCTTCTGATTCACCCTCCTGACTTCACCTTCTCCTTCTCCTTCTTCTACTTCTTCTGCTTCACCCTCCAGACTTCACCTTCTCCTTCTCCTTCTTCTACTTCTTCTGATTCACCCTCCAGACTTCACCTTCTCCTTCTCCTTCTTCTGCTTCTTCTGATTCACCTCCAGACTTCACCTTCTCCTTCTCCTTATTCTGCTTCTTCTGATTCACCCTCCAGACTTCACCTTCTCCTTCTCCTTCTTCTGCTTCTTCTGATTCACCCTCCAGACTTCACCTTCTCCTTCTCCTTCTTCTGCTTCTTCTGATTCACCCTCCAGACTTCACCTTCTCCTTCTCCTTCTTCTACTTCTTCTGATTCACCCTCCAGGCTTCATCTTCTCCTTCTCCTTCTTCTGCTTCTTCTGATTCACCCTCCAGACTTCACCTTCTCCTTCTCCTTCTTCTGCTTCTTCTGATTCACCCTCCAGACTTCACCTTCTCCTTCTCCTTCTTCTACTTCTTCTGATTCACACTCCAGACTTCACCTTCTCCTTCTCCGTCTTCTACTTCTTCTGATTCACCCTCCAGACTTCACCTTCTCCTTCTCCTTCTTCTGCTTCTTCTGATTCACCCTCCAGACTTCACCTTCTCCTTCTCCTTCTTTTGCTTCTTCTGATTCACCCTCCAGACTTCACCATCCCCTTCTCCTTCTTCTGCTTCTTCTGATTCACCCTCCAGAACTCACCTTCTCCTTCTCCTTCTTCTTCATCTTCTGATTCACCCTCCAGACTTCACCTTCTCCTTCTCCTTCTTCTGCTTCTTCTGATTCACCCTCCAGACTTCACCTTCTCCTTCTCCTTCATCTGCTTCTTCTGATTCACCCTCCAGTCGTCACCTTCTCCTTCTCCTTCTTCTGCTTCTTCTGATTCACCCTCCAGAATTCAACTTCTCCTTCTCCTTCTTCTGCTTCTTCTGATTCACCCTCCAGACTTCACCTTCTCCTTCTCCTTCTCCTTCTTCTGATTCACCCTCCAGACTTCACCTTCTCCTTCTCCTTCATCTGCTTCTTCTGATTCACCCTCCAGACTTCACCTTCTCCTTCTCCTTCGTCTACTTCTTCTGATTCACCCTCCAGACTACACCTTCTCCTTCTCCTTCTTCTACTTCTTCTGATTCACCCTCCAGACTTCACCTTCTCCTTCTCCTTCTTCTACATCTTCTGATTCACCCTCCAGTCTTCACCTTCTCCTTCTCCTTCTTCTGCTTCTTCTGCTTCACCCTCCAGACTTCACCTTCTCCTTCTCTTTCTTCTGCTTCTTCTGATTCACCCTCCAGACTTCACCTACTACTTCTCCTTCTTCTGCTTCTTCTGATTCACCCTCCTGACTTCACCTTCTCCTTCTCCTTCTTCTACTTCTTCTGATTCACCATCCTGACTTCACCTTCTCCTTCTCCTTCTTCGACTTCTTCTGCTTCACCCTCCAGACTTCACCTTCTCCTTCTCCTTCTTCTACTTCTTCTGATTCACCCTCCAGACTTCACCTTCTCCTTCTCCTTATTCTGCTTCTTCTGATTCACCCTCCAGACTTCACCTTCTCCTTCTCCTTCTTCTGCTTCTTCTGATTCACCCTCCAGACTTCACCTTCTCCTTCTCCTTCTTCTGCTTCTTCTGATTCACCCTCCAGACTTCACCTTCTCCTTCTCCTTCTTCTACTTCTTCTGATTCACCCTCCAGGCTTCATCTTCTCCTTCTCCTTCTTCTGCTTCTTCTGATTCACCCTCCAGACTTCACCTTCTCCTGCTCCTTCTTCTGCTTCTTCTGATTCACCCTCCAGACTTCACCTTCTCCTTCTCCTTCTTTTGCTTCTTCTGATTCACCCTCCAGACTTCACCATCCCCTTCTCCTTCTTCTGCTTCTTCTGATTCACCCTCCAGACCTCACCTTCTCCTTCTCCTTCTTCTTCATCTTCTGATTCACCCTCCAGACTTCACCTTCTCCTTCTCCTTCTTCTGCTTCTTCTGATTCACCCTCCAGACTTCACCTTCTCCTTCTCCTTCATCTGCTTCTTCTGATTCACCCTCCAGTCGTCACCTTCTCCTTCTCCTTCTTCTGCTTCGTCTGATTCACCCTCCAGAATTCAACTTCTCCTTCTCCTTCTTCTGCTTCTTCTGATTCACCCTCCAGACTTCACCTTCTCCTTCTCCTTCCCCTTCTTCTGATTCACCCTCCAGACTTCACCTTCTCCTTCTCCTTCATCTGCTTCTTCTGATTCACCCTCCAGACTTCACCTTCTCCTTCTCCTTCGTCTACTTCTTCTGATTCACCCTCCAGACTACACCTTCTCCTTCTCCTTCTTCTACTTCTTCTGATTCACCCTCCAGACTTCACCTTCTCCTTCTCCTTCTTCTACATCTTCTGATTCACCCTCCAGTCTTCACCTTCTCCTTCTCCTTCTTCTGCTTCTTCTGCTTCACCCTCCAGACTTCACCTTCTCCTTCTCTTTCTTCTGCTTCTTCTGATTCACCCTCCAGACTTCACCTACTACTTCTCCTTCTTCTGCTTCTTCTGATTCACCCTCCTGACTTCACCTTCTCCTTCTCCTTCTTCTACTTCTTCTGATTCACCATCCTGACTTCACCTTCTCCTTCTCCTTCTTCTACTTCTTCTGATTCACCCTCCAGACTTCACCTCCTCCTTCTCCTTCTTCTGCTTCTTCTGATTCACCCTCCGGACTTCACCTTCTCCTTCTCCTTATTCAGCTTCTTCTGATTCACCCTCCAGACTTCACCTTCTCCTTCTCCTTCTTCTGCTTCTTCGGATTCACCCTCCAGACTTCACCTTCTCCTTCTCCTCTTCTGCTTCTTCTGATTCACCCTCCTGACTTCACCTTCTCCTTCTCCTTCTTCTACTTCTTCTGATTCACCCTCCAGACTTCATCTTCTCCTTCTCCTTCTTCTGCTTCTTCTGATTCACCCTCCAGACTTCACCTTCTCCTTCTCCTTCTTCTGCTTCTTCTGATTCACCCTCCAGACTTCACCTTCTCCTTCTCCTTCTTCTACTTCTTCTGATTCACCCTCCAGACTTCACCTTCTCCTTCTTCTACTTCTTCTGATTCACCCTCCAGACTTCACCTTCTCCTTCTCCTTCTTCTGACTCACCCTCCAGACTTCACCTTCTCCTTCTCCTTCTTCTGCTTCTTCTGATTCACCCTCCAGACTTCACCGTCTCCTTCTTCTTCTTCTTCTGATTCACCCTCCAGACCTCACCTTCTCCTTCTCCTTCTTCTACTTCTTCTGATTCACCCTCCAGACTTCATCTTCTCCTTCTCCTTCTTCTACTTCTTCTGATTCACCTTCCAGACTTCATCTTCTCCTTCTCCTTCTTCTACTTCTTCTGATTCACCCTCCAGTCTTCACCTTCTCGTTCTCCTTCTTCTGCTTCTTCTGCTTCACCCTCCAGACTTCACCTTCTCCTTCTCTTTCTTCTGCTTCTTCTGATTCACCCTCCAGACTTCACATTCTCCTTCTCCTTCTTCTGATTCTTCTGATTCACCCTCCAGACTTCACCTTCTCCTTCTCCTTCTTCTGCTTCTTCTGATTCACCCTCCTGACTTCACCTTCTCCTTCTCCTTCTTCTACTTCTTCTGATTCACCCTCCTGACTTCACCTTCTCCTTCTCCTTCTTCTACTTCTTCCGATTCACCCTCCAGACTTCACCTTCTCCTTCTCCTTCTTCTGCTTCTTCTGATGCACCTCCAGACTTCACCTTCTCCTTCTCCTTATTCTGCTTCTTCTGATTCACCGTCCAGACTTCACCATCCCATTCTCCTTCTTCTGCTTCTTCTGATTCACCCTCCAGACCTCACCTTCTCCTTCTTCTTCTTCTTCTTCTGATTCACCCTCCAGACTTCACCTTCTCCTTCTCCTTCTTCTGCTTCTTCTGATTCACCCTCCAGACTTCACCTTCTCCTTCTCCTTATTCTGCTTGTTCTGATTCACCCTCCAGACTTCACCTTCTCCTTCTCCTTCTTCTACTTCTTCCGATTCACCCTCCAGACTTCACCTTCTCCTTCTCCTTCTTCTGCTTCTTCTGATTCACCCTCCAGACTTCACCTTCTCCTTCTCCTCCTTCTGCTTCTTCTGATTCACCCTCCAGACTTCTCCTTCTCCTTCTCCTTCTTCTACTTCTTCTGATTCACCCTCCAGTCTTCACCTTCTCGTTCTCCTTCTTCTACTTCTTCTGCTTCACCCTCCAGACTTCACCTTCTCCTTCTCTTTCTTCTGCTTCTTCTGATGCACCCTCCAGACTTCACATTCTCCTTCTCCTTCTTCTGATTCTTCTGATTCACCCTCCAGACTTCACCTTCTCCTTCTCCTTCTTCTGCTTCTTCTGATTCACCCTCCTGACTTCACCTTCTCCTTCTCCTTCTTCTACTTCTTCTGATTCACCCTCCTGACTTCACCTTCTCCTTCTCCTTCTTCTACTTCTTCTGCTTCACCCTCCGACTTCACCTTCTCCTTCTCCTTCTTCTACTTCTTCTGATTCACCCTCCAGACTTCACCTTCTCCTTCTCCTTCTTCTGCTTCTTCTGATTCACCTCCAGACTTCACCTTCTCCTTCTCCTTATTCTGCTTCTTCTGATTCACCGTCCAGACTTCACCATCCCCTTCTCCTTCTTCTGCTTCTTCTGATTCACCCTCCAGACCTCACCTTCTCCTTCTTCTTCTTCTTCTTCTGATTCACCCTCCAGACTTCACCTTCTCCTTCTCCTTCTTCTGCTTCTTCTGATTCACCCTCCAGACTTCACCTTCTCCTTCTCCTTATTCTGCTTCTTCTGATTCACCCTCCAGACTTCTCCTTCTCCTTCTCCTTCTTCTGCATCTTCTGATTCACCCTCCAGACTTCACCTTCTCCTTCTCCTTCTTCTACTTCTTCTGATTCACCCTCCAGACTTCATCTTCTCCTTCTCCTTCTTCTGCTTCTTCTGATTCACCCTCCAGACTTCACCTTCTCCTTCTCCTTCTTCTACTTCTTCCGATTCACCCTCCAGACTTCACCTTCTCCTTCTCCTTCTTCTGCTTCTTCTGATTCACCCTCCAGACTTCATCTTCTCCTTCTCCTTCTTCTACTTCTTCTGATTCACCCTCCAGACTTCACCTTCTCCTTCTCCTTCTTCTACTTCTTCCGATTCACCCTCCAGACTTCACCTTCTCCTTCTCCTTCTTCTGCTTCTTCTGATTCACCCTCCAGACTTCACCTTCTCCTTCTCCTCCTTCTGCTTCTTCTGATTCACCCTCCAGACTTCTCCTTCTCCTTCTCCTTCTTCTACTTCTTCTGATTCACCCTCCAGTCTTCACCTTCTCGTTCTCCTTCTTCTGCTTCTTCTGCTTCACCCTCCAGACTTCACCTTCTCCTTCTCCTTCTTCTACTTCTTCTGATTCACCCTCCAGACTTCATCTTCTCCTTCTCCTTCTTCTGCTTCTTCTGATTCACCCTCCAGACTTCACCTTCTCCTTCTCCTTCTTCTACTTCTTCCGATTCACCCTCCAGACTTCACATTCTCCTTCTCCTTCTTCTGATTCTTCTGATTCACCCTCCAGACTTCACCTTCTCCTTCTCCTTCTTCTGCTTCTTCTGATTCACCCTCCTGACTTCACCTTCTCCTTCTCCTTCTTCTACTTCTTCTGATTCACCCTCCTGACTTCACCTTCTCCTTCTCCTTCTTCTACTTCTTCTGCTTCACCCTCCAGACTTCACCTTCTCCTTCTCCTTCTTCTACTTCTTCTGATTCACCCTCCAGACTTCACCTTCTCCTTCTCCTTCTTCTGCTTCTTCTGATTCACCTCCAGACTTCACCTTCTCCTTCTCCTTATTCTGCTTCTTCTGATTCACCCTCCAGACTTCACCTTCTCCTTCTCCTTCTTCTGCTTCTTCTGATTCACCCTCCAGACTTCACCTTCTCCTTCTCCTTCTTCTGCTTCTTCTGATTCACCCTCCAGACTTCACCTTCTCCTTCTCCTTCTTCTACTTCTTCTGATTCACCCTCCAGGCTTCATCTTCTCCTTCTACTTATTCTGCTTCTTCTGATTCACCCTCCAGACTTCACCTTCTCCTTCTCCTTCTTCTGCTTCTTCTGATTCACCCTCCAGACTTCACCTTCTCCTTCTCCTTCTTCTACTTCTTCTGATTCACACTCCAGACTTCACCTTCTCCTTCTCCTTCTTCTACTTCTTCTGATTAACCCTCCAGACTTCACCTTCTCCTTCTCCTTCTTCTGCTTCTTCTGATTCACCCTCCAGACTTCACCTTCTCCTTCTCCTTCTTTTGCTTCTTCTGATTCACCCTCCAGACTTCAACATCCCCTTCTCCTTCTTCTGCTTCTTCTGATTCACCCTCCAGACCTCACCTTCTCCTTCTCCTTCTTCTTCATCTTCTGATTCACCCTCCAGACTTCACCTTCTCCTTCTCCTTCTTCTGCTTCTTCTGATTCACCCTCCAGACTTCACCTTCTCCTTCTCCTTCATCTGCTTCTTCTGATTCACCCTCCAGTCGTCACCTTCTCCTTATCCTTCTTCTGCTTCTTCTGATTCACCCTCCAGAATTCAACTTCTCCTTCTCCTTCTTCTGCTTCTTCTGATTCACCCTCCAGACTTCACCTTCTCCTTCTCCTTCTCCTTCTTCTGATTCACCCTCCAGACTTCACCTTCTCCTTCTCCTTCATCTGCTTCTTCTGATTCACCCTCCAGACTTCACCTTCTCCTTCTCCTTCGTCTACTTCTTCTGATTCACCCTCCAGACTACACCTTCTCCTTCTCCTTCTTCTACTTCTTCTGATTCACCCTCCAGACTTCACCTTCTCCTTCTCCTTCTTCTACATCTTCTGATTCACCCTCCAGTCTTCACCTTCTCCTTCTCCTTCTTCTGCTTCTTCTGCTTCACCCTCCAGACTTCACCTTCTCCTTCTCTTTCTTCTGCTTCTTCTGATTCACCCTCCAGACTTCACCTACTCCTTCTCCTTCTTCTGCTTCTTCTGATTCACTCTCCTGACTTCACCTTCTCCTTCTCCTTTTTCTGCTTCTTCTGATTCACCCTCCAGACCTCACCTTCTCCTTCTTCTTCTTCTTCTTCTGATTCACCCTCCAGACTTCACCTTCTCCTTCTCCTTCTTCTGCTTCTTCTGATTCACCCTCCAGACTTCACCTTCTCCTTCTCCTTCTTCTGCTTCTTCTGATTCACCCTCCAGACTTCACCTTCTCCTTCTCCTTCTTCTACTTCTTCTGATTCACCCTCCAGGCTTCATCTTCTCCTTCTCCTTCTTCTGCTTCTTCTGATTCACCCTCCAGACTTCACCTTCTCCTTCTCCTTCTTCTGCTTCTTCTGATTCACCCTCCAGACTTCACCTTCTCCTTCTCCTTCTTCTACTTCTTCTGATTCACACTCCAGACTTCACCTTCTCCTTCTCCTTCTTCTACTTCTTCTGATTAACCCTCCAGACTTCACCTTCTCCTTCTCCTTCTTCTGCTTCTTCTGATTCACCCTCCAGACTTCACCTTCTCCTTCTCCTTCTTTTGCTTCTTCTGATTCACCCTCCAGACTTCAACATCCCCTTCTCCTTCTTCTGCTTCTTCTGATTCACCCTCCAGACCTCACCTTCTCCTTCTCCTTCTTCTTCATCTTCTGATTCACCCTCCAGACTTCACCTTCTCCTTCTCCTTCTTCTGCTTCTTCTGATTCACCCTCCAGACTTCACCTTCTCCTTCTCCTTCATCTGCTTCTTCTGATTCACCCTCCAGTCGTCACCTTCTCCTTATCCTTCTTCTGCTTCTTCTGATTCACCCTCCAGAATTCAACTTCTCCTTCTCCTTCTTCTGCTTCTTCTGATTCACCCTCCAGACTTCACCTTCTCCTTCTCCTTCTCCTTCTTCTGATTCACCCTCCAGACTTCACCTTCTCCTTCTCCTTCATCTGCTTCTTCTGATTCACCCTCCAGACTTCACCTTCTCCTTCTCCTTCGTCTACTTCTTCTGATTCACCCTCCAGACTACACCTTCTCCTTCTCCTTCTTCTACTTCTTCTGATTCACCCTCCAGACTTCACCTTCTCCTTCTCCTTCTTCTACATCTTCTGATTCACCCTCCAGTCTTCACCTTCTCCTTCTCCTTCTTCTGCTTCTTCTGCTTCACCCTCCAGACTTCACCTTCTCCTTCTCTTTCTTCTGCTTCTTCTGATTCACCCTCCAGACTTCACCTACTCCTTCTCCTTCTTCTGCTTCTTCTGATTCACTCTCCTGACTTCACCTTCTCCTTCTCCTTTTTCTGCTTCTTCTGATTCACCCTCCAGACCTCACCTTCTCCTTCTTCTTCTTCTTCTTCTGATTCACCCTCCAGACTTCACCTTCTCCTTCTCCTTCTTCTGCTTCTTCTGATTCACCCTCCAGACTTCACCTTCTCCTTCTCCTTATTCTGCTTCTTCTGATTCACCTCCAGACTTCTCCTTCTCCTTCTCCTTCTTCTGCATCTTCTGATTCACCCTCCAGACTTCACCTTCTCCTTCTCATTCTTCTACTTCTTCTGATTCACCCTCCAGACTTCATCTTCTCCTTCTCCTTCTTCTGCTTCTTCTGATTCACCCTCCAGACTTCACCTTCTCCTTCTCCTTCTTCTGCTTCTTCCGATTCACCCTCCAGACTTCACCTTCTCCTTCTCCTTCTTCTGCTTCTTCTGATTCACCCTCCAGACTTCATCTTCTCCTTCTCCTTCTTCTACTTCTTCTGATTCACCCTCCAGACTTCACCTTCTCCTTCTCCTTCTTCTACTTCTTCCGATTCACCCTCCAGACTTCACATTCTCCTTCTCCTTCTTCTGCTTCTTCTGATTCACCCTCCAGACTTCACCTTCTCCTTCTCCTCCTTCTGCTTCTTCTGATTCACCCTCCAGACTTCTCCTTCTCCTTCTCCTTCTTCTACTTCTTCTGATTCACCCTCCAGTCTTCACCTTCTCGTTCTCCTTCTTCTGCTTCTTCTGCTTCACCCTCCAGACTTCACCTTCTCCTTCTCTTTCTTCTGCTTCTTCTGATGCACCCTCCAGACTTCACATTCTCCTTCTCCTTCTTCTGATTCTTCTGATTCACCCTCCAGACTTCACCTTCTCCTTCTCCTTCTTCTGCTTCTTCTGATTCACCCTTCTGACTTCACCTTCTCCTTCTCCTTCTTCTACTTCTTCTGATTCACCCTCCTGACTTCACCTTCTCCTTCTCCTTCTTCTACTTCTTCTGCTTCACCCTCCAGACTTCACCTTCTCCTTCTCCTTCTTCTACTTCTTCTGATTCACCCTCCAGACTTCACCTTCTCCTTCTCCTTCTTCTGCTTCTTCTGATTCACCTCCAGACTTCACCTTCTCCTTCTCCTTATTCTGCTTCTTCTGATTCACCCTCCAGACTTCACCTTCTCCTTCTCCTTCTTCTGCTTCTTCTGATTCACCCTCCAGACTTCACCTTCTCCTTCTCCTTCTTCTGCTTCTTCTGATTCACCCTCCAGACTTCACCTTCTCCTTCTCCTTCTTCTACTTCTTCTGATTCACCCTCCAGGCTTCATCTTCTCCTTCTCCTTCTTCTGCTTCTTCTGATTCACCCTCCAGACTTCACCTTCTCCTTCTCCTTCTTCTGCTTCTTCTGATTCACCCTCCAGACTTCACCTTCTCCTTCTCCTTCTTCTACTTCTTCTGATTCACACTCCAGACTTCACCTTCTCCTTCTCCGTCTTCTACTTCTTCTGATTCACCCTCCAGACTTCACCTTCTCCTTCTCCTTCTTCTGCTTCTTCTGATTCACCCTCCAGACTTCACCTTCTCCTTCTCCTTCTTTTGCTTCTTCTGATTCACCCTCCAGACTTCACCATCCCCTTCTCCTTCTTCTGCTTCTTCTGATTCACCCTCCAGACCTCACCTTCTCCTTCTCCTTCTTCTTCATCTTCTGATTCACCCTCCAGACTTCACCTTCTCCTTCTCCTTCTTCTGCTTCTTCTGATTCACCCTCCAGACTTCACCTTCTCCTTCTCCTTCATCTGCTTCTTCTGATTCACCCTCCAGTCGTCACCTTCTCCTTCTCCTTCTTCTGCTTCTTCTGATTCACCCTCCAGAATTCAACTTCTCCTTCTCCTTCTTCTGCTTCTTCTGATTCACCCTCCAGACTTCACCTTCTCCTTCTCCTTCTCCTTCTTCTGATTCACCCTCCAGACTTCACCTTCTCCTTCTCCTTCATCTGCTTCTTCTGATTCACCCTCCAGACTTCACCTTCTCCTTCTCCTTCGTCTACTTCTTCTGATTCACCCTCCAGACTACACCTTCTCCTTCTCCTTCTTCTACTTCTTCTGATTCACCCTCCAGACTTCACCTTCTCCTTCTCCTTCTTCTACATCTTCTGATTCACCCTCCAGTCTTCACTTTCTCCTTCTCCTTCTTCTGCTTCTTCTGCTTCACCCTCCAGACTTCACCTTCTCCTTCTCTTTCTTCTGCTTCTTCTGATTCACCCTCCAGACTTCACCTTCTCCTTCTCCTTCTTCTGCTTCTTCTGATTCACCCTCCTGACTTCACCTTCTCCTTCTCCTTCTTCTACTTCTTCTGATTCACCCTCCAGACTTCATCTTCTCCTTCTCCTTCTTCTGCTTCTTCTGATTCACCCTCCAGACTTCACCTTCTCCTTCTCCTTCTTCTGCTTCTTCTGATTCACCCTCCAGATTTCACCTTCTCCTTCTCCTTCTTCTACTTCTTCTGATTCACCCTCCAGACTTCACCTTCTCCTTCTCCTTCTTCTACTTCTTCTGATTCACCCTCCAGACTTCACCTTCTCCTTCTCCTTCTTCTGCTTCTTCTGACTCACCCTCCAGACTTCACCTTCTCCTTCTCCTTCTTCTGCTTCTTCTGATTCACCCTCCAGACTTCACCGTCTCCTTCTTCTGCTTCTTCTGATTCACCCTCCAGACCTCACCTTCTCCTTCTCCTTCTTCTACTTCTTCTGATTCACCCTCCAGACTTCATCTTCTCCTTCTCCTTCTTCTACTTCTTCTGATTCACCTTCCAGACTTCATCTTCTCCTTCTCCTTCTTCTACTTCTTCTGATTCACCCTCCAGTCTTCACCTTCTCGTTCTCCTTCTTCTGCTTCTTCTGCTTCACCCTCCAGACTTCACCTTCTCCTTCTCTTTCTTCTGCTTCTTCTGATTCACCCTCCAGACTTCACATTCTCCTTCTCCTTCTTCTGATTCTTCTGATTCACCCTCCAGACTTCACCTTCTCCTTCTCCTTCTTCTGCTTCTTCTGATTCACCCTCCTGACTTCACCTTCTCCTTCTCCTTCTTATACTTCTTCTGATTCACCCTCCTGACTTCACCTTCTCCTTCTCCTTCTTTTACTTCTTCTGCTTCACCCTCCAGACTTCACCTTCTCCTTCTCCTTCTTCTACTTCTTCTGATTCACCCTCCAGACTTCACCTTCTCCTTCTCCTTCTTCTACTTCTTCCGATTCACCCTCCAGACTTCACCTTCTCCTTCTCCTTCTTCTGCTTCTTCTGATTCACCTCCAGACTTCACCTTCTCCTTCTCCTTATTCTGCTTCTTCTGATTCACCGTCCAGACTTCACCATCCCCTTCTCCTTCTTCTGCTTCTTCTGATTCACCCTCCAGACCTCACCTTCTCCTTCTTCTTCTTCTTCTTCTGATTCACCCTCCAGACTTCACCTTCTCCTTCTCCTTCTTCTGCTTCTTCTGATTCACCCTCCAGACTTCACCTTCTCCTTCTCCTTATTCTGCTTCTTCTGATTCACCCTCCAGACTTCTCCTTCTCCTTCTCCTTCTTCTGCATCTTCTGATTCACCCTCCAGACTTCACCTTCTCCTTCTCCTTCTTCTACTTCTTCCGATTCACCCTCCAGACTTCACCTTCTCCTTCTCCTTCTTCTGCTTCTTCTGATTCACCCTCCAGACTTCATCTTCTCCTTCTCCTTCTTCTACTTCTTCTGATTCACCCTCCAGACTTCACCTTCTCCTTCTCCTTCTTCTACTTCTTCCGATTCACCCTCCAGACTTCACCTTCTCCTTCTTCTTCTTCTGCTTCTTCTGATTCACCCTCCAGACTTCACCTTCTCCTTCTCCTCCTTCTGCTTCTTCTGATTCACCCTCCAGACTTCTCCTTCTCCTTCTCCTTCTTCTACTTCTTCTGATTCACCCTCCAGTCTTCACCTTCTCGTTCTCCTTCTTCTGCTTCTTCTGCTTCACCCTCCAGACTTCACCTTCTCCTTCTCTTTCTTCTGCTTCTTCTGATGCACCCTCCAGACTTCACATTCTCCTTCTCCTTCTTCTGATTCTTCTGATTCACCCTCCAGACTTCACCTTCTCCTTCTCCTTCTTCTGCTTCTTCTGATTCACCCTCCTGACTTCACCTTCTCCTTCTCCTTCTTCTACTTCTTCTGATTCACCCTCCTGACTTCACCTTCTCCTTCTCCTTCTTCTACTTCTTCTGCTTCACCCTCCAGACTTCACCTTCTCCTTCTCCTTCTTCTACTTCTTCTGATTCACCCTCCAGACTTCACCTTCTCCTTCTCCTTCTGCTGCTTCTTCTGATTCACCTCCAGACTTCACCTTCTCCTTCTCCTTATTCTGCTTCTTCTGATTCACCCTCCAGACTTCACCTTCTCCTTCTCCTTCTTCTGCTTCTTCTGATTCACCCTCCAGACTTCACCTTTTCCTTCTCCTTCTTCTGCTTCTTCTGATTCACCCTCCAGACTTCACCTTCTCCTTCTCCTTCCTTCTACTTCTTCTGATTCACCCTCCAGGCTTCATCTTCTCCTTCTCCTTCTTCTGCTTCTTCTGATTCACCCTCCAGACTTCACCTTCTCCTTCTCCTTCTTCTGCTTCTTCTGATTCACCCTCCAGACTTCACCTTCTCCTTCTCCTTCTTCTACTTCTTCTGATTCACACTCCAGACTTCACCTTCTCCTTCTCCTTCTTCTACTTCTTCTGATTCACCCTCCAGACTTCACCTTCTCCTTCTCCTTCTTCTGCTTCTTCTGATTCCCCCTCCAGACTTCACCTTCTCCTTCTCCTTCTTTTGCTTCTTCTGATTCACCCTCCAGACTTCACCATCCCCTTCTCCTTCTTCTGCTTCTTCTGATTCACCCTCCAGACCTCACCTTCTCCTTCTCCTTCTTCTTCATCTTCTGATTCACCCTCCAGACTTCACCTTCTCCTTCTCCTTCTTCTGCTTCTTCTGATTCACCCTCCAGACTTCACCTTCTCCTTCTCCTTCATCTGCTTCTTCTGATTCACCCTCCAGTCGTCACCTTCTCCTTCTCCTTCTTCTGCTTCTTCTGATTCACCCTCCAGAATTCAACTTCTCCTTCTCCTTCTTCTGCTTCTTCTGATTCACCCTCCAGACTTCACCTTCTCCTTCTCCTTCTCCTTCTTCTGATTCACCCTCCAGACTTCACCTTCTCCTTCTCCTTCATCTGCTTCTTCTGATTCACTCTCCAGACTTCACCTTCTCCTTCTCCTTCGTCTACTTCTTCTGATTCACCCTCCAGACTACACCTTCTCCTTCTCCTTCTTCTACTTCTTCTGATTCACCCTCCAGACTTCACCTTCTCCTTCTCCTTCTTCTACATCTTCTGATTCACCCTCCAGTCTTCACCTTCTCCTTCTCCTTCTTCTGCTTCTTCTGCTTCACCCTCCAGACTTCACCTTCTCCTTCTCTTTCTTCTGCTTCTTCTGATTCACCCTCCAGACGTCACCTACTCCTTCTCCTTCTTCTGCTTCTTCTGATTCACCCTCCTGACTTCACCTTCTCCTTCTCCTTTTTCTGCTTCTTCTGATTCACCCTCCAGACCTCACCTTCTCCTTCTTCTTCTTCTTCTTCTGATTCACCCTCCAGACTTCACCTTCTCCTTCTCCTTCTTCTGCTTCTTCTGATTCACCCTCCAGACTTCACCTTCTCCTTCTCCTTATTCTGCTTCTTCTGATTCACCCTCCAGACTTCTCCTTCTCCTTCTCCTTCTTCTGCATCTTCTGATTCACCCTCCAGACTTCACCTTCTCCTTCTCCTTCTTCTACTTCTTCTGATTCACCCTCCAGACTTCATCTTCTCCTTCTCCTTCTTCTGCTTCTTCTGATTCACCCTCCAGACTTCACCTTCTCCTTCTCCTTCTTCTGCTTCTTCCGATTCACCCTCCAGACTTCACCTTCTCCTTCTCCTTCTTCTGCTTCTTCTGATTCACCCTCCAGACTTCATCTTCTCCTTCTCCTTCTTCTACTTCTTCTGATTCACCCTCCAGACTTCACCTTCTCCTTCTCCTTCTTCTACTTCTTCCGATTCACCCTCCAGACTTCACCTTCTCCTTCTCCTTCTTCTGCTTCTTCTGATTCACCCTCCAGACTTAACCTTCTCCTTCTCCTCCTTCTGCTTCTTCTGATTCACCCTCCAGACTTCTCCTTCTCCTTCTCCTTCTTCTACTTCTTCTGATTCACCCTCCAGTCTTCACCTTCTCGTTCTCCTTCTTCTGCTTCTTCTGCTTCACCCTCCAGACTTCACCTTCTCCTTCTCTTTCTTCTGCTTCTTCTGATGCACCCTCCAGACTTCACATTCTCCTTCTCCTTCTTCTGATTCTTCTGATTCACCCTCCAGACTTCACCTTCTCCTTCTCCTTCTTCTGCTTCTTCTGATTCACCCTCCTGACTTCACCTTCTCCTTCTCCTTCTTCTACTTCTTCTGATTCACCCTCCTGACTTCACCTTCTCCTTCTCCTTCTTCTACTTCTTCTGCTTCACCCTCCAGACTTCACCTTCTCCTTCTCCTTCTTCTACTTCTTCTGATTCACCCTCCAGACTTCACCTTCTCCTTCTCCTTCTTCTGCTTCTTCTGATTCACCTCCAGACTTCACCTTCTCCTTCTCCTTCTTCTGCTTCTTCTGATTCACCCTCCAGACTTCACCTTCTCCATCTCCTTCTTCTGCTTCTTCTGATTCACCCTCCAGACTTCACCTTCTCCTTCTCCTTCTTCTACTTCTTCTGATTCACCCTCCAGACTTCACCTTCTCCTTCTCCTTCTTCTGCTTCTTCTGCTTCACCCTCCAGACTTCACCTTCTCTTTCTCCTTCTTCTGCTTCTTCTGCTTCACCCTCCAGACTTCACCTTCTCCTTCTCCTTCTTCTGCTTCTTCTGCTTCACCCTCTTGACTTCACCTTCTCCTTCTCCTTCTTCTACTTCTGCTGATTCACCCTCCAGACTTCATCTTCTCCTTCTCCTTCTTCTGCTTCTTCTGCTTCACCCTCCAAACTTCACCTTCTCCTTCTCCTTCTTCTGCTTCTTCTGCTTCGTCCTCCAGACTTCACCTTCTCCTTCTCCTTCTCCTGCTTCTTTTTCTTCACCCTCCAGACTTCACCTTCTCCTTCTCCTTCTTCTGCTTCTTCTGCTTCACCCTCCAGACTTCACCTTCTCCTTCTCCTTCTTCTGCATCTTCTGCTTCACCCTCCAGACTTCACCTTCTCCTTCTTCTGCTTCTTCTGCTGCGCCCTCCAGACTTCACCATCTCCTTTTCCTTCTTCTGCTTCTTCTGCTTCACCCTCCTGACTTCACCTTCTCCTTCTCCTTCTTCTCCTTCTTCTGCTTCACCCCCCTGACTTCACCTTCTCCTTCTCCATCTTCTGCTTCTTCTGATTCACCCTCCTAACTTCACCTTCTCCTTCTCCTTCTTCTGCTTCTTCTGATTCACCCTCCTGACTTCACCTTCTCCTTCTCCTTCTTCTGCTTCTTCTGATTCACCCTCCAGACTTCACCTTCTCCTTCTCCTTCTTCTACTTCTTCTGATTCACCCTCCAGACTTCACCTTCTCCTTCTCCTTCTTCTACTTCTTCTGCTTCACCCTCCAGAATTCACCTTCTCCTTCTCCTTCTTCTACTTCTTCTGATTCACCCTCCAGACTTCACCTTCTCCTTCTCCTTCTTCTGCTTCTTCTGATTCACCCTCCAGACTTCACCTTCTCCTTCTCCTTATTCTGCTTCTTCTGATTCACCCTCCAGACTTCACCTTCTCCTTCTCCTTCTTCTGCTTCTTCTGATTCACCCTCCAGACTTCACCTTCTTCATCTCCTTCTTCTGCTTCTTCTGATTCACCCTCCAGACTTCACCTTCTCCTTCTCCTTCTTCTACTTCTTCTGATTCACCCTTCAGACTTCACCTTCTCCTTCTCCTTCTTCTGCTTCTTCTGATTCATCCTCCAGACCTCACCTTCTCCTTCTCTTTCTTCTACTTCTTCTGATTCACCCTCCAGACTTCATCTTCTCCTTCTCCTTCTTCTGCTTCTTCTGATTCACCCTCCAGACTTCACCGTCTCCTTCTCCTTCTTCTGCTTCTTCTGATTCACCCTCCAGACTTCGCCTTCTCCTTCTCCTTCTTCTGCTTCTTCTGATTCACCCTCCAGACTTCGCCTTCTCCTTCTCCTTCTTCTACTTCTTCTGATTCACCCTCCAGACTTCACCTTCTCCTTCTACTCCTTCTGCTTCTTCTGATTCACCCTCCAGACTTCACCTTCTCCTTCTCCTTCTTCTCCTTCTTCTGATTCACCCTCCAGACTTCACCTTCTCCTTCTCCTTCTTCTGCTTCTTCTGATTCACCCTCCAGACTTCACCATCTCCTTCTCCTTCTTCTGCTTCTTCTGATTCACCCTCCAGACTTCACCTTCTCCTTCTCCTTCTTCTACTGCTTCTGATTCACCCTCCAGACTTCACCTTCTCCTTCTACTCCTTCTGCCTCTTCTGATTCACCCTCCAGACTTCACCTTCTCCTTCTTCTCCTTCTTCTGATTCACCCTCCAGACTTCAATTCTCCTTCTCCTTCTTCTGCTTCTTCTGATTCACCCTCCAGACTTCACCTTCTCCTTCTCCTTCTTCTGCTTCTTCTGGTTCACCCTCCAGACTTCACCTTCTCCTTCTCCTTCTTCTACTTCTTCTGATTCACCCTCCAGACTTCACCTTCTCCTTCTCCTTCTTCTACTTCTTCTGATTCACCCTCCTGACTTCACCTTCTCCTTCTCCTTCTTCTACTTCTTCTGATTCACCCTCCAGTGTTCACCTTCTCCTCTCCTTCTTCTGCTTCTTCTGATTCACCCTCCAGACTTCACCTTCTCCTTCTCCTTCTTCTGCTTCTTCTGATTCACCCTCCTGACTTCACCTTCTCCTTCTTCTGCTTCTTCTGATTCACCCTCCAGACTTCACCTTCTCCTTCTCCTTCCTCTACTACTTCTGATTCACCCTCCAGACTTCACCTTCTCCTTCTACTCCTTCTGCTTCTTCTGATTCACCCTCCAGACTTCACCTTCTCCTTCTCCTTCTTCTGCTTCTTCTGATTCACCCTCCAGACTTCACCTTCTCCTTCTCCTTCTTCTGCTTCTTCTGATTCACCCTCCAGACTTCACCTTCTCCTTCTCCTTCTTCTGCTTCTTCTGATTCACCCTCCAGACTTCACCTTCTCCTTCTCCTTCTTCTACTTCTTCTGATTCACCCTCCAGACTTCACCTTCTCCTTCTCCTTCTTCTGCTTCTTCTGATTCACCCTCCAGACTTCAGCTTCTCCTTCTCCTTCGTCTACTTCTTCTGATTCACCCTCCAGACTACACCTTCTCCTTCTCCTTCTTCTACTTCTTCTGATTCACCCTCCAGACTTCACCTTCTCCTTCTCCTTCTTCTGCTTCTTCTGATTCACCCTCCAGACTTCACCTTCTCCTTCTCCTTCTTCTGCTTCTTCTGATTCTCCCTCCAGACTTCACCTTCTCCTTCTCCTTCTTCTGCTTCTTCTGATTCACCCTTCAGACTTCACCTTCTCCTTCTCCTTCTTCTGCTTCTTCTGATTCACCCTCCAGACTTCACCTTCTCCTTCTCCTTCTTCTGCTTCTTCTGATTCACCCTCCAGACTTCAGCTTCTCCTTCTCCTTCGTCTACTTCTTCTGATTCACACTCCAGACTTCACCTTCTCCTTCTCCTTCTTCTACTTCTTCTGATTCACCCTCCAGACTTCACCTTCTCCTTCTCCTTCTTCTGCTTCTTCTGATTCACCCTCCAGACTTCACCTTCTCCTTCTCCTTCTTCTGCTTCTTCTGATTCTCCCTCCGGACTTCACCTTCTCCTTCTCCTTCTTCTGCTTCTTCTGATTCACCCTTCAGACTTCACCTTCTCCTTCTCCTTCTTCTGCTTCTTCTGATTCACCCTCCAGACTTCACCTTCTCCTTCTCCTTCTTCTGGTTCTTCTGATTCACCCTCCGGACTTCACCTTCTCCTTCTCCTTCTTCTACTTCTTCTGATTCACACTCCGGACTTCACCTTCTCCTTCTCCTTCTTCTACTTCTTCTGATTCACCCTCCAGGCTTCATCTTCTCTTTCTCCTTCTTCTGCTTCTTCTGATTCACCCTCCAGACTTCACCTTCTCCTTCTCCTTCTTCTGCTTCTTCTGATTCACCCTCCAGACTTCACCTTCTCCTTCTCCTTCTTCTACTTCTTCTGATTCACACTCCAGACTTCACCTTCTCCTTCTTCTTCTTCTACTTCTTCTGATTCACCCTCCAGACTTCACCTTCTCCTTCTCCTTCTTCTGCTTCTTCTGATTCACCCTCCAGACTTCACCTTCTCCTTCTCCTTCTTCTGCTTCTTCTGATTCACCCTCCGGACTTCACCTTCTCCTTCTCCTTCTTCTACTTCTTCTGATTCACACTCCAGACTTCACCTTCTCCTTCTCCTTCTTCTACTTCTTCTGATTCACCCTCCAGACTTCACCTTCTCCTTCTCCTTCTTCTGCTTCTTCTGATTCACCCTCCAGACTTCACCTTCTTCTTCTCCTTCTTCTGCTTCTTCTGATTCACCCTCCAGACTTCACCTTCTCCTTCTCCTTCTTCTGCTTCTTCTGATTCACCCTCCAGACCTCACCTTCTCCTTCTCTTTCCTCTACTTCTTCTGATTCACCCTCCAGACTTCATCTTCTCCTTCTCCTTCTTCTGCTTCTTCTGATTCACCCTCCAGACTTCACCGTCTCCTTCTCCTTCTTCTGCTTCTTCTGATTCACCCTCCAGACTTCACCTTCTCCTTCTCCTTCTTCTACTTCTTCTGATTCACCCTCCAGTCTTCACCTTCTCGTTCTCCTTCTTCTGCTTCTTCTGCTTCACCCTCCAGACTTCACCTTCTCCTTATCTTTCTTCTGCTTCTTCTGATTCACCCTCCAGACTTCACATTCTCCTTCTCCTTCTTCTGATTCTTCTGATTCACCCTCCAGACTTCACCTTCTCCTTCTGCTTCTTCTGCTTCTTCTGATTCACCCTCCTGACTTCACCTTCTCCTTCTCCTTCTTCTACTTCTTCTGATTCACCCTCCTGACTTCATCTTCTCCTTCTCCTTCTTCTACTTCTTCTGCTTCACCCTCCAGACTTCACCTTCTCCTTCTCCTTCTTCTACTTCTTCTGATTCACCCTCCAGACTTCACCTTCTCCTTCTCCTTCTTCTGCTTCTTCTGATTCACCCTGCAGACTTCACCTTCTCCTTCTCCTTATTCTGCTTCTTCTGATTCACCCTCCAGACTTCACCTTCTCCTTCTCCTTCTTCTGCTTCTTCTGATTCACCCTCCAGACTTCACCTTCTCCTTCTCCTTCTTCTGCTTCTTCTGATTCACCCTCCAGACTTCACCTTCTCCTTCTCCTTCTTCTACTTCTTCTGATTCACACTCCAGACTTCACCTTCTCCTTCTCCTTCTTCTACTTCTTCTGATTCACCCTCCAGACTTCACCTTCTCCTTCTCCTTTTTCTGCTTCTTCTGATTCACCCTCCAGACTTCACCTTCTCCTTCTCCTTCTTCTGCTTCTTCTGATTCACCCTCCGGACTTAACCTTCTCCTTCTCCTTCTTCTACTTCTTCTGATTCACACTCCAGACTTCACCTTCTCCTTCTCCTTCTTCTACTTCTTCTGATTCACCCTCCAGACTTCACCTTCTCCTTCTCCTTCTTCTGCTTCTTCTGATTCACCCTCCAGACTTCACCTTCTCCTTCTCCCTCTTCTGCTTCTTCTGATTCACCCTCCAGACTTCACCTTCTCCTTCTCCTTCTTCTGCTTCTTCTGATTCACCCTCCAGACCTCGCCTTCTCCTTCTCTTTCTTCTACTTCTTCTGATTCACCTTCCAGACTTCATCTTCACCTTCTCCTTCTTCTGCTTCTTCTGATTCACCCTCCAGACTTCACCTTCTCCTTCTCCTTCTTCTGCTTCTTCTGATTCACCCTCCAGACTTCACCTTCTCCTTCTCCTTCTTCTACTTCTTCTGATTCACCCTCCAGTCTTCACCTTCTCGTTCTCCTTCTTATGCTTCTTCTGCTTCACCCTCCAGACTTCACCTTCTCCTTCTCTTTCTTCTGCTTCTTCTGATTCACCCTCCAGACTTCACATTCTCCTTCTCCTTCTTCTGATTCTTCTGATTCACCCTCCAGACTTCACCTTCTCCTTCTCCTTCTTCTGCTTCTTCCGATTCACCCTCCTGACTTCACCTTCTCCTTCTCCTTCTTCTACTTCTTCTGATTCACCCTCCTGACTTCACCTTCTTCTTCTCCTTCTTCTACTTCTTCTGCTTCACCCTCCAGACTTCACCTTCTCCTTCTCCTTCTTCTACTTCTTCTGATTCACCCTCCAGACTTCACCTTCTCCTTCTCCTTCTTCTGCTTCTTCTGATTCACCCTCCAGACTTCACCTTCTCCTTCTCCTTATTCTGCTTCTTCTGATTCACCCTCCAGACTTCACCTTCTCCTTCTCCTTCTTCTGCTTCTTCTGATCCACCCTCCAGACTTCACCTTCTCCATCTCCTTCTTCTGCTTCTTCTGATTCACCCTCCAGACTTCACCTTCTCCTTCTCCTTCTTCTACTTCTTCTGATTCACCCTCCAGGCTTCATCTTCTCCTTCTCCTTCTTCTGATTCACCCTCCAGACTTCACCTTCTCCTTTTCCTTCTTCTGCTTCTTCTGATTCACCCTCCAGACTTCACCTTCTCCTTCTCCTTCTTCAACTTCTTCTGATTCACACTCCAGACTTCACCTTCTCCTTCTCCTTCTTCTACTTCTTCTGATTCACCCTCCAGACTTCACCTTCTCCTTCTCCTTCTTCTGCTTCTTCTGATTCACCCTCCACACTTCACCTTCTCCTTCTCCTTCTTCTGCTTCTTCTGATTCACCCTTCATACTTCACCTTCTACTTCTCCTTCTTCTGCTTCTTCTGATTCACCCTTCAGACTTCACCTTCTCCTTCTCCTTCTTCTGCTTCTTCTGATTCACCCTCCAGACCTCACCTTCTCCTTCTCTTTCTTCTACTTCTTCTGATTCACCCTCCAGACTTCATCTTCTCGTTCTCCTTCTTCTGCTTCTTCTGATTCACCCTCCAGACTTCACCTTCTCCTTCTCCTTCTTCTGCTTCTTATGATTCAACCTCCAGACTTCGCCTTCTCCTTCTCCTTCTTCTTCTTCTTCTGATTCACCCTCCAGACTTCACCTTCTCCTTCTCCTTCTTCTACTTCTTCTGATACACCCTCCAGTCTTCACCTTCTCCTTCTCCTTCTTCTGCTTCTTCTGATTCACCCTCCAGACTTCACCTTCTCCTTCTCCTTCTTCTGCTCCTTCTGATTCACCCTCCTGACTTCACCTTCTCCTTCTCCTTCTTCTACTTCTTCTGATTCACCCTCCAGACTTCAGCTTCTCCTTCTCCTTCTTCTACTTCTTCTGATTCACCCTCCAGACTTCACCTTCTCCTTCTACTTCTTCTGCTTCTTCTGATTCACCCTCCAGACTTGACCTTCTGCTTCTCCTTCTTCTGCTTCTTCTGATTCACCCTCCAGACTTCACCTTCTCCTTCTCCTTCTTCTGCTTCTTCTGATTCACCCTCCAGACTTCACCTTCTCCTTCTCCTTCTTTACTTCTTCTGATTCACCCTCCAGACTTCACCTTCTCCTTCTACTTCTTCTGCTTCTTCTGATTCACCCTCCAGACTTCACCTTCTCCTTCTCCTTCTTCTACTTCTTCTGATTCACCCTCCAGACTTCACCTTCTCCTTCTCCTTCTTCTACTTCTTCTGATTCACCCTCCAGACTTCACATTCTCCTTCTCGTTCTTCTACTTGTTCTGCTTCTCCCTCCAGACTTCACCTTCTCCTTCTCCTTCTTCTGCTTCTTCTGATTCACCCTCCAGACTTCACCTTCTCCTTCTCCTTCTTCTACTTCTTCTGATTCACCCTCCTGACTTCACCTTCTCCTTCTCCTTCTTCTGCTTCTTCTGCTTCACCCTCCAGACTTCACCTTCTCCTTCTCCTTCTTCTGCTTCTTCTGCTTCACCCTCCAGACTTCACCTTCTCCTTCTCCTTCTTCTGCTTCTTCTGCTTCACCCTCCTGACATCACCTTCTCCTTCTCCTTCTTCAACTTCTTCTGATTCACCCTCCAGACTTCACCTTCTCCTTCTCCTTCTTCTGCTTCTTCTGCTTCACCCTCCAGACTTCACCTTCTCCTTCTCCTTCTTCTGCTTCTTCTGCTACGCCCTCCAGACTTCACCTTCTCCTTCTCCTTCTTCTGCTTCTTCTGCTTCACCCTCCAGACTTCACCTTCTCCTTCTCCTCCTTCTGCTTCTTCTGCTTCACCCTCCTGACTTCACCTTCTCCTTCTCCTTCTTCTACTTCTTCTGATTCACCCTCCAGACTTCACCTTCTCCTTCTCCTTCTTCTGCTTCTTCTGCTTCACCCTCCAGACTTCACCTTCTCCTTCTCCTTCTTCTGCTTCTTCTGCTTCACCCTCCTGACTTCACCTTCTCCTTCTCCTTCTTCTACTTCTTCTGCTTCATCCCCCTGACTTCACCTTCTCCTTCTCCTTCTTCTGCTTCTTCTGATTCACCCTCCTAACTTCACCTTCTCCTTCTCCTTCTTCTGCTTCTTCTGATTCACCCTCCTGACTTCACCTTCTCCTTCTCCTTCTTCTGATTCTTCTGGTTCACCCTCCAGACTTCACCTTCTCCTTCTCCTTCTTCTGCTTCTTCTGATTCACCCTCCTGACTTCACCTTCTCCTTCTCCTTCTTCTACTTCTTCTGATTCACCCTCCTGACTTCACCTTCTCCTTCTCCTTCTTCTACTTCTTCTGCTTCACCCTCCAGACTTCACCTTCTCCTTCTCCTTGTTCTACTTCTCCTGATTCACCCTCCAGACTTCACCTTCTCCTTCTACTTCTTCTGCTTCTTCTGATTCACCCTCCAGACTTCACCTTCTGCTTCTCCTTCTTCTGCTTCTTCTGATTCACCATCCAGACTTCACCTTCTCCTTCTCCTTCTTCTGCTTCTTCTGATTCACCCTCCAGACTTCACCTTCTCCTTCTCCTTCTTCTGCTTCTTCTGCTTCACCCTCCAGACTTCACCTTCTCCTTCTCCTTCTTCTGCTTCTTCTGATTCACCCTCCTGACTTCACCTTCTCCTTCTCCTTCTTCTGATTCTTCTGATTCACCCTCCAGACTTCACCTTCTCCTTCTCCTTCTTCTGCTTCTTCTTATTCAATCTCCTGACTTCACCTTCTCCTTCTCCTTCTTCTACTTCTTCTGATTCACCCTCCTGACTTCACCTTCTCCTTCTCCTTCTTCTACTTCTTCTGCTTCACCCTCCAGACTTCACCTTCTCCTTCTCCTTCTTCTACTTCTTCTGATTCACCCTCCAGACTTCACCTTCTCCTTCTCCTTCTTCTGCTTCTTCTGATTCACCCTCCAGACTTCACCTTCTCCTTCTCCTTATTCTGCTTCTTCTGATTCACCCTCCAGACTTCACCTTCTCCATCTCCTTCTTCTGCTTCTTCTGATTCACCCTCCAAACTTCACCTTCTCCTTCTCCTTCTTCTGCTTCTTCTGATTCACCCTCCAGACTTCACATTCTCCTTCTCCTTCTTCTACTTCTTCTGAGTCACCCTCCAGACTTCACCTTCTCCTTCTCCTTCTTCTGCTTCTTCTGATTCACCCTCCAGACTTCGCCTTCTCCTTCTCCTTCTTCTACTTCTTCTGATTCACCCTCCAGACTTCACCTTCTCCTTCTCCTTCTTCTACTTCTTCTGATACACCCTCCAGTCTTCACCTTCTCCTTCTCCTTCTTCTGCTTCTTCTGATTCACCCTCCAGACTTCACCTTCTCCTTCTCCTTCTTCTGCTCCTTCTGATTCACCCTCCTGACTTCACCTTCTCCTTCTCCTTCTTCTACTTCTTCTGATTCACCCTCCAGACTTCACCTTCTCCTTCTCCTTCTTCTACTTCTTCTGATTCACCCTCCAGACTTCACCTTCTCCTTCTACTTCTTCTGCTTCTTCTGATTCACCCTCCAGACTTCACCTTCTCCTTCTCCTTCTTCTGCTTCTTCTGATTCACCCTCCAGACTTCACCTTCTCCTTCTCCTTCTTCTGCTTCTTCTGATTCACCCTCCAGACTTCACCTTCTCCTTCTCCTTCTTCTGCTTCTTCTGATTAACCCTCCAGACTTCACCTTCTCCTTCTCCTTCTTCTACTTCTTCTGATTCACCCTCCAGACTTCACCTTATCCTTCTCCTTCTTCTGCTTCTTCTGATTCACCCTCCAGACTTCACCTTCTCCTTCTCCTTCGTCTACTTCTTCTGATTCACCCTCCAGACTACAACTTCTCCTTCTCCTTCTTCTACTTCCTCTGATTCACCCTCCAGACTTCACCTTCTCCTTCTCCTTCTTCTGCTTCTTCTGATTCACCCTCCAGACTTCACCTTCTCCTTCTCCTTCTTCTACTTCTTCTGATTCACCCTCCAGACTTCACCTTCTCCTTCTCCTTCTTCTACTTCTTCTGATTCACCCTCCAGACTTCACATTCTCCTTCTCGTTCTTCTACTTCTTCTGCTTCTCCCTCCAGACTTCACCTTCTCCTGCTCCTTCTTCTGCTTCTTCTGATTCACCCTCCAGACTTCACCTTCTCCTTCTCCTTCTTCTACTTCTTCTGATTCACCCTCCAGACTTCACCTTCTCCTTCTCCTTCTTCTACTTCTTCTGATTCACCCTCCAGACTTCACATTCTCCTTCTCCTTCTTCTGATTCTTCTGATTCACCCTCCAGACTTCACCTTCTCCTTCTGCTTCTTCTGCTTCTTCTGATTCACCCTCCTGACTTCACCTTCTCCTTCTCCTTCTTCTACTTCTTCTGATTCACCCTCCTGACTTCACCTTCTCCTTCTCCTTCTTCTACTTCTTCTGCTTCACCCTCCAGACTTCACCTTCTCCTTCTCCTTCTTCTACTTCTTCTGATTCACCCTCCAGACTTCACCTTCTCCTTCTCCTTCTTCTGCTTCTTCTGATTCACCCTGCAGACTTCACCTTCTCCTTCTCCTTATTCTGCTTCTTCTGATTCACCCTCCAGACTTCACCTTCTCCTTCTCCTTCTTCTGCTTCTTCTGATTCACCCTCCAGACTTCACCTTCTCCTTCTCCTTCTTCTGCTTCTTCTGATTCACCCTCCAGCCTTCACCTTCTCCTTCTCCTTCTTCTACTTCTTCTGATTCACACTCCAGACTTCACCTTCTCCTTCTCCTTCTTCTACTTCTTCTGATTCACCCTCCAGACTTCACCTTCTCCTTCTCCTTTTTCTGCTTCTTCTGATTCACCCTCCAGACTTCACCTTCTCCTTCTCCTTCTTCTGCTTCTTCTGATTCACCCTCCGGACTTAACCTTCTCCTTCTCCTTCTTCTACTTCTTCTGATTCACACTCCAGACTTCACCTTCTCCTTCTCCTTCTTCTACTTCTTCTGATTCACCCTCCAGACTTCACCTTCTCCTTTTCCTTCTTCTGCTTCTTCTGATTCACCCTCCAGACTTCACCTTCTCCTTCTCCCTCTTCTGCTTCTTCTGATTCACCCTCCAGACATCACCTTCTCCTTCTCCTTCTTCTGCTTCTTCTGATTCACCCTCCAGACCTCGCCTTCTCCTTCTCTTTCTTCTACTTCTTCTGATTCACCTTCCAGACTTCTTCTTCACCTTCTCCTTCTTCTGCTTCTTCTGATTCACCCTCCAGACTTCACCTTCTCCTTCTCCTTCTTCTGCTTCTTCTGATTCACCCTCCAGACTTCACCTTCTCCTTCTCCTTCTTCTACTTCTTCTGATTCACCCTCCAGTCTTCACCTTCTCGTTCTCCTTCTTATGCTTCTTCTGCTTCACCCTCCAGACTTCACCTTCTCCTTCTCTTTCTTCTGCTTCTTCTGATTCACCCTCCAGACTTCACATTCTCCTTCTCCTTCTTCTGATTCTTCTGATTCACCCTCCAGACTTCACCTTCTCCTTCTCCTTCTTCTGCTTCTTCCGATTCACCCTCCTGACTTCACCTTCTCCTTCTCCTTCTTCTACTTCTTCTGATTCACCCTCCTGACTTCACCTTCTTCTTCTCCTTCTTCTACTTCTTCTGCTTCACCCTCCAGACTTCACCTTCTCCTTCTCCTTCTTCTACTTCTTCTGATTCACCCTCCAGACTTCACCTTCTCCTTCTCCTTCTTCTGCTTCTTCTGATTCACCCTCCAGACTTCACCTTCTCCTTCTCCTTCTTCTGCTTCTTCTGATCCACCCTCCAGACTTCACCTTCTCCATCTCCTTCTTCTGCTTCTTCTGATTCACCCTCCAGACTTCACCTTCTCCTTCTCCTTCTTCTACTTCTTCTGATTCACCCTCCAGGCTTCATCTTCTCCTTCTCCTTCTTCTGATTCACCCTCCAGACTTCACCTTCTCCTTTTCCTTCTTCTGCTTCTTCTGATTCACCCTCCAGACTTCACCTTCTCCTTCTCCTTCTTCAACTTCTTCTGATTCACACTCCAGACTTCACCTTCTCCTTCTCCTTCTTCTACTTCTTCTGATTCACCCTCCAGACTTCACCTTCTCCTTCTCCTTCTTCTGCTTCTTCTGATTCACCCTCCACACTTCACCTTCTCCTTCTCCTTCTTCTGCTTCTTCTGATTCACCCTTCATACTTCACCTTCTACTTCTCCTTCTTCTGCTTCTTCTGATTCACCCTTCAGACTTCACCTTCTCCTTCTCCTTCTTCTGCTTCTTCTGATTCACCCTCCAGACCTCACCTTCTCCTTCTCTTTCTTCTACTTCTTCTGATTCACCCTCCAGACTTCATCTTCTCGTTCTCCTTCTTCTGCTTCTTCTGATTCACCCTCCAGACTTCACCTTCTCCTTCTCCTTCTTCTGCTTCTTATGATTCAACCTCCAGACTTCGCCTTCTCCTTCTCCTTCTTCTACTTCTTCTGATTCACCCTCCAGACTACAACTTCTCCTTCTCCTTCTTCTACTTCTTCTGATTAAACCTCCAGTCTTCACCTTCTCCTTCTCCTTCTCCTTCTTCTACTTCTTCTGATTCACCCTCCAGACTTCACCTTCTCCATCTCCTTCTTCTGCTTCTTCTGATTCACCCTCCAGACTTCACCTTCTCCTTCTCCTTCTTCTGCTTCATCTGATTCACCCTCCAGACTTCACCTTCTCCTTCTCCTTCTTCTGCTTCTTCTGATTCACCCTCCAGACTTCGCCTTCTCCTTCTCCTTCTTCTTCTTCTTCTGATTCACCCTCCAGACTTCACCTTCTCCTTCTCCTTCTTCTACTTCTTCTGATACACCCTCCAGTCTTCACCTTCTCCTTCTCCTTCTTCTGCTTCTTCTGATTCACCCTCCAGACTTCACCTTCTCCTTCTCCTTCTTCTGCTCCTTCTGATTCACCCTCCTGATTTCACCTTCTCCTTCTCCTTCTTCTACTTCTTCTGATTCACCCTCCAGACTTCACCTTCTCCTTCTCCTTCTTCTACTTCTTCTGATTCACCCTCCAGACTTCACCTTCTCCTTCTACTTCTTCTGCTTCTTCTGATTCACCCTCCAGACTTCACCTTCTGCTGCTCCTTCTTCTGCTTCTTCTGATTCACCCTCCAGACTTCACCTTCTCCTTCTCCTTCTTCTGCTTCTTCTGATTCACCCTCCAGACTTCACCTTCTCCTTCTCCTTCTTCTACTTCTTCTGATTCACCCTCCAGACTTCACCTTCTCCTTCTACTTCTTCTGCTTCTTCTGATTCACCCTCCAGACTTCACCTTCTCCTTCTCCTTCTTCTACTTCTTCTGATTCACCCTCCAGACTTCACCTTCTCCTTCTCCTTCTTCTACTTCTTCTGATTCACCCTCCAGACTTCACATTCTCCTTCTCGTTCTTCTACTTGTTCTGCTTCTCCCTCCAGACTTCACCTTCTCCTTCTCCTTCTTCTGCTTCTTCTGATTCACCCTCCAGACTTCACCTTCTCCTTCTCCTTCTTCTACTTCTTCTGATTCACCCTCCTGACTTCACCTTCTCCTTCTCCTTCTTCTGCTTCTTCTGCTTCACCCTCCAGACTTCACCTTCTCCTTCTCCTTCTTCTGCTTCTTCTGCTTCACCCTCCAGACTTCACCTTCTCCTTCTCCTTCTTCTGCTTCTTCTGCTTCACCCTCCTGACATCACCTTCTCCTTCTCCTTCTTCAACTTCTTCTGATTCACCCTCCAGACTTCACCTTCTCCTTCTCCTTCTTCTGCTTCTTCTGCTTCACCCTCCAGACTTCACCTTCTCCTTCTCCTTCTTCTGCTTCTTCTGCTACGCCCTCCAGACTTCACCTTCTCCTTCTCCTTCTTCTGCTTCTTCTGCTTCACCCTCCAGACTTCACCTTCTCCTTCTCCTCCTTCTGCTTCTTCTGCTTCACCCTCCTGACTTCACCTTCTCCTTCTCCTTCTTCTACTTCTTCTGATTCACCCTCCAGACTTCACCTTCTCCTTCTCCTTCTTCTGCTTCTTCTGCTTCACCCTCCAGACTTCACCTTCTCCTTCTCCTTCTTCTGCTTCTTCTGCTTCACCCTCCTGACTTCACCTTCTCCTTCTCCTTCTTCTACTTCTTCTGCTTCATCCCCCTGACTTCACCTTCTCCTTCTCCTTCTTCTGCTTCTTCTGATTCACCCTCCTAACTTCACCTTCTCCTTCTCCTTCTTCTGCTTCTTCTGATTCACCCTCCTGACTTCACCTTCTCCTTCTCCTTCTTCTGATTCTTCTGATTCACCCTCCAGACTTCACCTTCTCCTTCTCCTTCTTCTGCTTCTTCTGATTCACCCTCCTGACTTCACCTTCTCCTTCTCCTTCTTCTACTTCTTCTGATTCACCCTCCTGACTTCACCTTCTCCTTCTCCTTCTTCTACTTCTTCTGCTTCACCCTCCAGACTTCACCTTCTCCTTCTCCTTGTTCTACTTCTCCTGATTCACCCTCCAGACTTCACCTTCTCCTTCTACTTCTTCTGCTTCTTCTGATTCACCCTCCAGACTTCACCTTCTGCTTCTCCTTCTTCTGCTTCTTCTGATTCACCATCCAGACTTCACCTTCTCCTTCTCCTTCTTCTGCTTCTTCTGATTCACCCTCCAGACTTCACCTTCTCCTTCTCCTTCTTCTGCTTCTTCTGCTTCACCCTCCAGACTTCACCTTCTCCTTCTCCTTCTTCTGCTTCTTCTGATTCACCCTCCTGACTTCACCTTCTCCTTCTCCTTCTTCTGATTCTTCTGATTCACCCTCCAGACTTCACATTCTCCTTCTCCTTCTTCTGCTTCTTCTTATTCAATCTCCTGACTTCACCTTCTCCTTCTCCTTCTTCTACTTCTTCTGATTCACCCTCCTGACTTCACCTTCTCCTTCTCCTTCTTCTACTTCTTCTGCTTCACCCTCCAGACTTCACCTTCTCCTTCTCCTTCTTCTACTTCTTCTGATTCACCCTCCAGACTTCACCTTCTCCTTCTCCTTCTTCTGCTTCTTCTGATTCACCCTCCAGACTTCACCTTCTCCTTCTCCTTATTCTGCTTCTTCTGATTCACCCTCCAGACTTCACCTTCTCCATCTCCTTCTTCTGCTTCTTCTGATTCACCCTCCAAACTTCACCTTCTCCTTCTCCTTCTTCTGCTTCTTCTGATTCACCCTCCAGACTTCACATTCTCCTTCTCCTTCTTCTACTTCTTCTGAGTCACCCTCCAGACTTCACCTTCTCCTTCTCCTTCTTCTGCTTCTTCTGATTCACCCTCCAGACTTCGCCTTCTCCTTCTCCTTCTTCTACTTCTTCTGATTCACCCTCCAGACTTCACCTTCTCCTTCTCCTTCTTCTACTTCTTCTGATACACCCTCCAGTCTTCACCTTCTCCTTCTCCTTCTTCTGCTTCTTCTGATTCACCCTCCAGACTTCACCTTCTCCTTCTCCTTCTTCTGCTCCTTCTGATTCACCCTCCTGACTTCACCTTCTCCTTCTCCTTCTTCTACTTCTTCTGATTCACCCTCCAGACTTCACCTTCTCCTTCTCCTTCTTCTACTTCTTCTGATTCACCCTCCAGACTTCACCTTCTCCTTCTACTTCTTCTGCTTCTTCTGATTCACCCTCCAGACTTCACCTTCTCCTTCTCCTTCTTCTGCTTCTTCTGATTCACCCTCCAGACTTCACCTTCTCCTTCTCCTTCTTCTGCTTCTTCTGATTCACCCTCCAGACTTCACCTTCTCCTTCTCCTTCTTCTGCTTCTTCTGATTCACCCTCCAGACTTCACCTTCTCCTTCTCCTTCTTCTACTTCTTCTGATTCACCCTCCAGACTTCACCTTATCCTTCTCCTTCTTCTGCTTCTTCTGATTCACCCTCCAGACTTCACCTTCTCCTTCTCCTTCGTCTACTTCTTCTGATTCACCCTCCAGACTACACCTTCTCCTTCTCCTTCTTCTACTTCCTCTGATTCACCCTCCAGACTTCACCTTCTCCTTCTCCTTCTTCTGCTTCTTCTGATTCACCCTCCAGACTTCACCTTCTCCTTCTCCTTCTTCTACTTCTTCTGATTCACCCTCCAGACTTCACCTTCTCCTTCTCCTTCTTCTACTTCTTCTGATTCACCCTCCAGACTTCACATTCTCCTTCTCGTTCTTCTACTTGTTCTGCTTCTCCCTCCAGACTTCACCTTCTCCTTCTCCTTCTTCTGCTTCTTCTGATTCACCCTCCAGACTTCACCTTCTCCTTCTCCTTCTTCTACTTCTTCTGATTCACCCTCCTGACTTCACCTTCTCCTTCTCCTTCTTCTGCTTCTTCTGCTTCACCCTCCAGACTTCACCTTCTCCTTCTCCTTCTTCTGCTTCTTCTGCTTCACCCTCCAGACTTCACCTTCTCCTTCTCCTTCTTCTGCTTCTTCTGCTTCACCCTCCTGACATCACCTTCTCCTTCTCCTTCTTCTACTTCTTCTGATTCACCCTCCAGACTTCACCTTCTCCTTCTCCTTCTTCTGCTTCTTCTGCTACGCCCTCCAGACTTCACCTTCTCCTTCTCCTTCTTCTGCTTCTTCTGCTTCACCCTCCAGACTTCACCTTCTCCTTCTCCTCCTTCTGCTTCTTCTGCTTCACCCTCCTGACTTCACCTTCTCCTTCTCCTTCTTCTACTTCTTCTGATTCACCCTCCAGACTTCACCTTCTCCTTCTCCTTCTTCTGCTTCTTCTGCTTCACCCTCCAGACTTCACCTTCTCCTTCTCCTTCTTCTGCTTCTTCTGCTTCACCCTCCTGACTTCACCTTCTCCTTCTCCTTCTTCTACTTCTTCTGCTTCATCCCCCTGACTTCACCTTCTCCTTCTCCTTCTTCTGCTTCTTCTGATTCACCCTCCTAACTTCACCTTCTCCTTCTCCTTCTTCTGCTTCTTCTGATTCACCCTCCTGACTTCACCTTCTCCTTCTCCTTCTTCTGATTCTACTGATTCACCCTCCAGACTTCACCTTCTCCTTCTCCTTCTTCTGTTTCTTCTGATTCACCCTCCTGACTTCACCTTCTCCTTCTCCTTCTTCTACTTCTTCTGATTCACCCTCCTGACTTCACCTTCTCCTTCTCCTTCTTCTACTTCTTCTGCTTCACCCTCCAGACTTCACCTTCTCCTTCTCCTTCTTCTACTTCTCCTGATTCACCCTCCAGACTTCACCTTCTCCTTCTACTTCTTCTGCTTCTTCTGATTCACCCTCCAGACTTCACCTCCTGCTTCTCCTTCTTCTGCTTCTTCTGATTCACCATCCAGACTTCACCTTCTCCTTCTCCTTCTTCTGCTTCTTCTGATTCACCCTCCAGACTTCACCTTCTCCTTCTCCTTCTTCTGCTTCTTCTGCTTCACCCTCCAGACTTCACCTTCTCCTTCTCCTTCTTCTGCTTCTTCTGATTCACCCTCCTGACTTCACCTTCTCCTTCTCCTTCTTCTGATTCTTCTGATTCACCCTCCAGACTTCACCTTCTCCTTCTCCTTCTTCTACTTCTTCTGATTCACCCTCCAGACTTCACATTCTCCTTCTCGTTCTTCTACTTGTTCTGCTTCTCCCTCCAGATTTCACCTTCTCCTTCTCCTTCTTCTGCTTCTTCTGATTCACCCTCCAGACTTCACCTTCTCCTTCTCCTTCTTCTACTTCTTCTGATTCACCCTCCTGACTTCACCTTCTCCTTCTCCTTCTTCTGCTTCTTCTGCTTCACCCTCCAGACTTCACCTTCTCCTTCTCCTTCTTCTGCTTCTTCTGCTTCACCCTCCAGACTTCACCTTCTCCTTCTCCTTCTTCTGCTTCTTCTGCTTCACCCTCCAGACTTCACCTTCTCCTTCTCCTTCTTCTGCTTCTTCTGCTTCACCCTCCAGACTTCACCTTCTCCTTCTCCTTCTTCTGCTTCACCCTCCTGACATCACCTTCTCCTTCTCCTTCTTCTGCTTCTTCTGATTCACCCTCCAGACTTCACCTTCTCCTTCTCCTTCTTCTGCTTCTTCTGCTTCACCCTCCAGACTTCACCTTCTCCTTCTCCTTCTTCTGCTTCTTCTGCTACGCCCTCCAGACTTCACCTTCTCCTTCTCCTTCTTCTGCTTCTTCTGCTTCACCCTCCAGACTTCACCTTCTCCTTCTCCTCCTTCTGCTTCTTCTGCTTCACCCTCCTGACTTCACCTTCTCCTTCTCCTTCTTCTACTTCTTCTGATTCACCCTCCAGACTTCACCTTCTCCTTCTCCTTCTTCTGCTTCTTCTGCTTCACCCTCCAGACTTCACCTTCTCCTTCTCCTTCTTCTGCTTCTTCTGCTTCACCCTCCTGACTTCACCTTCTCCTTCTCCTTCTTCTACTTCTTCTGCTTCATCCCCCTGACTTCACCTTCTCCTTCTCCTTCTTCTGCTTCTTCTGATTCACCCTCCTAACTTCACCTTCTCCTTCTCCTTCTTCTGCTTCTTCTGATTCACCCTCCTGACTTCACCTTCTCCTTCTCCTTCTTCTGATTCTTCTGATTCACCCTCCAGACTTCACCTTCTCCTTCTCCTTCTTCTGCTTCTTCTGATTCACCCTCCTGACTTCCCCTTCTCCTTCTCCTTCTTCTACTTCTTCTGATTCACCCTCCTGACTTCACCTTCTCCTTCTCCTTCTTCTACTTCTTCTGCTTCACCCTCCAGACTTCACCTTCTCCTTCTCCTTCTTCTACTTCTCCTGATACACCCTCCAGACTTCACCTTCTCCTTCTACTTCTTCTGCTTCTTCTGATTCACCCTCCAGACTTCACCTTCTGCTTCTCCTTCTTCTGCTTCTTCTGATTCACCATCCAGACTTCACCTTCTCCTTCTCCTTCTTCTGCTTCTTCTGATTCACCCTCCAGACTTCACCTTCTCCTTCTCCTTCTTCTGCTTCTTCTGCTTCACCCTCCAGACTTCACCTTCTCCTTCTCCTTCTTCTGCTTCTTCTAATTCACCCTCCTGACTTCACCTTCTCCTTCTCCTTCTTCTGATTCTTCTGATTCACCCTCCAGACTTCACCTTCTCCTTCTCCTTCTTCTGCTTCTTCTGATTCAATCTCCTGACTTCACCTTCTCCTTCTCCTTCTTCTACTTCTTCTGATTCACCCTCCTGACTTCACCTTCTCCTTCTCCTTCTTCTACTTCTTCTGCTTCACCCTCCAGACTTCACCTTCTCCTTCTCCTTCTTCTACTTCTTCTGATTCACCCTCCAGACTTCACCTTCTCCTTCTCCTTCTTCTGCTTCTTCTGATTCACCCTCCAGACTTCACCTTCTCCTTCTCCTTATTCTGCTTCTTCTGATTCACCCTCCAGACTTCACCTTCTCCATCTCCTTCTTCTGCTTCTTCTGATTCACCCTCCAGACTTCACCTTCTCCTTCTCCTTCTTCTGCTTCTTCTGATTCACCCTCCAGACTTCACATTCTCCTTCTCCTTCTTCTACTTCTTCTGAGTCACCCTCCAGACTTCACCTTCTCCTTCTCCTTCTTCTGCTTCTTCTGATTCACCCTCCAGACTTCGCCTTCTCCTTCTCCTTCTTCTACTTCTTCTGATTCACCCTCCAGACTTCACCTTCTCCTTCTCCTTCTTCTACTTCTTCTGATACACCCTCCAGTCTTCACCTTCTCCTTCTCCTTCTTCTGCTTCTTCTGATTCACCCTCCAGACTTCACCTTCTCCTTCTCCTTCTTCTGCTCCTTCTGATTCACCCTCCTGACTTCACCATCTCCTTCTCCTTCTTCTACTTCTTCTGATTCACCCTCCAGACTTCACCTTCTCCTTCTCCTTCTTCTACTTCTTCTGATTCACCCTCCAGACTTCACCTTCTCCTTCTACTTCTTCTGCTTCTTCTGATTCACCCTCCAGACTTCACCTTCTCCTTCTCCTTCTTCTGCTTCTTCTGATTCACCCTCCAGACTTCACCTTCTCCTTCTCCTTCTTCTGCTTCTTCTGATTCACCCTCCAGACCTCACCTTCTCCTTCTCCTTCATCTGCTTCTTCCGATTCACCCTCCAGACTTCACCTTCTCCTTCTCCTTCTTCTACTTCTTCTGATTCACCCTCCAGACTTCACCTTATCCTTCTCCTTCTTCTGCTTCTTCTGATTCACCCTCCAGACTTCACCTTCTCCTTCTCCTTCGTCTACTTCTTCTGATTCACCCTCCAGACTACACCTTCTCCTTCTCCTTCTTCTACTTCCTCTGATTCACCCTCCAGACTTCACCTTCTCCTTCTCCTTCTTCTGCTTCTTCTGATTCACCCTCCTGACTTCACCTTCTCCTTCTCCTTCTTCTGATACTTCTGATTCACCCTCCAGACTTCTCCTTCTCCTTCTCCTTCTTCTGCTTCTTCTGATTCACCCTCCTGACTTCACCTTCTCCTTCTCCTTCTTCTACTTCTTCTGATTCACCCTCCTGACTTCACCTTCTCCTTCTCCTTCTTCTACTTCTTCTGCTTCACCCTCCAGACTTCACCTTCTCCTTCTCCTTCTTCTACTTCTCCTGATTCACCCTCCAGACTTCACCTTCTCCTTCTACTTCTTCTGCTTCTTCTGATTCACCCTCCAGACTTCACCTTCCGCTTCTCCTTCTTCTGCTTCTTCTGATTCACCATCCAGACTTCACCTTCTCCTTCTCCTTCTTCTGCTTCTTCTGATTCACCCTCCAGACTTCACCTTCTCCTTCTCCTTCTTCTGCTTCTTCTGCTTCACCCTCCAGACTTCACCTTCTCCTTCTCCTTCTTCTGCTTCTTCTGATTCACCCTCCTGACTTCACCTTCTCCTTCTCCTTCTTCTGATTCTTCTGATTCACCCTCCAGACTTCACCTTCTCCTTCTCCTTCTTCTACTTCTTCTGATTCACCCTCCAGAATTCACATTCTCCTTCTCGTTCTTCTACTTGTTCTGCTTCTCCCTCCAGACTTCACCTTCTCCTTCTCCTTCTTCTGCTTCTTCTGATTCACCCTCCAGACTTCACCTTCTCCTTCTCCTTCTTCTACTTCTTCTGATTCACCCTCCTGACTTCACCTTCTCCTTCTCCTTCTTCTGCTTCTTCTGCTTCACCCTCCAGACTTCACCTTCTCCTTCTCCTTCTTCTGCTTCTTCTGCTTCACCCTCCAGACTTCACCTTCTCCTTCTCCTTCTTCTGCTTCTTCTGCTTCACCCTCCTGACATCACCTTCTCCTTCTCCTTCTTCTGCTTCTTCTGATTCACCCTCCAGACTTCACCTTCTCCTTCTCCTTCTTCTGCTTCTTCTGCTTCACCCTCCAGACTTCACCTTCTCCTTCTCCTTCTTCTGCTTCTTCTGCTACGCCCTCCAGACTTCACCTTCTCCTTCTCCTTCTTCTGCTTCTTCTGCTTCACCCTCCAGACTTCACCTTCTCCTTCTCCTCCTTCTGCTTCTTCTGCTTCACCCTCCTGACTTCACCTTCTCCTTCTCCTTCTTCTACTTCTTCTGATTCACCCTCCAGACTTCACCTTCTCCTTCTCCTTCTTCTGCTTCTTCTGCTTCACCCTCCAGACTTCACCTTCTCCTTCTCCTTCTTCTGCTTCTTCTGCTTCACCCTCCTGACTTCACCTTCTCCTTCTCCTTCTTCTACTTCTTCTGCTTCATCCCCCTGACTTCACCTTCTCCTTCTCCTTCTTCTGCTTCTTCTGATTCACCCTCCTAACTTCACCTTCTCCTTCTCCTTCTTCTGCTTCTTCTGATTCACCCTCCTGACTTCACCTTCTCCTTCTCCTTCTTCTGATTCTTCTGATTCACCCTCCAGACTTCACCTTCTCCTTCTCCTTCTTCTGCTTCTTCTGATTCACCCTCCTGACTTCACCTTCTCCTTCTCCTTCTTCTACTTCTTCTGATTCACCCTCCTGACTTCACCTTCTCCTTCTCCTTCTTCTACTTCTTCTGCTTCACCCTCCAGACTTCACCTTCTCCTTCTCCTTCTTCTACTTCTCCTGATTCACCCTCCAGACTTCACCTTCTCCTTCTACTTCTTCTGCTTCTTCTGATTCACCCTCCAGACTTCACCTTCAGCTTCTCCTTCTTCTGCTTCTTCTGATTCACCATCCAGACTTCACCTTCTCCTTCTCCTTCTTCTGCTTCTTCTGATTCACCCTCCAGACTTCACCTTCTCCTTCTCCTTCTTCTGCTTCTTCTGCTTCACCCTCCAGACTTCACCTTCTCCTTCTCCTTCTTCTGCTTCTTCTAATTCACCCTCCTGACTTCACCTTCTCCTTCTCCTTCTTCTGATTCTTCTGATTCACCCTCCAGACTTCACCTTCTCCTTCTCCTTCTTCTGCTTCTTCTGATTCAATCTCCTGACTTCACCTTCTCCTTCTCCTTCTTCTACTTCTTCTGATTCACCCTCCTGACTTCACCTTCTCCTTCTCCTTCTTCTACTTCTTCTGCTTCACCCTCCAGACTTCACCTTCTCCTTCTTCTACTTCTTCTGATTCACCCTCCAGATTTCACCTTCTCCTTCTCCTTCTTCTGCTTCTTCTGATTCACCCTCCAGACTTCACCTTCTCCTTCTCCTTATTCTGCTTCTTCTGATTCACCCTCCAGACTTCACCTTCTCCATCTCCTTCTTCTGCTTCTTCTGATTCACCCTCCAAACTTCACCTTCTCCTTCTCCTTCTTCTGCTTCTTCTGATTCACCCTCCAGACTTCACATTCTCCTTCTCCTTCTTCTACTTCTTCTGAGTCACCCTCCAGACTTCACCTTCTCCTTCTCCTTCTTCTGCTTCTTCTGATTCACCCTCCAGACTTCGCCTTCTCCTTCTCCTTCTTCTACTTCTTCTGATTCACCCTCCAGACTTCACCTTCTCCTTCTCCTTCTTCTACTTCTTCTGATACACCCTCCAGTCTTCACCTTCTCCTTCTCCTTCTTCTGCTTCTTCTGATTCACCCTCCAGACTTCACCTTCTCCTTCTCCTTCTTCTGCTCCTTCTGATTCAACCTCCTGACTTCACCTTCTCCTTCTCCTTCTTCTACTTCTTCTGATTCACCCTCCAGACTTCACCTTCTCCTTCTCCTTCTTCTACTTCTTCTGATTCACCCTCCAGACTTCACCTTCTCCTTCTACTTCTTCTGCTTCTTCTGATTCACCCTCCAGACTTCACCTTCTCCTTCTCCTTCTTCTGCTTCTTCTGATTCACCCTCCAGACTTCACCTTCTCCTTCTCCTTCTTCTGCTTCTTCTGATTCACCCTCCAGACCACCTTCTCCTTCTCCTTCTTCTGCTTCTTCTGATTCACCCTCCAGACTTCACCTTCTCCTTCTCCTTCTTCTACTTCTTCTGATTCACCCTCCAGACTTCACCTTATCCTTCTCCTTCTTCTGCTTCTTCTGATTCACCCTCCAGACTTCACCTTCTCCTTCTCCTTCGTCTACTTCTTCTGATTCACCCTCCAGACTACACCTTCTCCTTCTCCTTCTTCTACTTCCTCTGATTCACCCTCCAGACTTCACCTTCTCCTTCTCCTTCTTCTGCTTCTTCTGATTCACCCTCCAGACTTCACCTTCTCCTTCTCCTTCTTCTACTTCTTCTGATTCACCCTCCAGACTTCACCTTCTCCTTCTCCTTCTTCTACTTCTTCTGATTCACCCTCCAGACTTCACATTCTCCTTCTCGTTCTTCTACTTCTTCTGCTTCTCCCTCCAGACTTCACCTTCTCCTGCTCCTTCTTCTGCTTCTTCTGATTCACCCTCCAGACTTCACCTTCTCCTTCTCCTTCTTCTACTTCTTCTGATTCACCCTCCAGACTTCACCTTCTCCTTCTCCTTCTTCTACTTCTTCTGATTCTCCCTCCAGACTTCACCTTCTCCTTCTCCTTCTTCTGCTTCTTCTGATTCACCCTCCTGACTTCACCTTCTCCTTCTCCTTCTTCTGCTTCTTCTGCTTCACCCTCCAGACTTCACCTTCTCCTTCTCCTTCTTCTGCTTCTTCTGCTTCACCCTCCAGACTTCACCTTCTCCTTCTCCTTCTTCTGCTTCTTCTGCTTCACCCTACTGACTTCACCTTCTCCTTCTCCTTCTTCTACTTCTTCTGATTCACGCTCCAGACTTCACCTTCTCCTTCTCCTTCTTCTGCTTCTTCTGCTATGCCCTCCAGATTTCACCTTCTCCTTCTCCTTCTTCTACTTCTTCTGCTATGCCCTCCAGATTTCACCTTCTCCTTCTCCTTCTTCTGCTTCTTCTGCTTCACCCTCCTGACTTCACCTTCTCCTTCTCCTTCTTCTACTTCTTCTGATTCACCCTCCAGACTTCACCTTCTCCTTCTCCTTCTTCTGCTTCTTCTGCTTCACCCTCCAGACTTCACCTTCTCCTTCTCCTTCTTCTGCTTCTTCTGCTGCGCCCTCCAGACTTCACCTTCTCCTTCTCCTTCTTCTGCTTCTTCTGCTTCACCCTCCTGACTTCACCTTCTCCTTCTCCTTCTTCTACTTCTTCTGCTTCACCCCCCTGACTTCACCTTCTCCTTCTCCTTCTTCTGCTTCTTCTGATTCACCCTCCTAACTTCACCTTCTCCTTCTCCTTCTTCTGCTTCTTCTGATTCACCCTCCTGACTTCACCTTCTCCTTCTCCTTCTTCTGATTCTTCTGATTCACCCTCCAGACTTCACCTTCTCCTTCTCCTTCTTCTGCTTCTTCTGATTCAATCTCCTGACTTCACCTTCTCCTTCTCCTTCTTCTACTTCTTCTGATTCACCCTCCTGACTTCACCTTCTCCTTCTCCTTCTTCTACTTCTTCTGCTTCACCCTCCAGACTTCACCTTCTCCTTCTCCTTCTTCTACTTCTTCTGAATCACCCTCCAGACTTCACCTTCTCCTTCTCCTTCTTCTGCTTCTTCTGATTCTCCCTCCAGACTTCACCTTCTCCTTCTCCTTATTCTGCTTCTTCTGATTCACCCTCCAGACTTCACCTTCTCCTTCTCCTTCTTCTGCTTCTTCTGCTGCGCCCTCCAGACTTCACCTTCTCCTTCTCCTTCTTCTGCTTCTTCTGCTTCACCCTCCTGACTTCACCTTCTCCTTCTCCTTCTTCTACTTCTTCTGCTTCACCCCCCTGACTTCATCTTCTCCTTCTCCTTCTTCTGCTTCTTCTGATTCACCCTCCTAACTTCACCTTCTCCTTCTCCTTCTTCTGCTTCTTCTGATTCACCCTCCTGACTTCACCTTCTCCTTCTCCTTCTTCTGATTCTTCTGATTCACCCTCCAGACTTCACCTTCTCCTTCTCCTTCTTCTGCTTCTTCTGATTCAATCTCCTGACTTCACCTTCTCCTTCTCCTTCTTCTACTTCTTCTGATTCACCCTACTGACTTCACCTTCTCCTTCTCCTTCTTCTACTTCTTCTGCTTCACCCTCCAGACTTCACCTTCTCCTTCTCCTTCTTCTACTTCTTCTGATTCACCCTCCAGACTTCACCTTCTCCTTCTCCTTCTTCTGCTTCTGCTGATTCACCCTCCAGACTTCACCTTCTCCTTCTCCTTATTCTGCTTCTTCTGATTCACCCTCCAGACTTCACCTTCTCCATCTCCTTCTTCTGCTTCTTCTGATTCACCCTCCAGACTTCACCTTCTCCTTCTCCTTCTTCTGCTTCTTCTGATTCACCCTCCAGACTTCACATTCTCCTTCTCCTTCTTCTACTTCTTCTGAGTCACCCTCCAGACTTCACCTTCTCCTTCTCCTTCTTCTGCTTCTTCTGATTCACCCTCCAGACTTCGCCTTCTCCTTCTCCTTCTTCTACTTCTTCTGATTCACCCTCCAGACTTCACCTTCTCCTTCTCCTTCTTCTACTTCTTCTGATACACCCTCCAGTCTTCACCTTCTCCTTCTCCTTCTTCTGCTTCTTCTGATTCACCCTCCAGACTTCACCTTCTCCTTCTCCTTCTTCTGCTCCTTCTGATTCACCCTCCTGACTTCACCTTCTCCTTCTCCTTCTTCTACCTCTTCTGATTCACCCTCCAGACTTCACCTTCTCCTTCTCCTTCTTCTACTTCTTCTGATTCACCCTCCAGACTTCACCTTCTCCTTCTACTTCTTCTGCTTCTTCTGATTCACCCTCCAGACTTCACCTTCTGCTTCTCCTTCTTCTGCTTCTTCTGATTCACCCTCCAGACTTCACCTTCTCCTTCTCCTTCTTCTGCTTCTTCTGATTCACCCTCCAGACTTCACCTTCTCCTTCTCCTTCTTCTGCTTCTTCTGATTCACCCTCCAGACTTCACCTTCTCCTTCTCCTTCTTCTACTTCTTCTGATTCAACCTCCAGACTTCACCTTCTCCTTCTCCTTCTTCTGCTTCTTCTGATTCACCCTCCAGACTTCACCTTCTCCTTCTCCTTCGTCTACTTCTTCTGATTCACCCTCCAGACTTCACCTTCTCCTTCTACTTCTTCTGCTTCTTCTGATTCACACTCCAGACTTGACCTTCTCCTTCTCCTTCTTCTACTTCTTCTGATTCACCCTCCAGACTTCACCTTCTCCTTCTCCTTCTTCTACTTCTTCTGATTCACCCTCCAGACTTCACATTTTCCTTCTCGTTCTTCTACTTCTTCTGCTTCTCACTCCAGACTTCACCTTCTCCTTCTCCTTCTTCTGCTTCTTCTGATTCACCCTCCAGACTTCACCTTCTCCTTCTCCTTCTTCTACTTCTTCTGATTCACCCTCCTGACTTCATCTTCTCCTTCTCCTTCTTCTGCTTCTTCTGCTTCACCCTCCAGACTTCACCTTCTCCTTCTTCTGCTTCTTCTGCTTCACCCTCCAGACTTCACCTTCTCCTTCTCCTTCTTCTGCTTCTTCTGCTTCACCCTCCTGACATCACCTTCTCCTTCTCCTTCTTCTACTTCTTCTGATTCACCCTCCAGACTTCACCTTCTCCTTCTCCTTCTTCTGCTTCTTCTGCTTCACCCTCCAGACTTCACCTTCTCCTTCTCCTTCTTCTGCTTCTTCTGCTACGCCCTCCAGACTTCACCTTCTCCTTCTCCTTCTTCTGCTTCTTCTGCTTCACCCTCCAGACTTCACCTTGTCCTTCTCCTTCTTCTGCTTCTTCTGCTTCACCCTCCTGACTTCACCTTCTCCTTCTCCTTCTTCTACTTCTTCTGATTCACCCTCCAGACTTCACCTTCTCCTTCTCCTTCTTCTGCTTCTTCTGCTTCACCCTCCAGACTTCACCTTCTCCTTCTCCTTCTTCTGCTTCTTCTGCTTCACCCTCCTGACTTCACCTTCTCCTTCTCCTTCTTCTACTTCTTCTGCTTCATCCCCCTGACTTCACCTTCTCCTTCTCCTTCTTCTGCTTCTTCTGATTCACCCTCCTAACTTCACCTTCTCCTTCTCCTTCTTCTGATTCTTCTGATTCACCCTCCTGACTTCACCTTCTCCTTCTCCTTCTTCTGATTCTTCTGATTCACCCTCCAGACTTCACCTTCTCCTTCTCCTTCTTCTGCTTCTTCTGATTCACCCTCCTGACTTCACCTTCTCCTTCTCCTTCTTCTACTTCTTCTGATTCACCCTCCTGACTTCACCTTCTCCTTCTCCTTCTTCTACTTCTTCTGCTTCACCCTCCAGACTTCACCTTCTCCTTCTCCTTCTTCTACTTCTTCTGATTCACCCTCCAGACTTCACCTTCTCCTTCTACTTCTTCTGCTTCTTCTGATTCACCCTCCAGACTTCACCTTCTGATTCTCCTTCTTCTGCTTCTTCTGATTCACCCTCCAGACTTCACCTTCTCCTTCTCCTTCTTCTGCTTCTTCTGATTCACCCTCCAGACTTCACCTTCTCCTTCTCCTTCTTCTGCTTCTTCTGATTCACCCTCCAGACTTCACCTTCTCCTTCTCCTTCTTCTACTTCTTCTGATTCAACCTCCAGACTTCACCTTCTCCTTCTCCTTCTTCTGCTTCTTCTGATTCACCCTCCAGACTTCACCTTCTCCTTCTCCTTCGTCTACTTCTTCTGATTCACCCTTCAGACTACACCTTCTCCTTCTCCTTCTTCTACTTCTTCTGATTCACCCTCCAGACTTCACCTTCTCCTTCTACTTCTTCTGCTTCTTCTTATTCACCCTCCAGAATCCACCTTCTCCTTCTCCTTCTTCTACTTCTTCTGATTCACCCTCCAGACTTCACCTTCTCCTTCTCCTTCTTCTACTTCTTCTGATTCACCCTCCAGACTTCACATTCTGCTTCTCGTTCTTCTACTTCTTCTGCTTCTCCCTCCAGACTTCACCTTCTCCTTCTCCTTCTTCTGCTTCTTCTGATTCACCCTCCAGACTTCACCTTCTCCTTCTCCTTCTTCTACTTCTTCTGATTCACCCTCCTGACTTCACCTTCTCCTTCTCCTTCTTCTGCTTCTTCTGCTTCACCCTCCAGACTTCACCTTCTCCTTCTCCTTCTTCTGCTTCTTCTGCTTCACCCTCCAGACTTCACCTTCTCCTTCTC
Organism: Somniosus microcephalus; assembly: GCF_052327205.1. Taxonomy (NCBI): domain Eukaryota; kingdom Metazoa; phylum Chordata; class Chondrichthyes; order Squaliformes; family Somniosidae; genus Somniosus; species Somniosus microcephalus. Next base: position 513,286 of record NW_028225184.1, read on the forward strand.
CTTCTTCTGCTTCTTCTGCTTCACCCTCCTGACATCACCTTCTCCTTCTCCTTCTTCTCCTTCTTCTGATTCACCCTCCAGACTTCACCTTCTCCTTCTCCTTCTTCTGCTTCTTCTGCTTCACCCTCCAGACTTCACCTTCTCCTTCTCCTTCTTCTGCTTCTTCTGCTTCACCCTCCAGACTTCACCTTCTCCTTCTCCTTCTTCTGCTTCTTCTGCTTCACCCTCCTGACTTCACCTTCTCCTTCTCCTTCTCCTACTTCTTCTGATTCACCCTCCAGACTTCACCTTCTCCTTCTCCTTCTTCTGATTCTTCTGATTCAAACTCCAGACTTCACCTTCTCCTTCTCCTTCTTCTGCTTCTTCTGATTCACCCTCCTAACTTCACCTTCTCCTTCTCCTTCTTCTGCTTCTTCTGATTCACCCTCCAGACTTCACCTTCTCCTTCTCCTTCTTCTGCTTCTTCTGATTCAATCTCCTGACTTCACCTTCTCCTTCTCCTTCTTCTACTTCTTCTGATTCACCCTCCTGACTTCACCTTCTCCTTCTCCTTCTTCTACTTCTTCTGCTTCACCCTCCAGACTTCACCTTCTCCTTCTCCTTCTTCTACTTCTTCTGATTCACCCTCCAGACTTCACCTTCTCCTTCTCCTTCTTCTGCTTCTTCTGATTCACCCTCCAGACTTCACCTTCTCCTTCTCCTTATTCTGCTTCTTCTGATTCACCCTCCAGACTTCACCTTCTCCTTCTCCTTCTTCTGCTTCTTCTGCTGCGCCCTCCAGACTTCACCTTCTCCTTCTCCTTCTCTGCTTCTTCTGCTTCACCCTCCTGACTTCATCTTCTCCTTCTCCTTCTTCTACTTCTTCTGCTTCACCCCCCTGACTTCACCTTCTCCTTCTCCTTCTTCTGCTTCTTCTGATTCACCCTCCTAACTTCACCTTCTCCTTCTCCTTCTTCTGCTTCTTCTGATTCACCCTCCTGACTTCACCTTCTCCTACTCCTTCTTCTGATTCTTCTGATTCACCCTCCAGACTTCACCTTCTCCTTCTCCTTCTTCTGCTTCTTCTGATTCAATCTCCTGACTTCACCTTCTCCTTCTCCTTCTTCTACTTCTTCTGATTCACCCTCCTGACTTCACCTTCTCCTTCTCCTTCTTCTACTTCTTCTGCTTCACCCTCCAGACTTCACCTTCTCCTTCTCCTTCTTCTACTTCTTCTGCTTCACCCTCCAGACTTCACCTTCTCCTTCTCCTTCTTCTACTTCTTCTGATTCACCCTCCAGACTTCACCTTCTCCTTCTCCTTCTTCTGCTTCTTCTGATTCACCCTCCAGACTTCACCTTCTCCTTCTCCTTATTCTGCTTCTTCTGATTCACCCTCCAGACTTCACCTTCTCCATCTCCTTCTTCTGCTTCTTCTGATTCACCCTCCAGACTTCACCTTCTCCTTCTCCTTCTTCTGCTTCTTCTGATTCACCCTCCAGACTTCACCTTCTCCTTCTCCTTCTTCTGCTTCTTCTGATTCACCCTCCAGACTTCACCTTCTCCTTCTCCTTCTTCTGCTTCTTCTGATTCACCCTCCATACTTCACCTTCTCCTTCTCCTTCTTCTGCTTCTTCTTATTCACCCTCCAGACTTCACCTTCTCCTTCTCCTTCGTCTACTTCTTCTGATTCACCCTCCAGACTACACCTTCTCCTTCTCCTTCTTCTATTTCTTCTGATTCACCCTCCAGACTTCACCTTCTTCTTTTCCTTCTTCTGCTTCTTCTGATTCACCCTCCAGACTTCACCTTCCCCTTCTCCTTCTTCTACTTCTTCTGATTCACCCTCCAGACTTCACCTTCTCCTTCTCCTTCTTCTACTTCTTCTGATTCACCCTCCAGACTTCACCTTCTCCTTCTCCTTCTTCTACTTCTTCTGCTTCTCACTCCAGACTTCACCTTCTCCTTCTCCTTCTTCTGCTTCTTCTGATTCACCCTCCAGACTTCACCTTCTAATTCTCCTTCTTCTTCTTCTTCTGATTCACCCTCCAGACTTCACCTTCTCCTTCTCCTTCTTCTACTTCTTCTGATTCACCCTCCAGACTTTACCTTCTCCTTCTCCTTCTTCTACTTCTTCTGATTCAGCCTCCTGACTTCACCTTCTCCTTCTCCTTCTTCTGCTTCATCTGCTTCACCCTCCAGACTACATCTTCTCCTTCTCCTTCTTCTGCTTCTTCTGCTTCACTCTCCTGACTTCACCTTCTCCTTCTCCTTCTTCTACTTCTTCTGATTCACCCTCCAGACTTCACCATCTCCTTCTCCTTCTTCTGCTTCTTCTGCTTCACCCTCCAGACTTCACCTTCTCCTTCTCCTTCTTCTGCTTCTTCTGCTTCGCCCTCCAGACTTCACCTTCTCCTTCTCCTTCTTCTGCTTCTTCTGCTTCACCCTCCAGACTTCACCTTCTCCTTCTCCTTCTTCTGCTTCTTCTGCTTCACCCTCCTGGCTTCACCTTCTCCTTCTCCTTCTTCTACTTCTTCTGATTCACCCTCCAGACTTCACCTTCTCCTTCCCCTTCTTCTGCTTCTTCTGCTTCACCCTCCAGACTTCACCTTCTCCTTCTGCTTCTTCTGCTTCTTCTGCTGCGCCCTCCAGACTTCACCTTCTCCTTCTCCTTCTTCTGCTTCTTCTGCTTCACCCTCCAGACTTTACCTTCTCCTTCTCCTTCTTCTACTTCTTCTGATTCACCCTCCTGACTTCACCTTCTCCTTCTCCTTCTTCTGCTTCTTCTGCTTCACCCTCCAGACTTCACCTTCTCCTTCTCCTTCTTCTGCTTCTTCTGCTTCACCCTCCACACTTCACCTTCTCCTTCTCCTTCGTCTACTTCTTCTGATTCACCCTCCAGACTTCTCCTTCTCCTTTTCCTTCTTCTGCTTCTTCTGATTCACCCTCCAGACTTCACCTTCCCCTTCTCCTTCTTCTACTTTTTCTGATTCACCCTCCAGACTTCACCTTCTCCTTCTCCTTCTTCTACTTCTTCTGATTCACAATCCAGACTTCACCTTCTCCTTCTCCTTCTTCTGCTTCTTCTGCTTCTCACTCCAGACTTCACCTTCTCCTTCTCCTTCTTCTGCTTCTTCTGATTCACCCTCCAGACTTCACCTTCTAATTCTCCTTCTTCTTCTTCTTCTGATTCACCCTCCAGACTTCACCTTCTCCTTCTCCTTCTTCTACTTCTTCTGATTCACCCTCCAGACTTTACCTTCTCCTTCTTCTACTTCTTCTGATTCACCCTCCTGACTTCACCTTCTCCTTCTCCTTCTTCTGCTTCTTCTGCTTCACCCTCCAGACTTCACCTTCTCCTTCTCCTTCTTCTGCTTCTTCTGATTCACCCTCCAGACTTCACCTTCTAATTCTCCTTCTTCTTCTTCTTCTGAATAACCCTCCAGACTTCACCTTCTCCTTCTCCTTCTTCTACTTCTTCTGATTCACCCTCCAGTCTTCACCTTCTCCTTCTCCTTCTTCTGCTTCTTCTGATTCACCCTCCAGACTTCACCTTCTCCTTCTCCTTCTTCTGCTTCTTCTGATTCACCCTCCTGACTTCACCTTCTCCTTCTCCTTCTTCTGCTTCTTCTGATTCACCCTCCAGACTTCACCTTCTCCTTCTCCTTCTTCTACTTCTTCTGATTCACCCTCCAGACTTCACCTTCTCCTTCTACTCCTTCTCCTTCTTCTGAATCACCCTCCAGATTTCACCTTCTCCTTCTCCTTCTTCTGCTTCTTCTGATTTACCCTCCAGACTTCACCTTCTCCTTCTCCTTCTTCTGCTTCTTCTGATTCACCCTCCAGACTTCACATTCTCCTTCTCCTTCTTCTGCTTCTTCTGATTCACCCTCCAGACTTCACCTTCTCCTTCTCCTTCTTCTACTTTTTCTGATTCACCCTCCAGACTTCACCTTCTCCTTCTCCTTCTCCTGCTTCTTCTGATTTACCCTCCAGACTTGACCTTCTCCTTCTCCTTCTTCTGCTTCTTCTGATTCACCCTCCAGACTTCACCTTCTCCTTCTCCTTCTTCTACTTTTTCTGATTCACCCTCCAGACTTCACCTTCTCCTTCTCCTTCTCCTGCTTCTTCTGATTTACCCTCCAGACTTGACCTTCTCCTTCTCCTTCTTCTGCTTCTTCTGATTCACCCTCCAGACTTCACCTTCTCCTTCTCCTTCTTCTGCTTCTTCTGATTCACCCTTCAGACTTCACCTTCTCCTTCTCCTTCTTCTGCTTCTTCTGATTCACCCTCCAGACCTCACCTTCTCCTTCTCCTTCTTCTACTTCTTCTGATTCACCCTGCAGACTTCATCTTCTCCTTCTCCTTCTTCTGCTTCTTCTGATTCACCCTCCAGACTTCACATTCTCCTTCTCCTTCTTCTGCTTCTTCTGATTCACCCTCCAGACTTCGCCTTCTCCTTCTCCTTCTTCTACTTCTTCTGATTCACCCTTCAGACTTCAACTTCTCCTTCTCCTTCTTCTACTTCTTCTGATTCACCCTCCAGTTTTCACCTTCTCCTTCTCCTTCATCTGCTTCTTCTGATTCACCCTCCAGACTTCACCTTCTCCTTCTCCTTCTTCTGCTTCTTCTGATTCACCCTCCTGACTTCACCTTCTCCTTCTCCTTATACTGCTTCTTCTGAATCACCCTCCAGACTTCACCATCTCCTTCTCCTTCTTCTACTTCTTCTGATTCACCCTCCAGACTTCACCTTCTCCTTCTACTTCTTCTGCTTGTTCTGATTCACCCTCCAGACTTCACCTTCTCCTTCTCCTTCTTCTGCTTCTTCTGATTCACCCTCCAGACTTCACCTTCTCCTTCTCCTTCTTCTGCTTCTTCTGATACACCCTCCAGACTTCACCTTCTCCTTCTCCTTTTTCTGCTTCTTCTGATTCACCCTCCATACTTCACCTTCTCCTTCTCCTTCTTCTGCTTCTTCTTATTCACCCTCCAGACTTCACCTTCTCCTTCTCCTTCGTCTACTTCTTCTGATTCACCCTCCAGACTACACCTTCTCCTTCTCCTTCTTCTACTTCTTCTGATTCACCCTCCAGACTTCACCTTCTCCTTCTCCTTCTTCTGCTTCTTCTGATTCACCCTCCAGACTTCACCTTCCGCTTCTCCTTCTTCTACTTCTTCTGATTCACCCTCCAGACTTCACCTTCTCCTTCTCCTTCTTCTACTTCTTCTGATTCACCCTCCAGACTTCACCTTCTCCTTCTCCTTCTTCTACTTCTTCTGCTTCTCACTCCAGACTTCACCTTCTCCTTCTCCTTCTTCTGCTTCTTCTGATTCACCCTCCAGACTTCACCTTCTAATTCTCCTTCTTCTACTTCTTCTGATTCACCCTCCAGACTTCACCTTCTCCTTCTCCTTCTTCTACTTCTTCTGATTCACCCTCCAGACTTCATCTTCTCCTTCTCCTTCTTCTACTTCTTCTGATTCACCCTCCTGACTTCACCTTCTCCTTCTCCTTCTTCTGCTTCTTCTGCTTCACCCTCCAGACTTCACCTTCTCCTTCTCCTTCTTCTGCTTCTTCTGCTTCAACCCCCAGACTTCACCTTCTCCTTCTCCTTCTTCTGCTTCTTCTGCTTCACCCTCCTGAACTCACCTTCTCCTTCTCCTTCTTCTACTTCTTCTGATTCACCCTCCAGACTTCACCTTCTCCTTCTACTTCTTCTGCTTCTTCTGCTTCACCCTCCAGACTTCACCTTCTCCTTCTTCTGCTTCTTCTGCTTCGCTCTCCAGACTTCACCTTCTCCTTCTCCTTCTTCTGCTTCTTCTGCTTCACCCTCCAGACTTCACCTTCTCCTTCTCCTTCTTCTGCTTCTTCTGCTTCACCCTCCTGGCTTCACATTCTCCTTCTCCTTCTTCTACTTCTTCTGATTCACCCTGCAGACTTCATCTTCTCCTTCCCCTTCTTCTGCTTCTTCTGATTCACCCTCCAGACTTCACCTTCTCCTTCTCCTTTTTCTGCTTCTTCTGATTCACCCTCCAGACTTCGCCTTCTCCTTATCCTTCTTCTACTTCTTCTGATTCACCCTCCAGACTTCAACTTCTCCTTCTCCTTCTTCTACTTCTTCTGATTCACCCTCCAGTTTTCACCTTCTCCTTCTCCTTCATCTGCTTCTTCTGATTCACCCTCCAGACTTCACCTTCTCCTTCTCCTTCTTCTCCTTCTTCTGCTTCTTCTGATTCACCCTCCAGACTTCACCTTCTCCTTCTCCTTCTTCTACTTCTTCTGATTCAGCCTCCAGACTTCACCTTCTCCTTCTACTTCTTCTGCTTGTTCTGATTCACCCTCCAGACTTCACCTTCTCCTTCTCCTTCTTCTGCTTCTTCTGATTCACCCTCCAGACTTCACCTTCTCCTTCTCCTTCTTCTGCTTCTTCTGATTGACCCTCCAGACTTCACCTTCTCCTTCTCCTTCTTCTGCTTCTTCTGATTCACCCTCAAGACTTCACCTTCTCCTTCTCCTTCTTCTGCTTCTTCTGATTCACCCTCCATACTTCACCTTCTCCTTCTCCTTCTTCTGCTTCTTCTTATTCACCCTCCAGACTTCACCTTCTCCTTCGTCTACTTCTTCTGATACACCCTCCAGACTACACCTTCTCCTTCTCCTTCTTCTACTTCTTCTGATTCACCCTCCAGACTTCACCTTCTACTTCTCCTTCTTCTGCTTCTTCTGATTCACCCTCCAGACTTCACCTTCCGCTTCTCCTTCTTCTACTTCTTCTGATTCACCCTCCAGACTTCACCTTCTCCTTCTCCTTCTTCTACTTCTTCTGATTCACCCTCCAGACTTCACCTTCTCCTTCTCCTTCTTCTACTTCTTCTGCTTCTCACTCCAGACTTCACCTTCTCCTTCTCCTTCTTCTGATTCACCCTCCAGACTTCACCTTCTAATTCTCCTTCTTCTACTTCTTCTGATTCACCCTCCAGACTTCACCTTCTCCTTCTCCTTCTTCTACTTCTTCTGATTCACCCTCCAGACTTCACCTTCTCCTTCTCCTTCTTCTACTTCTTGTGATTCACCCTCCTGACTTCACCTTCTCCTTCTCCTTCTTCTGCTTCTTCTGCTTCACCCTCCAGACTTCACCTTCTCCTTCTCCTTCTTCTGCTTCTTCTGCTTCACCCCCAGACTTCACCTTCTCCTTCTCCTTCTTCTGCTTCTTCTGCTTCACCCTCCTGAACTCACCTTCTCCTTCTCCTTCTTCTACTTCTTCTGATTCACCCTCCAGACTTCACCTTCTCCTTCTACTTCTTCTGCTTCTTCTGCTTCACCCTCCAGACTTCACCTTCTCCTTCTCCTTCTTCTGCTTCTTCTGCTTCGCCCTCCAGACTTCACCTTCTACTTCTCCTTCTTCTGCTTCTTCTGCTTCACCCTCCAGACTTCACCTTCTCCTTCTCCTTCTTCTGCTTCTTCTGCTTCACCCTCCTGGCTTAACCTTCTCCTTCTCCTTCTTCTACTTCTTCTGATTCACCCTGCAGACTTCATCTTCTCCTTCCCCTTCTTCTGCCTCTTCTGATTCACCCTCCAGACTTCACCTTCTCCTTATCCTTTTTCTGCTTCTTCTGATTCACCCTCCAGACTTCGCCTTCTCCTTCTCCTTCTTCTACTTCTTCTGATTCACCCTCCAGACTTCAACTTCTCCTTCTCCTTCTTCTACTTCTTCTGATTCACCCTCCAGTTTTCACCTTCTCCTTCTCCTTTATCTGCTTCTTCTGATTCACCCTCCAGACTTCACCTTCTCCTTCTCCTTCTTCTGCTTCTTCTGATTCACCCTCCAGACTTCACCTTCTCCTTCTCCTTCTTCTACTTCTTCTGATTCACCCTCCAGACTTCACCTTCTCCTTCTACTTCTTCTGCTTGTTCTGATTCACCCTCCAGACTTCACCTTCTCCTTCTCCTTCTTCTGCTTCTTCTGATTCACCCTCCAGACTTCACCTTCTCCTTCTCCTTCTACTGCTTCTTCTGAATCACCCTCCAGACTTCACCATCTCCTTCTCCTTCTTCTACTTCTTCTGATTCACCCTCCAGACTTCACCTTCTCCTTCTACTTCTTCTGCTTGTTCTGATTCACCCTCCAGACTTCATCTTCTCCTTCTCCTTCTTCTACTTCTTCTGATTCACCCTCCTGACTTCACCTTCTCCTTCTCCTTCTTCTGCTTCTTCTGCTTCACCCTCCAGACTTCACCTTCTCCTTCTCCTTCTTCTGCTTCTTCTGCTTCAACCCCCAGACTTCACCTTCTCCTTCTCCTTCTTCTGCTTCTTCTGCTTCACCCTCCTGAACTCACCTTCTCCTTCTCCTTCTTCTACTTCTTCTGATTCACCCTCCAGACTTCACCTTCTCCTTCTACTTCTTCTGCTTCTTCTGATTCACCCTCCAGACTTCACCTTCTCCTTCTCCTTCTTCTCCTTCTTCTGCTTCTTCTGATTCACCCTCCAGACTTCACCTTCTCCTTCTCCTTCTTCTACTTCTTCTGATTCACCCTCCAGACTTCACCTTCTCCTTCTACTTCTTCTGCTTTTTCTGATTCACCCTCCAGACTTCACCTTCTCCTTCTCCTTCTTCTGCTTCTTCTGATTCACCCTCCAGACTTCACCTTCTCCTTCTCCTTCTTCTGCTTCTTCTGATTGACCCTCCAGACTTCACCTTCTCCTTCTCCTTCTTCTGCTTCTTCTGATTCACCCTCAAGACTTCACCTTCTCCTTCGCCTTCTTCTGCTTCTTCTGATTCACCCTCCATACTTCACCTTCTCCTTCTCCTTCTTCTGCTTCTTCTTATTCACCCTCCAGACTTCACCTTCTCCTTCGTCTACTTCTTCTGATACACCCTCCAGACTAAACCTTCTCCTTCTCCTTCTTCTACTTCTTCTGATTCACCCTCCAGACTTCACCTTCTACTTCTCCTTCTTCTGCTTCTTCTGATTCACCCTCCAGACTTCACCTTCCGCTTCTCCTTCTTCTACTTCTTCTGATTCACCCTCCAGACTTCACCTTCTCCTTCTCCTTCTTCTACTTCTTCTGATTCACCCTCCAGACTTCACCTTCTCCTTCTCCTTCTTCTACTTCTTCTGCTTCTCACTCCAGACTTCACCTTCTCCTTCTCCTTCTTCTGATTCACCCTCCAGACTTCACCTTCTAATTCTCCTTCTTCTACTTCTTCTGATTCACCCTCCAGACTTCACCTTCTCCTTCTCCTTCTTCTACTTCTTCTGATTCACCCTCCAGACTTCACCTTCTCCTTCTCCTTCTTCTACTTCTTGTGATTCACCCTCCTGACTTCACCTTCTCCTTCTCCTTCTTCTGCTTCTTCTGCTTCACCCTCCAGACTTCACCTTCTCCTTCTCCTTCTTCTGCTTCTTCTGCTTCACCCCCCAGACTTCACCTTCTCCTTCTCCTTCTTCTGCTTCTTCTGCTTCACCCTCCTGAACTCACCTTCTCCTTCTCCTTCTTCTACTTCTTCTGATTCACCCTCCAGACTTCACCTTCTCCTTCTACTTCTTCTGCTTCTTCTGCTTCACCCTCCAGACTTCACCTTCTCCTTCTCCTTCTTCTGCTTCTTCTGCTTCGCCCTCCAGACTTCACCTTCTACTTCTCCTTCTTCTGCTTCTTCTGCTTCACCCTCCAGACTTCACCTTCTCCTTCTCCTTCTTCTGCTTCTTCTGCTTCACCCTCCTGGCTTAACCTTCTCCTTCTCCTTCTTCTACTTCTTCTGATTCACCCTGCAGACTTCATCTTCTCCTTCCCCTTCTTCTGCTTCTTCTGATTCACCCTCCAGACTTCACCTTCTCCTTATCCTTTTTCTGCTTCTTCTGATTCACCCTCCAGACTTCGCCTTCTCCTTCTCCTTCTTCTACTTCTTCTGATTCACCCTCCAGACTTCAACTTCTCCTTCTCCTTCTTCTACTTCTTCTGATTCACCCTCCAGTTTTCACCTTCTCCTTCTCCTTTATCTGCTTCTTCTGATTCACCCTCCAGACTTCACCTTCTCCTTCTCCTTCTTCTGCTTCTTCTGATTCACCCTCCAGACTTCACCTTCTCCTTCGCCTTCTTCTACTTCTTCTGATTCACCCTCCAGACTTCACCTTCTCCTTCTACTTCTTCTGCTTGTTCTGATTCACCCTCCAGACTTCACCTTCTCCTTCTCCTTCTTCTGCTTCTTCTTATTCACCCTCCAGACTTCACCTTCTCCTTCGTCTACTTCTTCTGATACACCCTCCAGACTGCACCTTCTCCTTCTCCTTCTTCTACTTGTTCTGATTCCCCCTCCAGACTTCACCTTCTACTTCTCCTTCTTCTGCTTCTTCTGATTCACCCTCCAGACTTCACCTTCCGCTTCTCCTTCTTCTACTTCTTCTGATTCACCCTCCAGACTTCACCTTCTCCTTCTCCTTCTTCTACTTCTTCTGATTCACCCTCCAGACTTCACCTTCTCCTTCTCCTTCTTCTACTTCTTCTGCTTCTCACTCCAGACTTCACCTTCTCCTTCTCCTTCTTCTGATTCACCCTCCAGACTTCACCTTCTAATTCTCCTTCTTCTACTTCTTCTGATTCACCCTCCAGACTTCACCTTCTCCTTCTCCTTCTTCTACTTCTTCTGATTCACCCTCCAGACTTCACCTTCTCCTTCTCCTTCTTCTACTTCTTGTGATTCACCCTCCTGACTTCACCTTCTCCTTCTCCTTCTTCTGCTTCTTCTGCTTCACCCTCCAGACTTCACCTTCTCCTTCTCCTTCTTCTGCTTCTTCTGCTTCACCCCCCAGACTTCACCTTCTCCTTCTCCTTCTTCTGCTTCTTCTGCTTCACCCTCCTGAACTCACCTTCTCCTTCTCCTTCTTCTACTTCTTCTGATTCACCCTCCAGACTTCACCTTCTCCTTCTACTTCTTCTGCTTCTTCTGCTTCACCCTCCAGACTTCACCTTCTCCTTCTCCTTCTTCTGCTTCTTCTGCTTCGCCCTCCAGACTTCACCTTCTACTTCTCCTTCTTCTGCTTCTTCTGCTTCACCCTCCAGACTTCACCTTCTCCTTCTCCTTCTTCTGCTTCTTCTGCTTCACCCTCCTGGCTTAACCTTCTCCTTCTCCTTCTTCTACTTCTTCTGATTCACCCTGCAGACTTCATCTTCTCCTTCCCCTTCTTCTGCTTCTTCTGATTCACCCTCCAGACTTCACCTTCTCCTTATCCTTTTTCTGCTTCTTCTGATTCACCCTCCAGACTTCGCCTTCTCCTTCTCCTTCTTCTACTTCTTCTGATTCACCCTCCAGACTTCAACTTCTCCTTCTCCTTCTTCTACTTCTTCTGATTCACCCTCCAGTTTTCACCTTCTCCTTCTCCTTTATCTGCTTCTTCTGATTCACCCTCCAGACTTCACCTTCTCCTTCTCCTTCTTCTGCTTCTTCTGATTCACCCTCCAGACTTCACCTTCTCCTTCGCCTTCTTCTACTTCTTCTGATTCACACTCCAGACTTCACCTTCTCCTTCTACTTCTTCTGCTTGTTCTGATTCACCCTCCAGACTTCACCTTCTCCTTCTCCTTCTTCTGCTTCTTCTGATTCACCCTCCAGACTTCACCTTCTCCTTCTCCTTCTACTGCTTCTTCTGAATCACCCTCCAGACTTCACCATCTCCTTCTCCTTCTTCTACTTCTTCTGATTCACCCTCCAGACTTCACCTTCTCCTTCTACTTCTTCTGCTTGTTCTGATTCACCCTCCAGACTTCACCTTCTCCTTCTCCTTCTTCTGCTTCTTCTGATTCACCCTCCAGACTTCACCTTCTCCTTCTCCTTCTTCTGCTTCTTCTGATTCACCCTCCAGACTTCACCTTCTCCTTCTCCTTCTTCTGCTTCTTCTGATTCACCCTCCATACTTCACCTTCTCCTTCTCCTTCTTCTGCTTCTTCTTATTCACCCTCCAGACTTCACCTTCTCCTTCTCCTTCTTCTACTTCTTCTGATTCACCCTCCAGACTTCACATTCTCCTTCTCCTTCTTCTGATTCTTCTGATTCACCCTCCAGACTTCACCTTCTCCTTCTCCTTCTTCTGCTTCTTCTTATTCACCCTCCAGACTTCACCTTCTCCTTCGTCTACTTCTTCTGATACACCCTCCAGACTAAACCTTCTCCTTCTCCTTCTTCTACTTCTTCTGATTCACCCTCCAGACTTCACCTTCTACTTCTCCTTCTTCTGCTTCTTCTGATTCACCCTCCAGACTTCACCTTCCGCTTCTCCTTCTTCTACTTCTTCTGATTCACCCTCCAGACTTCACCTTCTCCTTCTCCTTCTTCTGCTTCTTCTGATTCACCCTCCAGACTTCACCTTCTCCTTCTCCTTCTTCTGCTTCTTCTGATTCACCCTCCAGACTTCACCTTCTCCTTCTCCTTCTTCTACTTCTTCTGATTCAACCTCCAGACTTCACCTTCTCCTTCTCCTTCTTCTGCTTCTTCTGATTCACCCTCCAGACTTCACCTTCCGCTTCTCCTTCTTCTACTTCTTCTGATTCACCCTCCAGACTTCACCTTCTCCTTCTCCTTCTTCTACTTCTTCTGATGCACCCTCCAGACTTCACCTTCTCCTTCTCCTTCTTCTACTTCTTCTGCTTCTCACTCCAGACTTCACCTTCTCCTTCTCCTTCTTCTGCTTCTTCTGATTCACCCTCCAGACTTCACCTTCTAATTCTCCTTCTTCTACTTCTTCTGATTCACCCTCCAGACTTCACCTTCTCCTTCTCCTTCTTCTACTTCTTCTGATTCACCCTCCAGACTTCATCTTCTCCTTCTCCTTCTTCTACTTCTTCTGATTCACCCTCCTGACTTCACCTTCTCCTTCTCCTTCTTCTGCTTCTTCTGCTTCACCCTCCAGACTTCACCTTCTCCTTCTCCTTCTTCTGCTTCTTCTGCTTCAACCCCCAGACTTCACCTTCTCCTTCTCCTTCTTCTGCTTCTTCTGCTTCACCCTCCTGAACTCACCTTCTCCTTCTCCTTCTTCTACTTCTTCTGATTCACCCTCCAGACTTCACCTTCTCCTTCTACTTCTTCTGCTTCTTCTGCTTCACCCTCCAGACTTCACCTTCTCCTTCTTCTGCTTCTTCTGCTTCGCTCTCCAGACTTTACCTTCTCCTTCTCCTTCTTCTGCTTCTCCTGCTTCACCCTCCAGACTTCACCTTCTCCTTCTCCTTCTTCTGCTTCTTCTGCTTCACCCTCCTGGCTTCACATTCTCCTTCTCCTTCTTCTACTTCTTCTGATTCACCCTGCAGACTTCATCTTCTCCTTCCCCTTCTTCTGCTTCTTCTGATTCACCCTCCAGACTTCACCTTCTCCTTCTCCTTTTTCTGCTTCTTCTGATTCACCCTCCAGACTTCGCCTTCTCCTTCTCCTTCTTCTACTTCTTCTGATTCACCCTCCAGACTTCAACTTCTCCTTCTCCTTCTTCTACTTCTTCTGATTCACCCTCCAGTTTTCACCTTCTCCTTCTCCTTCATCTGCTTCTTCTGATTCACCCTCCAGACTTCACCTTCTCCTTCTCCTTCTTCTCCTTCTTCTGCTTCTTCTGATTCACCCTCCAGACTTCACCTTCTCCTTCTCCTTCTTCTACTTCTTCTGATTCAGCCTCCAGACTTCACCTTCTCCTTCTACTTCTTCTGCTTGTTCTGATTCACCCTCCAGACTTCACCTTCTCCTTCTCCTTCTTCTGCTTCTTCTGATTCACCCTCCAGACTTCACCTTCTCCTTCTCCTTCTTCTGCTTCTTCTGATTGACCCTCCAGACTTCACCTTCTCCTTCTCCTTCTTCTGCTTCTTCTGATTCACCCTCAAGACTTCACCTTCTCCTTCTCCTTCTTCTGCTTCTTCTGATTCACCCTCCATACTTCACCTTCTCCTTCTCCTTCTTCTGCTTCTTCTTATTCACCCTCCAGACTTCACCTTCTCCTTCGTCTACTTCTTCTGATACACCCTCCAGACTACACCTTCTCCTTCTCCTTCTTCTACTTCTTCTGATTCACCCTCCAGACTTCACCTTCTACTTCTCCTTCTTCTGCTTCTTCTGATTCACCCTCCAGACTTCACCTTCCGCTTCTCCTTCTTCTACTTCTTCTGATTCACCCTCCAGACTTCACCTTCTCCTTCTCCTTCTTCTACTTCTTCTGATTCACCCTCCAGACTTCACCTTCTCCTTCTCCTTCTTCTACTTCTTCTGCTTCTCACTCCAGACTTCACCTTCTCCTTCTCCTTCTTCTGATTCACCCTCCAGACTTCACCTTCTAATTCTCCTTCTTCTACTTCTTCTGATTCACCCTCCAGACTTCACCTTCTCCTTCTCCTTCTTCTACTTCTTCTGATTCACCCTCCAGACTTCACCTTCTCCTTCTCCTTCTTCTACTTCTTGTGATTCACCCTCCTGACTTCACCTTCTCCTTCTCCTTCGTCTGCTTCTTCTGCTTCACCCTCCAGACTTCACCTTCTCCTTCTCCTTCTTCTGCTTCTTCTGCTTCACCCCCCAGACTTCACCTTCTCCTTCTCCTTCTTCTGCTTCTTCTGCTTCACCCTCCTGAACTCACCTTCTCCTTCTCCTTCTTCTACTTCTTCTGATTCACCCTCCAGACTTCACCTTCTCCTTCTACTTCTTCTGCTTCTTCTGCTTCACCCTCCAGACTTCACCTTCTCCTTCTCCTTCTTCTGCTTCTTCTGCTTCGCCCTCCAGACTTCACCTTCTACTTCTCCTTCTTCTGCTTCTTCTGCTTCACCCTCCAGACTTCACCTTCTCCTTCTCCTTCTTCTGCTTCTTCTGCTTCACCCTCCTGGCTTAACCTTCTCCTTCTCCTTCTTCTACTTCTTCTGATTCACCCTGCAGACTTCATCTTCTCCTTCCCCTTCTTCTGCCTCTTCTGATTCACCCTCCAGACTTCACCTTCTCCTTCTCCTTCTTCTGCTTCTTCTGATTGACCCTCCAGACTTCACCTTCTCCTTCTCCTTCTTCTGCTTCTTCTGATTCACCCTCAAGACTTCACCTTCTCCTTCTCCTTCTTCTGCTTCTTCTGATTCACCCTCCATACTTCACCTTCTCCTTCTCCTTCTTCTGCTTCTTCTTATTCACCCTCCAGACTTCACCTTCTCCTTCGTCTACTTCTTCTGATACACCCTCCAGACTACACCTTCTCCTTCTCCTTCTTCTACTTCTTCTGATTCACCCTCCAGACTTCACCTTCTACTTCTCCTTCTTCTGCTTCTTCTGATTCACCCTCCAGACTTCACCTTCCGCTTCTCCTTCTTCTACTTCTTCTGATTCACCCTCCAGACTTCACCTTCTCCTTCTCCTTCTTCTACTTCTTCTGATTCACCCTCCAGACTTCACCTTCTCCTTCTCCTTCTTCTACTTCTTCTGCTTCTCACTCCAGACTTCACCTTCTCCTTCTCCTTCTTCTGATTCACCCTCCAGACTTCACCTTCTAATTCTCCTTCTTCTACTTCTTCTGATTCACCCTCCAGACTTCACCTTCTCCTTCTCCTTCTTCTACTTCTTCTGATTCACCCTCCAGACTTCACCTTCTCCTTCTCCTTCTTCTACTTCTTGTGATTCACCCTCCTGACTTCACCTTCTCCTTCTCCTTCTTCTGCTTCTTCTGCTTCACCCCCCAGACTTCACCTTCTCCTTCTCCTTCTTCTGCTTCTTCTGCTTCACCCTCCTGAACTCACCTTCTCCTTCTCCTTCTTCTGCTTCTTCTGCTTCACCCTCCAGACTTCACCTTCTCCTTCTCCTTCTTCTGCTTCTTCTGCTTCGCCCTCCAGACTTCACCTTCTACTTCTCCTTCTTCTGCTTCTTCTGCTTCACCCTCCAGACTTCACCTTCTCCTTCTCCTTCTTCTGCTTCTTCTGCTTCACCCTCCTGGCTTAACCTTCTACTTCTCCTTCTTCTACTTCTTCTGATTCACCCTGCAGACTTCATCTTCTCCTTCCCCTTCTTCTGCCTCTTCTGATTCACCCTCCAGACTTCACCTTCTCCTTATCCTTTTTCTGCTTCTTCTGATTCACCCTCCAGACTTCGCCTTCTCCTTCTCCTTCTTCTACATCTTCTGATTCACCCTCCAGACTTCAACTTCTCCTTCTCCTTCTTCTACTTCTTCTGATTCACCCTCCAGTTTTCACCTTCTCCTTCTCCTTTATCTGCTTCTTCTGATTCACCCTCCAGACTTCACCTTCTCCTTCTCCTTCTTCTGCTTCTTCTGATTCACCCTCCAGACTTCACCTTCTCCTTCTCCTTCTTCTACTTCTTCTGATTCACCCTCCAGACTTCACCTTCTCCTTCTACTTCTTCTGCTTGTTCTGATTCACCCTCCAGACTTCACCTTCTCCTTCTCCTTCTTCTGCTTCTTCTGATTCACCCTCCAGACTTCACCTTCTCCTTCTCCTTCTACTGCTTCTTCTGAATCACCCTCCAGACTTCACCATCTCCTTCTCCTTCTTCTACTTCTTCTGATTCACCCTCCAGACTTCACCTTCTCCTTCTACTTCTTCTGCTTGTTCTGATTCACCCTCCAGACTTCATCTTCTCCTTCTCCTTCTTCTACTTCTTCTGATTCACCCTCCTGACTTCACCTTCTCCTTCTCCTTCTTCTGCTTCTTCTGCTTCACCCTCCAGACTTCACCTTCTCCTTCTCCTTCTTCTGCTTCTTCTGCTTCAACCCCCAGACTTCACCTTCTCCTTCTCCTTCTTCTGCTTCTTCTGCTTCACCCTCCTGAACTCACCTTCTCCTTCTCCTTCTTCTACTTCTTCTGATTCACCCTCCAGACTTCACCTTCTCCTTCTACTTCTTCTGCTTCTTCTGATTCACCCTCCAGACTTCACCTTCTCCTTCTCCTTCTTCTCCTTCTTCTGCTTCTTCTGATTCACCCTCCAGACTTCACCTTCTCCTTCTCCTTCTTCTACTTCTTCTGATTCACCCTCCAGACTTCACCTTCTCCTTCTACTTCTTCTGCTTTTTCTGATTCACCCTCCAGACTTCACCTTCTCCTTCTCCTTCTTCTGCTTCTTCTGATTCACCCTCCAGACTTCACCTTCTCCTTCTCCTTCTTCTGCTTCTTCTGATTGACCCTCCAGACTTCAACTTCTCCTTCTCCTTCTTCTGCTTCTTCTGATTCACCCTCAAGACTTCACCTTCTCCTTCTCCTTCTTCTGCTTCTTCTGATTCACCCTCCATACTTCACCTTCTCCTTCTCCTTCTTCTGCTTCTTCTTATTCACCCTCCAGACTTCACCTTCTCCTTCGTCTACTTCTTCTGATACACCCTCCAGACTAAACCTTCTCCTTCTCCTTCTTCTACTTCTTCTGATTCACCCTCCAGACTTCACCTTCTACTTCTCCTTCTTCTGCTTCTTCTGATTCACCCTCCAGACTTCACCTTCCGCTTCTCCTTCTTCTACTTCTTCTGATTCACCCTCCAGACTTCACCTTCTCCTTCTCCTTCTTCTACTTCTTCTGATTCACCCTCCAGACTTCACCTTCTCCTTCTCCTTCTTCTACTTCTTCTGCTTCTCACTCCAGACTTCACCTTCTCCTTCTCCTTCTTCTGATTCACCCTCCAGACTTCACCTTCTAATTCTCCTTCTTCTACTTCTTCTGATTCACCCTCCAGACTTCACCTTCTCCTTCTCCTTCTTCTACTTCTTCTGATTCACCCTCCAGACTTCACCTTCTCCTTCTCCTTCTTCTACTTCTTGTGATTCACCCTCCTGACTTCACCTTCTCCTTCTCCTTCGTCTGCTTCTTCTGCTTCACCCTCCAGACTTCACCTTCTCCTTCTCCTTCTTCTGCTTCTTCTGCTTCACCCCCCAGACTTCACCTTCTCCTTCTCCTTCTTCTGCTTCTTCTGCTTCACCCTCCTGAACTCACCTTCTCCTTCTCCTTCTTCTACTTCTTCTGATTCACCCTCCAGACTTCACCTTCTCCTTCTACTTCTTCTGCTTCTTCTGCTTCACCCTCCAGACTTCACCTTCTCCTTCTCCTTCTTCTGCTTCTTCTGCTTCGCCCTCCAGACTTCACCTTCTACTTCTCCTTCTTCTGCTTCTTCTGCTTCACCCTCCAGACTTCACCTTCTCCTTCTCCTTCTTCTGCTTCTTCTGCTTCACCCTCCTGGCTTAACCTTCTCCTTCTCCTTCTTCTACTTCTTCTGATTCACCCTGCAGACTTCATCTTCTCCTTCCCCTTCTTCTGCTACTTCTGATTCACCCTCCAGACTTCACCTTCTCCTTCTCCTTTTTCTGCTTCTTCTGATTCACCCTCCAGACTTCGCCTTCTCCTTCTCCTTCTTCTACTTCTTCTGATTCACCCTCCAGACTTCAACTTCTCCTTCTCCTTCTTCTACTTCCTCTGATTCACCCTCCAGTTTTCACCTTCTCCTTCTCCTTTATCTGCTTCTTCTGATTCACCCTCCAGACTTCACCTTCTCCTTCTCCTTCTTCTGCTTCTTCTGATTCACCCTCCAGACTTCACCTTCTCCTTCGCCTTCTTCTACTTCTTCTGATTCACCCTCCAGACTTCACCTTCTCCTTCTACTTCTTCTGCTTGTTCTGATTCACCCTCCAGACTTCACCTTCTCCTTCTCCTTCTTCTGCTTCTTCTTATTCACCCTCCAGACTTCACCTTCTCCTTCGTCTACTTCTTCTGATACACCCTCCAGACTGCACCTTCTCCTTCTCCTTCTTCTACTTCTTCTGATTCACCCTCCAGACTTCACCTTCTACTTCTCCTTCTTCTGCTTCTTCTGATTCACCCTCCAGACTTCACCTTCCGCTTCTCCTTCTTCTACTTCTTCTGATTCACCCTCCAGACTTCACCTTCTCCTTCTCCTTCTTCTACTTCTTCTGATTCACCCTCCAGACTTCACCTTCTCCTTCTCCTTCTTCTACTTCTTCTGCTTCTCACTCCAGACTTCACCTTCTCCTTCTCCTTCTTCTGATTCACCCTCCAGACTTCACCTTCTAATTCTCCTTCTTCTACTTCTTCTGATTCACCCTCCAGACTTCACCTTCTCCTTCTCCTTCTTCTACTTCTTCTGATTCACCCTCCAGACTTCACCTTCTCCTTCTCCTTCTTCTACTTCTTGTGATTCACCCTCCTGACTTCACCTTCTCCTTCTCCTTCTTCTGCTTCTTCTGCTTCACCCTCCAGACTTCACCTTCTCCTTCTCCTTCTTCTGCTTCTTCTGCTTCACCCCCCAGACTTCACCTTCTCCTTCTCCTTCTTCTGCTTCTTCTGCTTCACCCTCCTGAACTCACCTTCTCCTTCTCCTTCTTCTACTTCTTCTGATTCACCCTCCAGACTTCACCTTCTCCTTCTACTTCTTCTGCTTCTTCTGCTTCACCCTCCAGACTTCACCTTCTCCTTCTCCTTCTTCTGCTTCTTCTGCTTCGCCCTCCAGACTTCACCTTCTACTTCTCCTTCTTCTGCTTCTTCTGCTTCACCCTCCAGACTTCACCTTCTCCTTCTCCTTCTTCTGCTTCTTCTGCTTCACCCTCCTGGCTTAACCTTCTCCTTCTCCTTCTTCTACTTCTTCTGATTCACCCTGCAGACTTCATCTTCTCCTTCCCCTTCTTCTGCTTCTTCTGATTCACCCTCCAGACTTCACCTTCTCCTTATCCTTTTTCTGCTTCTTCTGATTCACCCTCCAGACTTCGCCTTCTCCTTCTCCTTCTTCTACTTCTTCTGATTCACCCTCCAGACTTCAACTTCTCCTTCTCCTTCTTCTACTTCTTCTGATTCACCCTCCAGTTTTCACCTTCTCCTTCTCCTTTATCTGCTTCTTCTGATTCACCCTCCAGACTTCACCTTCTCCTTCTCCTTCTTCTGCTTCTTCTGATTCACCCTCCAGACTTCACCTTCTCCTTCGCCTTCTTCTACTTCTTCTGATTCACCCTCCAGACTTCACCTTCTCCTTCTACTTCTTCTGCTTGTTCTGATTCACCCTCCAGACTTCACCTTCTCCTTCTCCTTCTTCTGCTTCTTCTGATTCACCCTCCAGACTTCACCTTCTCCTTCTCCTTCTACTGCTTCTTCTGAATCACCCTCCAGACTTCACCATCTCCTTCTCCTTCTTCTACTTCTTCTGATTCACCCTCCAGACTTCACCTTCTCCTTCTACTTCTTCTGCTTGTTCTGATTCACCCTCCAGACTTCACCTTCTCCTTCTCCTTCTTCTGCTTCTTCTGATTCACCCTCCAGACTTCACCTTCTCCTTCTCCTTCTTCTGCTTCTTCTGATTCACCTTCCAGACTTCACCTTCTCCTTCTCCTTCTTCTGCTTCTTCTGATTCACCCTCCATACTTCACCTTCTCCTTCTCCTTCTTCTGCTTCTTCTTATTCACCCTCCAGACTTCACCTTCTCCTTCTCCTTCGTCTACTTCTTCTGATTCACCCTCCAGACTACACCTTCTCCTTCTCCTTCTTCTACTTCTTCTGATTCACCCTCCAGACTTCACCTTCTCCTTCTCCTTCTTCTGCTTCTTCTGATTCACCCTCCAGACTTCACCTTCCGCTTCTCCTTCTTCTACTTCTTCTGATTCACCCTCCAGACTTCACCTTCTCCTTCTCCTTCTTCTACTTCTTCTGATTCACCCTCCAGACTTCACCTTCTCCTTCTCCTTCTTCTACTTCTTCTGCTTCTCACTCCAGACTTCACCTTCTCCTTCTCCTTCTTCTGCTTCTTCTGATTCACCCTCCAGACTTCACCTTCTAATTCTCCTTCTTCTACTTCTTCTGATTCACCCTCCAGACTTCACCTTCTCCTTCTCCTTCTTCTACTTCTTCTGATTCACCCTCCAGACCGCATCTTCTCCTTCTCCTTCTTCTACTTCTTCTGATTCACCCTCCTGACTTCACCTTCTCCTTCTCCTTCTTCTGCTTCTTGTGCTTCACCCTCCAGACTTCACCTTCTCCTTCTCCTTCTTCTGCTTCTTCTGCTTCAACCCCCAGACTTCACCTTCTCCTTCTCCTTCTTCTGCTTCTTCTGCTTCACCCTCCTGAACTCACCTTCTCCTTCTCCTTCTTCTACTTCTTCTGATTCACCCTCCAGACTTCACCTTCTCCTTCTACTTCTGCTGCTTCTTCTGCTTCACCCTCCAGACTTCACCTTCTCCTTCTTCTGCTTCTTCTGCTTCGCTCTCCAGACTTCACCTTCTCCTTCTCCTTCTTCTGCTTCTTCTGCTTCACCCTCCAGACTTCACCTTCTCCTTCTCCTTCTTCTGCTTCTTCTGCTTCACCCTCCTGGCTTCACCTTCTCCTTCTCCTTCTTCTACTTCTTCTGATTCACCCTGCAGACTTCATCTTCTCCTTCCCCTTCTTCTGCTTCTTCTGATTCACCCTCCAGACTTCACCTTCTCCTTCTCCTTTTTCTGCTTCTTCTGATTCACCCTCCAGACTTCGCCTTCTCCTTCTCCTTCTTCTACTTCTTCTGATTCACCCTCCAGACTTCAACTTCTCCTTCTCCTTCTTCTACTTCTTCTGATTCACCCTCCAGTTTTCACCTTCTCCTTCTCCTTCATCTGCTTCTTCTGATTCACCCTCCAGACTTCACCTTCTCCTTCTCCTTCTTCTCCTTCTTCTGCTTCTTCTGATTCACCCTCCTGACTTCACCTTCTCCTTCTCCTTCTTCTACTTCTTCTGATTCACCCTCCAGACTTCACCTTCTCCTTCTACTTCTTCTGCTTGTTCTGATTCACCCTCCAGACTTCACCTTCTCCTTCTCCTTCTTCTGCTTCTTCTGATTCACCCTCCAGACTTCACCTTCTCCTTCTCCTTCTTCTGCTTCTTCTGATTGACCCTCCAAACTTCAAATTCTCCTTCTCCTTCTTCTGCTTCTTCTTATTCACCCTCCAGACTGCACCTTCTCCTTCGTCTACTTCTTCTGATACACCCTCCAGACTACACCTTCTCCTTCTCCTTCTTCTACTTCTTCTGATTCACCCTCCAGACTTCACCTTCTACTTCTCCTTCTTCTGCTTCTTCTGATTCACCCTCCAGACTTCACCTTCCGCTTCTCCTTCTTCTACTTCTTCTGATTCACCCTCCAGACTTCACCTTCTCCTTCTCCTTCTTCTACTTCTTCTGATTCACCCTCCAGACTTCACCTTCTCCTTCTCCTTCTTCTACTTCTTCTGCTTCTCACTCCAGACTTCACCTTCTCCTTCTCCTTCTTCTGATTCACCCTCCAGACTTCACCTTCTAATTCTCCTTCTTCTACTTCTTCTGATTCACCCTCCAGACTTCACCTTCTCCTTCTCCTTCTTCTACTTCTTCTGATTCACCCTCCAGACTTCACCTTCTCCTTCTCCTTCTTCTACTTCTTGTGATTCACCCTCCTGACTTCACCTTCTCCTTCTCCTTCTTCTGCTTCTTCTGCTTCACCCTCCAGACTTCACCTTCTCCTTCTCCTTCTTCTGCTTCTTCTGCTTCACCCCCCAGACTTCACCTTCTCCTTCTCCTTCTTCTGCTTCTTCTGCTTCACCCTCCTGAACTCACCTTCTCCTTCTCCTTCTTCTACTTCTTCTGATTCACCCTCCAGACTTCACCTTCTCCTTCTACTTCTTCTGCTTCTTCTGCTTCACCCTCCAGACTTCACCTTCTCCTTCTCCTTCTTCTACTTCTTCTGATTCACCCTCCAGACTTCAACTTCTCCTTCTCCTTCTTCTACTTCTTCTGATTCACCCTCCAGTTTTCACCTTCTCCTTCTCCTTTATCTGCTTCTTCTGATTCACCCTCCAGACTTCACCTTCTCCTTCTCCTTCTTCTGCTTCTTCTGATTCACCCTCCAGACTTCACCTTCTCCTTCTCCTTCTTCTACTTCTTCTGATTCGCCCTCCAGACTTCACCTTCTCCTTCTACTTCTTCTGCTTGTTCTGATTCACCCTCCAGACTTCACCTTCTCCTTCTCCTTCTTCTGCTTCTTCTGATTCACCATCCAGACTTCACCTTCTCCTTCTCCTTCTTCTGCTTCTTCTGATTCACCCTCCAGACTTCACCTTCTCCTTCTCCTTCTTCTGCTTCTTCTGATTCACCCTCCAGACTTCACCTTCTCCTTCTCCTTCTTCTGCTTCTTCTGATTCACCGTCCATACTTCACCTTCTCCTTCTCCTTCTTCTGCTTCTTCTTATTCACCCTCCAGACTTCACCTTCTCCTTCTCCTTCGTCTACTTCTTCTGATTCACCCTCCAGACTACACCTTCTCCTTCTCCTTCTTCTACTTCTTCTGATTCACCCTCCAGACTTCACCTTCTCCTTTTCCTTCTTCTGCTTCTTCTGATTCACCCTCCAGACTTCACCTTCCCCTTCTCCTTCTTCTACTTCTTCTGATTCACCCTCCAGACTTCACCTTCTCCTTCTCCTTCTTCTACTTCTTCTGATTCACCCTCCAGACTTCACCTTCTCCTTCTCCTTCTTCTACTTCTTCTGCTTCTCACTCCAGACTTCACCTTCTCCTTCTCCTTTTTCTGCTTCTTCTGATTCACCCTCCAGACTTCACCTTCTAATTCTCCTTCTTCTTCTTCTTCTGATTCACCCTCCAGACTTCACCTTCTCCTTCTCCTTCTTCTACTTCTTCTGATTCACCCTCCAGACTTTACCTTCTCCTTCTCCTTCTTCTACTTCTTCTGATTCACCCTCCTGACTTCACCTTCTCCTTCTCCTTCTTCTGCTTCATCTGCTTCACCCTCCAGACTACATCTTCTCCTTCTCCTTCTTCTGCTTCTTCTGCTTCACTCTCCTGACTTCACCTTCTCCTTCTCCTTCTTCTACTTCTTCTGATTCACCCTCCAGACTTCACCATCTCCTTCTCCTTCTTCAGCTTCTTCTGCTTCACCCTCCAGACTTCACCTTCTCCTTCTCCTTCTTCTGCTTCTTCTGCTTCGCCCTCCAGACTTCACCTTCTCCTTCTCCTTCTTCTGCTTCTTCTGCTTCACCCTCCAGACTTCACCTTCTCCTTCTCCTTCTTCTGCTTCTTCTGCTTCACCCTCCTGGCTTCACCTTCTCCTTCTCCTTCTTCTACTTCTTCTGATTCACCCTCCAGACTTCACCTTCTCCTTCCCCTTCTTCTGCTTCTTCTGCTTCACCCTCCAGACTTCACCTTCTCCTTCTGCTTCTTCTGCTTCTTCTGCTGCGCCCTCCAGACTTCACCTTCTCCTTCTCCTTCTTCTGCTTCTTCTGCTTCACCCTCCAGACTTTACCTTCTCCTTCTCCTTCTTCTACTTCTTCTGATTCACCCTCCTGACTTCACCTTCTCCTTCTCCTTCTTCTGCTTCTTCTGCTTCACCCTCCAGACTTCACCTTCTCCTTCTCCTTCTTCTGCTTCTTCTGCTTCACCCTCCAGACTTCACCTTCTCCTTCTCCTTCGTCGACTTCTTCTGATTCACCCTCCAGACTACACCTTCTCCTTCTCCTTCTTCTACTTCTTCTGATTCACCCTCCAGACTTCACCTTCTCCTTTTCCTTCTTCTGCTTCTTCTGATTCACCCTCCAGACTTCACCTTCCCCTTCTCCTTCTTCTACTTTTTCTGATTCGCCCTCCAGACTTCACCTTCTCCTTCTCCTTCTTCTACTTCTTCTGATTCACCCTCCAGACTTCACCTTCTCCTTCTCCTTCTTCTGCTTCTTCTGCTTCTCACTCCAGACTTCACCTTCTCCTTCTCCTTCTTCTGCTTCTTCTGATTCACCCTCCAGACTTCACCTTCTCCTTCTCCTTCTTCTGCTTCTTCTGATTGACCCTCCAGACTTCACCTTCTCCTTCTCCTTCTTCTGCTTCTTCTGATTCACCCTCAAGACTTCACCTTCTCCTTCTCCTTCTTCTGCTTCTTCTGATTCACCCTCCATACTTCACCTTCTCCTTCTCCTTCTTCTGCTTCTTCTTATTCACCCTTCAGACTTCACCTTCTCCTTCGTCTACTTCTTCTGATACACCCTCCAGACTACACCTTCTCCTTCTCCTTCTTCTACTTCTTCTGATTCACCCTCCAGACTTCACCTTCTACTTCTCCTTCTTCTGCTTCTTCTGATTCACCCTCCAGACTTCACCTTCCGCTTCTCCTTCTTCTACTTCTTCTGATTCACCCTCCAGACTTCACCTTCTCCTTCTCCTTCTTCTACTTCTTCTGATTCACCCTCCAGACTTCACCTTCTCCTTCTCCTTCTTTTACTTCTTCTGCTTCTCACTCCAGACTTCACCTTCTCCTTCTCCTTCTTCTGATTCACCCTCCAGACTTCACCTTCTAATTCTCCTTCTTCTACTTCTTCTGATTTACCCTCCAGACTTCACCTTCTCCTTCTCCTTCTTCTACTTCTTCTGATTCACCCTCCAGACTTCACCTTCTCCTTCTCCTTCTTCTACTTCTTCTGCTTCTCACTCCAGACTTCACCTTCTCCTTCTCCTTCTTCTGCTTCTTCTGATTCACCCTCCAGACTTCACCTTCTAATTCTCCTTCTTCTTCTTCTTCTGATTCACCCTCCAGACTTCACCTTCTCC